>NC_059162.1:107926818-108229849 GCF_019923935.1 Bubalus bubalis | reverse complement strand
ATACCCAGTTTACAGATGAGGAGACTGAGGCTTGATGAGGTTGAGTCACTTGTCCAAAGTCAGACAACAAGCAGGTGGTGCAGGTGAAATCTGTGCCCTGCGAGGTTGACTCCAAATGCTCTGACTTCCCCAGAGGCCCTCTCTTTTCCCTTCTCAGATGTTTTTCATCTTCCCTTCTGCTTCTCTCTGCCTGCCTGACACATGCTCTAGCAATAATAATGGCCTCAAAAATAAGGATAATAATAAGCGCTCAGAGGTTTGTTCTTTTGTAGAAATGAACAACTTCCCATTATTTCTGCCAACAAATTAGTCTTAATTGCACTGTGGCATTATTAGGCGGCATTTGGGAAAACATAGAAGGTCCCCAAAATGTCAAGAATATAATTTGGTCAACAAAACATCTGAAAGAGAAAGAAATCAGTAGATGCTTATAGAAAAAAAAGAAAAAACAACAACCACCGGGCTGAATTTTATACTCTGTCCTTTCAACTCCTCTCTTTGTAAAGACGAATTACACATTAGTGGCTTCTGGGCTCTGCCTCACTGAACAGTTGCTGAGCTCCCGGTGACACTTCCAGCTGAAATGCTCCCTGCTGTCAGCTGGAGGGAGGGGATTATTTCACTGAGAGGGGGGAGAAAAGAGGTTATTTGGGTTATTTCTCTGCTTCTACTCTTGCCCCTCAACAGTCTAATCAGCAGAGAGAAGCCCGATGAGGCATTAAATGCCCATGTCAGATCATGTGATTCCTCTGCTCAAAAACTGTCAGTGGCCTCCCATCCTACTTAGAATATAAAAGCAAGTCTTCATCATGGCCCACCAGAACCTGCATGACTGGTCCTTGCGCATCTCTCCAGCCTCACTGCCAAATCTCTATCCTTCACTTATGATGTTGCCACCACTATACACCAAGATGCTCCTGCCTCAGGGCCTTTGCACTTGCTGCTCCTGCATCAGCACACTCTTCCCTCCATGTGACCTCATTCAGCTCTCTACTAAGAATTACCTCCTCAAAGAGGCTGCCGCTGCCCACCACAAAGAGCATCCTTTGTTGCTACTCATCTCCTTGTTCTGCCTTTTTGATTGAATGGATCATAGCCTGTCACTATAATATGAATGCATGTGTATTTTTTTTTATTGCCTTGCCCCCAAGTAGAAGGTAAGTTCTGTGATACAGGGATTATATCTGGTTTGTTCAATGTTTAGCCTCCATACCTGGAACAATGCATGGCACATGGTAGATTTTCAATTAATATTTGTTGGAGGAAGGCAAGGAGAGAAAGAGAAGGAAGGAAAGAAAGAAGGAAGCAAGGAAGGGGAAGCAGAGAGGGAGGAAGGGGAGCAGGGATACAGAGATGCTGGGAGGGAGAGAGGGGAAGGCTGGCCAGTACTTACAGAGGAAGGCATCAGAGAAGATGGGAATAAATTACTTTTGAGAATGAAACAAAATGAAATTCATTAAGAGGGATTGAGTTAGACATAGAAAGCATTTTTTGAACAGCGTGAGTTATAGGGCCCTGGAGCTAGATGGGGTGATGGGTTAGGAAGAGAATTGCAATTAGGATGTTGTTTCTCGGAGCGAGGGTCAGAATGAGAGAGGCCATCTGGTTGTGCCCAGCAGCGTAGGGAGGGCCCAGCCAGAGCTGTATTCTTCTCCCCCTTCTTCCTGCCTTTCTGTGGGAGCGATTGGAACAGAAGGGATTTGGGAGCTTGGGAAGGGAGGGGAAAGAAGAGAAGTAGTTCTTTTCTCTTAACCTCCCTACAAAGTTACAGAAAAAATCTCAAGTGTGAATCATCCCTCTTTACAATCAAGCAGTTATTTAAAATGGGAAAAGGAAAAGAGATACAGAGTAAGAGGGAAAGCGGGAGATTATGGCCCACCAGCTCTCTCCCAAATTCCCAGCAATCAGCCTTTGAGCTGTGTCTAATCTCACGATGAGCTGCTTTCCTGATTGAGGGAACTAATTGCGAGGCTGACACAGCTTCCCAGGAAAGTACTTGTAGACGAAAATGCCAAGAACTACCACCACCAACAAAAATACATCCATGCACACCCATGATGGCACAGGATCCGAAAGAGGCATGGAGACCACACCTCATCCAGCAAAGGAAGGGGATGCTCTGAGGCCAGCCAAACCACCAGGAAATCCCTGGAGGGAAATTGTTGGAGGAGAGACACAGCAAGTCCATAGAAGTGGCGGGACAAGTAGCCAACAAACCTAAGAAAAAATGTTCAACCTCACTAGTGGTCAAAGAAATGCCAATTTCAACAAGATTTTTTGTGGGTCATATTAGAAAAGGTTTGGGGCGGGGGGCAGGAAATGCTCACATTAGCTTGGGTCTGTAGGGAAAGAGAGACAAGACTGTGGGCAGATTTCTTTGCTGTGGGGGGTTCATCATCAAGACACCTAAGTGGAACGGGTCACAAAGGAGCATCTTTTTGGCTATTGTGGGCCCAGAGCCCACTGGAAACAGAAAGAAATAGCTCAGCCTACTTTGGGATGTGATTAAACTTCAGCCACCTGCTTTCTGGTTGTTTGTGCCCACCTGAATGGCACCCAGAGACAGGACTCGATGGGCACCCCACCCAAAAAGGAGCCCCACCCTGGACTCCAGTACCCAGGTCTCCCACATTGCAGGCAGACCCTTTACCTCTGAGCCACCAGGGAAACCCAGGTCTAGCTAAGCTCAAGCTATTTCCCCAATCCCAAATCTAATCCACTGTGGCTGAAATGCCCAGTTTCATTTCACTCAGCCAGGCATTAGCATCAGAGCAATGTAGGCAAGAAAGAATGTGTTCTGGAGATGGTTTCCAAAGCAAGCACTTTGCAGATTCATAGCCTGCCTGACAAAATAATAGTAATCAGTTCTGGTAGAGATGTGGTAAGATGCAGTTTCCTGTGTACTGCTGGTGAGGATGGAAATTGATGTGATCTTTCCAGCGGACAATTTGACTAAAATCTTCAAAATATTCATTCCCTTTGCCCTTCTGGGAATCAGTAGTGGGAAGAAATGCTTCACCTACCTCCCCCATAAAAGTCATCCACTGCCTGATCCCTTTAGGACTCCACACTACCTCCCAAATAAGGAGAAGCCACCATCTGATTGATCGGCGTTGGGGGGGTAGGTGGCGGTTGGTCAGTCCCAGGTCCTTTAGTAGATGAGGTCTTTGTGCATTAAAGTCAGCACCCTGTGGTGAGCTCTTGATGGTGCTTCCTGCTTCTATCCTATGGGATGGAGTTAGTGGGCACGCCTAAGGGTGCTGTTCTCCCGACTTAAGTCCAAGGAGGAGAGAAGTATCGGCCCCACTCGAGACTCAAACTTAAGCTATGCGTCCTGTGATGGTGAGTTTTATGTGTCCATCTGACCAGATCATGAGGTGCCCAGAGATTTAGCTCAATGTTATTTTGAATGTGTCTGTGAGAGTGTTTGGGATGAAAACAGCATTTGAATTGGTGGACTCCATAAAATGGTTTGCTCCCTAATGTGGGTGGGCACACCCAACCCATTGAGGGCCTGAATTAGAACACAACATGAAGGAAGGAAGAAGTCAGCCCTTCCTGCCTGATGGTTTGGCTGGGACGTTGACCTCTCCTTGCCCTCGGATCTCCTGGCTCTCAGGCCTTTTGACTTCTACTGAAATACACCAACAGATCTCCTGGGTCTTCAGCTCGCCCATGGCAGACTGTGGAACTTCTCAGCCTCCATAACTGCATGAGTCAATCCCTTATAATAAATCTCTTCTATATATATCCAATCGGTTCTGTTTCTCTAGAGAGCCCTGACTAATACGCACCCCACCCTGCCTTGCGCTCGGGACTTTCGTAGCTATGAACAAAACATACTTGATTCCAGTCTTGCTGTTGTTCTGGTGTGTGCTTCTTCGAGTTCTCAAATGCAGGTGACAAGTGGCTGGGGAGGCCAGCTTCTGGCATTTCTGAATTTCTGACAAAAATACTTTCTGATGTCATTGAAATTCCACCCAAAATATTTTTATGAACGACAATCTACACACAAGAAATCATATAAAATGTATTTGTTTTCAAATATCATATATTAATACATATATGTGAAATCTAGAAGATGGTACTGCTGAACCTATTTGCAGGGCAGCAGTGGAGAGGCACACATAAAGTACAGACTTGTGGACACAGTGGGGAAAGGAGAGGGTGGGACGAATTGAGAGAGCAGCATGGAAACATATACATTATCATATGTAAAACAGATAGCCAGCAGGAATTGCTATATGATGTAGGGAACTCAAACTTGGGCTCTGTGACAACCTAGAGGGGTGGGAAGTGGCAGGGAGGTTCAAGAGGCTGATTCATGTTGATGCATGGCAGAAACCAACACATTATTATAAAGCAATTGTCCTCCAATTAAAAATAAATAAAAATTGTAAAAGAGTATTTGTTTTCATCATACAGCTTGATAATTTTTTTATTTTTCTCTACACCTATGTAACCTCCACCAAGATCAAGATAAGGAGCATTTCTATAACCCATAAGCTTCTTTCACCCACCTTTGGAGTCTGTATCTCCCCCAGAAGTAACCACCATCCTGATTTTAATAAGCATTGATTCATTTTGCCTGTTCTTGAATTATAAAGAAAGTTGAGCACCGAAGAATTGTTCCTTTTGAACTGTGGTGTTGGAGAGTACTCTCGAGAGTCCTTGGACTGCAAGAATATCAAAACCAGTCCATCCTAAAGGAAATCAGTCCTAAATATTCATTGGAAGGACTGATGCTGAAGCTGAAGCTCCAATAATTTGGCCACCTGATGCGATGAACTGACTCACTGGAAAAGACCCTGATGCTGGGAAAGATTGAAGGCGGGAGGAGAAGGGGACGACAGAGGATGAGATGGTTTGATGGCATCACCAACTCAATGAACATGAGTTTGAGTAAGCTCTGGGAGTTGGTGATGGACAGGGAAGCCTGGCGTGCTGCAGTCCATGGGGTCACAAAGAATCGGACATGAATGAGTGGCTGAACTGAACTGAATGTCATATAAATGAAATCATACATAAATTTTTTCTGGTTTTTCTCACTCAACTTAATACCAATAAGATTCATCCATATGTATGCATGTACCAGAAGTTCATTCCTTTTTGTTGCTGTATAATATTCCATTGTGTGAAAGTATCCAGTTAACTCTTGATGAATATTTAGATTATTTCTAGTTTGTGGCTATGATGGAATGGAGCTGTTATGAATATTCTTGTTGTTGGGGTTTTTTTATGGGCATATACACTCACTTCTAAGTATAACCTAGAAGTAACATTTCTGGGTCATAGCATATGTGTGTGTTTACCTTCAGGAAAAACCATTTTCCAAACAGTTGTACCATTTTGAGCTGCACCAACAACATACGAGAGGCCCAGTTTTCTCCTTACCTTTGCCAGCACTTGATGCCATTAGTCTTTTCAATTTTATCCATCTGATGTATCACGTAATCTCACTGTGGTTTGAATGTGCATTTCTGTGATGGGTAATGATTATGTACAGCTTTTTATGTGTAATGGCCATCTGCATATGTTGTCTTATGAATGCCTCTTCAAATTGCCCATTTTTTCTATTCCTAAAGAAATCAATACTAAGGAGTTAATCAGATGAGCAGACAAACCTCACCCATAAAGATGTACAGCACAGCATTGCTTATAATATTAAAAAAAAACAAACTAGAATCAATCTAAATGCTTCACATAGGGCATTAAAGCGCACTATGATATGCATGTATTCAAACACAAGGTAGTTATTTTAAAAGATGCTCATGGTAAATGCTAATAAAGTGAGAAAATGCTTATAATGTAATACTTGGATAGTGACTTTTTAAATGTAAGCATAAAAAGAAAAACTGGAAGGAAAAACACCAAAGCGTTACTGCTGGTAATTTCTCAAAGGTAAGATTATGGGAGATCACTATTTTCTTCCTCCTACTTTCTTTGTTTCCCAAATGTTCTACTTTTATATATTACTTGTATAATCAGAAACACAATAAGCATCTTTTTAAAAAAATCTGCCGAGACTATTAAGTCTGACTGAAATGGAATGTTCCAAACAAACCAGTGCCTGCACAAAAGCTAGTCCTGTGACTTTCGCCATCTTTGAGCACAATTTTCAAAGCCCTAATGCCTTACAAACACTTTCCCAAGAGGAAATTGTTCTGTTTACTCCACTCGATGCCGAGGTACCTTTGTGTCTGTGTTCCAACCAGGTCTTTATCAGAGGATGCCAATGGATGGCTTGAATTTGAATAGGTCTAAATAGGGCTTGGCAATGGGCATTTTGGAACATGTAGAATCATCTGCCAAAGAACACATTTCTGAGTCTGAGCAAAGGAGAAAAAGGCCATGACCTCCTTGAGGATGGGGACCTCTAAGTCTGGCCTGCTCACTGTCATGTCCCCCAGGCCTGGTGTCAGATCCGGGCTCCATAAATACTTGTTAGATAAATGAGTGAATAGATTTAACTACAAAGTACATATTTTCCCTTATAAACACACCAGACCTTGTATACACAAAGGAGTCTTTCCTTCACAAAGGTATCCCCTTGGGAGACAATAAATAATTCGTACAACAGCTCTCCCAAAGCATAAGACATTAGAAATTAGTTTGTAGAATTGCTTCCTGAGTCTATAATATATTCCTCTGAATAGTTTCAGGATGGCCAATCACAAAGAGTCAAAGGAAGACCTTCTAGAAGTGGGAGTTAGAGGTGAGGTAGGTCACAGGCTCATGCTGTGAAAGTGCTGCACTCAATATGCCAGCAAATTTGGAAAACTCAGCAGTGGCCACAAGACTGGAAAAGGTCAGTTTCATTCCAATCCCAAAGAAAAGCAATGCCAAAGAATGCTCAAACTACCGCACAACTGCACTCATCTCACACGCTAGTAAAGTAATGCTCAAAATTCTCCAAGTCAGGCTTCAGCAATACATGAACCGTGAACTTCCAGATGTTCAAGCTGATTTTAGAAAAGGTAGAGGAACCAGAGATCAAATTGCCAACATCCACTGGATCATCAAAAAAGCAAGAGAGTTCCAGAAAAACATCTATTTCCGCTTTATTGACTATGCCAAAGCTTTTGACTGTGTGGATCACAATAAACTGCGGAAAATTCTGAAAGAGATGGGAATACCAGACCACCTGAACTGCCTCTTGAGAAATCTGTATGCATGTCAGGAAGCAACAGTTAGAACTGGACATGGAACAACAGACTGGTTCCAAACAGGAAAAGAAGTATGTCAAGGCTGTATATTGTCACCCTGCTTATTTAACTTATATGCAGAGTACATCATGAGAAACGCTGGGCTGGAGGAAGAAACGCTGGGCTCCCATCAAGATTGCTGGGAAAAATATCAGTAACCTCAGATATGCAGATGTCACCACCCTTATGGCAAAAAGTGAAGAGGAACTAAAAAGCCTCTTGATGAAAGTGAAAGAGGAGAGTGAAAAAGCTGGCTTAAAGCTCAACATTCAGAAAATGAAGATCATGGCATCTGGTCCCATCACTTCATGGCAAATAGATGGGGAAACAGTGGAAACAGTGGCTGACTTTATTTTTCTGGGCTCCAAAATCACTGCAGATGGTGACTGCAGCCATGAAATTAAAAGACACTTACTCCTTGGAAGGAAAATTATGACCAACCTAGACAGCATATGAAAAAGCAGAGACATTACTTTGCCAACAAAGGTCCGTCTAGTCAAGGCTATGGTTTTTCCAGTGGTCATGTATGGATGTGAGAGTTGGACTAGAAAGAAAGCTGAGCACCAAAGAATCGGTGCTTTTGAACTGTGGTGTTGGAGAAGACTCTTGAGAGTCCCTTGGACTGCAAGGAGATCCAACCAGTCCATCCTAAAAGAGATCAGTCCTGGGTGTTCATTGGAAGGACTGATGTTGAAGCTGAAACTCCAATACTTTGTCCACCTGACGTGAAGAGCTGATTCATTTGAAAAGACCCTGATGCTGGGAAAGATTGAAGGCAGGAGGAGAAGGGGATGACAGAGGATGAGATGGTTGGATGACATCACCAACTCAATGGACATGAGTTTGAGTAAACTCCAAGTGTTGGTGATGGACAGGGAGGCCTGGTGTGCGGCAGTCCATGGGATCGCAAACAGGTGGACATGAATGGGGACCAAACTGAACTGAACTGAGGACACAGGCTCCAAGTCTTCCTCTTGGAAACAAGTCATGGAGCCCCACCACATGCCAGGTACTCTGATTCTCCATAAAATTTTTGTGCCTGAAGCTGGAAGAGACTCAGTTTCTCTCCTACCCATGGCCATCACCCTCTTGGGCACTGAAGAGACCCCAGACCAGGCAGGACCATTCAGAGAACCTGATCTGAACAGGACAGACCTGTAGCCTCACCTCCCCCAGGCTTCTGCACAACCAGTTTAATCCTCCTAAATCTCCCTCCCATCCTGCCACTTGCCTGCCTCCAAACCTCTGATGGCCTCAGAGTAGAGGCCAAGCCTCCCAGGTGACTTTTTGAGCCCTCCAGGGTCATCTTCACCTCCGACCACTCCCTGTGTGAGCCTCCCCTGTGGAAGGAGGGCTGCATCCTGAGATTCTTTGCAGGTTCCCAGCCATCCTATGCGCTGGGCTGGGAGAAACAGCATGATGTTGGAAGGCATGGCAACCCAGGTGGGGGTTCATCTGCAGTCCATCACACTAGATTGAGTAGGGAGGAACTGGAACAATATTCTGATCAAGTCGTGAAGCTCTGGACCGGTTCTTCTCCATCCAGCCTACACATTAGAGTCACCCGGGAAGCTGTGACAGAGTGGCCAGCTGGCCACCAAGATTTATGATTCCCTCCTAGTGTGGCTAGGAAGTGGCCTCCCTGCCAAGGACTAAATTTTCCAATTTCCCTTGCATATAGAAGGGACCATTGACTGAGCTCTAGCCAATGGAATGTGGGTGGGAGTCGTGTACATTGCTTCAAGAGCTGGTCCATAAAAATCCTCCCAAGCAATCCTCCACTCTCTCTTCCCCATCTGCTGACTAGATATTGAAGCCCAGGTGACCCTGGATATCATGCATTGAGGATGACAGAGCCTCCCCCAACTGGGTCCTGAATGACTGCAGGGAATGTAACCACCCCCGGGCAAAATGGTCTTCACACATGCAAGGAATCCTTCTCCCACTATAGGCCATTAAGATGTAAAGGTTTGCGGTTATAGCACTGTTTACCTAATTGACACAGGACTTTTTGGAAAATGGCATGTTTGAGCCCCAGCCTCAGATTCTGACTTTCTTCATCCAGGCTGGAGCCAAGCTCCGATGTGTTTTAAAAGCTCCATTTGGGCTTCCCAGGTGGCTCAGTGGTAAAGAATCCGCCTGCCAAGCAGGAGACATGGGTTTGATCCCTGGTTCAGGAAGATCCCCTGGAGAAGGAAATGGCAACCCACTCCAGTATTCTTGCCTGGAAAATCCCATGACAGAGGAGCCCGGCAGGCTACAGTCCATGGGGTCGTAAAGAGTCGGATATGACCTAGCAAATAAACATCAACAACAAGACTGATTCTAATGTCCAGGTTGAGAAGCAGGCTTTAGGCTCATGAGTATTCATAGATCTTCCTGCAGGTCATTTAACAAAGCATGGAGACTCAGTGTGCCAGGCACCCTGCTTCTTGCTGAAAGTTTTGTCCCAAAAGCTGGCAGAGACTCAGCTTCTCTCCTACCCATGGCCATGGCTTGAAGGCAAGCGGAGATCTCCCTCGGCTAGTGCCTGCTGGGGGTCTGGAAGGTCCCTTTGGTTCCTAAAGGAGCCTTACCTCTCTCCCCTGCTACCAACCCTAAGACCCGGCTGGCCCCTTGGACCAGAACATAGAGTATGATGTTTCCTGCTGCTGGAAAAAGGTCGAAGAATTTCCTCTGGGCAGCCTATGGTGCCACTCCAGAACACAACAGTGCCTTCTTATAGTCACACCAAACATTGGTTGACTCCTCCTCTGGGACAGCCAGACCCCAGATTGGCAACTGGGACATAGAGATGATTAGGATGCAGCCCCAGCCCTCAAAGATCCCACCATCCACTTGAAGACACAGACTGTGGTCTTGGGATGGAGAACGGGAGTGATCCAAAGCCATCCGGGGTTCCCATAAAATTCAGTAAAAAGGGCTCTGATCTCACTGGCTCCAGTGATGCTTCTAGCACTTTCCTCAGATGGCTTCAACACAGTGCAGCAAGAACTTTCACCAGAGGTCGTTCAGGGCCCTGTGGGAGCCCACATGAGGGAGTTGGGTCTTGACGGAAAAGCGGGAGTTAGCCAGACAGACAAGAGGGACGAGCAATCCAGGCAGAAGTTACAGAGGCAAGAGAGCGTGGGGAAGTTTTAGAAAGAAGTTTGGTCTGGTTGGAGAAGAAGGAGCAGGAGACAAAGTCACTGGACTGGTTTGGACAGAGCCTAAAATTTGAGGCTCAGGGGCTTGGACTGCATCCTGTAGGCTCTCAGGAGCCCTTAAAGAACTCTGAGCAAAGCATGATATAGTCAGATTCCCAGTTCACAAAGGGGCTCTGTGATGGGAGGTATACCAATAGAAAGGAGAGGGTCAGCATGTGGGAGCCCAGTTGGGGAGCTATTATGATCCAGACAGAGGTGATGAGGACAGTGGCCATGATGATGGAGAAAAGAAGTCACCCTAGGATCTCCAGGCTCTTTCCCCTAGGAGGCAGCAGGGCCGCTGGGAGAGAGCACCAAATTTGAAGTCTACACTTGCCATATCCTCGGTCTGAGATGCTTTTTATCCATCTCTTTATTCTTACCCTTCCACTGTCTTCAGAAAGGCTGCCCCAGACCATCAAAGTGGACGCCTCAGTTTCTCCTCCCTCCCACCAACACTGCCTGTGATCTCCTTTCATTCACAATCTGTGATTCTATCATTTATTCATTTTTCACATGTTTGTTGCAAGCTTTGTGAGGCAGTTGCTCTGCCCTGTTAGCTAAGGGCCTGGCACAGAGTAGGTGCTTTTGATAGGTCACATCATTGTGGAGGAGGAGAAGGGAGATGACAGAGGATGAGATGGTTGGATGGCATCACCGACTCGATGGACATGAGTTTGAGCAGGCTCTGGGAGTTGGTGATGGACAGGGAAGCCTGGCGTGCTGCAATCCATGGAGTCACAAAGAGTCGGACACGACTGAGCGACTGAACTGAGTGACTGATCACTGACCTCAACTCTTTGCCTCTTCCCGTATTCATGCCCTTCAACATGGAACTTGAACCCTGTACTACCCTCTCACTTCGGGTGGGTGTGTTACCCCATCTCTTCATTTGAGTTTGGCCATGTGACTGGCTTCAGCCAGTAGCATCAGGTAGAAGTGGGGGGTGAGCCAGCTCCAAGTTCTCTCCTGGGCCTCAACAGAAAGTGTGTATTTCTGTTTGTCTCTTACATTTGTTCCGGCCGTGAAAAGGACATACCCAGGTCTCAAGAGGAGAGGAAGAGAGACACAGGAGACAGAGCTGCCCCCAGCCAAGCTTGGCCCAGATCAGCTGACCCACAAATCTATGAACATTCATAACTTATTTTAAGCCACTGAGTTTTGGGAGTGGTTTGTTGTACAGCATTTTCCTCTCTTTGTAAAATAAAGGGGCTGGTTTAAGCATCTCTCTCCATGTCCCTGACTCTCCTTTAAGTCAGGCAGCTGCCAGCTTCCCCATCCTGCCCTCTCCGCCTCTCCTCCTCCTCACACACACCACCTGCTTCCACCCTCATGAATAAGCATGCGGCATCCCCTTTCACGGGGCCAAGTTCACGGCTCCTGAGAGCCCCTCTTTCAAGACTGCCTCTTTCCGGACCGCTGCCTCTTCTCCAGCTGCTTCGCCGAGGCCCGGGGGCATGGGCAGCTAAAAACCCTCCCTGAGTTCTGAAGTGCAAATCAGAGCGCCCCAGGCAGTCCCAGGAAGAACCCCGTCCTTGCTGGGATGACTGGCTCCACAGCCCAGGCAGACCCCAGGGTGGGTGGCTCAGCTGCACCTGGAATCGGAGGGGCCAAGACAGGAGGGAGTCTGGGTCTAAAGTCCTGGAATCCTAAGCCTGAGAAATCCTTTGAAACCAAGTCCCACCCAGCCTGTGGGGAAATGGAGACACAACTCATCAGCCTCTGGGGAAATGGAGGCAGGAGAAAGGAAATAGCCTTGTCCCAGTCAACCAGTCAGCAGCGGAGTCAGAAGCTGGAATTTCTGACTCGCAGCCCAGCGCTCCTTCCAGCGCCCCCTGCTGGTTGCAGGTGGGGTAGATCACAAGGCAAAGGTTTGGAGGCTGGAATGGACTCCTCCACGGATTCTTTCAACACCACTCCCAGCGCAGCCCCAGAGGGGGACCACCGACCACAGGCCAGATCTGTGCTGGGGTGAGGGGCGTCGCTCGTAGGTGTCAGGTTCTGTATGGGGGAGCTTAGGCCAGGCTCTGCGCTGGGGGAGCAACCTGGTTCCCAGTCTTGGGCTTGCTGAACATCCTCTGAGGTGCAGGTCTGTGCCACGTTCCGCCTGCGGCGTGGCGGACGGGCGGAGGGCTCTGCCCACCCCTGTTCTGTGTGCCCGTCTCCCCTGGTCACTCCCTGGCCTCCCTGTGTCTCTCTGCCTCTGTCTGGATATTTTGTCTTCATCCTGTTGCTCTCAATGAGCTTCTGCCAGCTTTCCCTGTCTTGTTCTCTCACGTCTTTATTTTTCCTCTTTTTTTCCTATCTCTTCTCTGCGTCTGAACCTTTCCATGTCTTTCTGTCTGTGTGTCTGTCTGCCTGTCTCCTGTGCGCACGTCTCTGTCTGTCTTCCCCTATTCTCTTTCTCTGGCCCCCCTCACCACCACCCCCAACTCCACCAGGGTCTCTGGCTCAATCTGCCTTTCTCTCTGGGGTTTTACTCTTGCTTGCATGCTCTTGTTTTTTTATTTTCTTCTTCCTCTGTGTCTCTAGGTCTCTGTGACTCTAGCACCCTCTGCATGTCTGTCTCCTCTGCCAGCCGGCCTCCCTTCCCCCCCACCCCAACATGCCACCCCAGGGCTCCGTCCGACACCTCCCTGCTGCCCGGATCCCGTTCTCTGCCAACTACAATTACAAGCGTGTCTGCTGAAGTGGTCCAGCTTGATGGGTAACAAGAGGCTGTATGTTTGCAGTCACTGCCTGGAAATACTGAATTCCTTTTCAGCAAAGGAAGACAAGCACCCTCTCGGTTTATAAATATTAATTATAGGCACCCGATAATGAGAGAACAGGGCGGCTGTTGGCTGTGATCTCTGGTTGTTTGACTAATCTAGAGACAGTTTAAACAAGGCAGTTATTACCTGACAGGAAGAGGAATTAGGGTGCCCTGGTCCTTTCATGGGGCTCAGCTAAGGAGATGAGGGGAGATGTGGACTCACTGGGGATGATTGGAAAGGGACCTTGGGCAAAGCCTCAGTTTCCCCTCTTGTACTAGGATGTCCTTCAAGCTCTGACCGGTATGATGTGGAGGTGCCGTTTTGGGAGGGGGTCACTGAGCAGACCACTTCAGAGCATCTGCCAAGTAGGAATCACGGGCCAACAGCAGGAAGGCCCAGCTCCGAGGAGAAGAACCTTGGGAGTCGCGGGGTGACGGGGGCATCATCTGCCTCCTCTGGATCTTCGCGGGGATTCATAGGTCTGTCCTACTTTGAGCCAAACTCCTCCCAGGGAAGGAGCCTGGCTTGAGGCAAAAACTTGAGCAAGAACTGAGGCGTGTCCCATGTTGCAAGTCAGACTTTCCAAACTGGGCCAGCCTTCCAGACACCTCAGTTTTACTTTCTGCAAAATGGGAGTAAAGAAGAAGAACTTTATGCAGCTCTTCTCAATGTCAGGGCTCAAAGTCGACCTAAATTGAATGTGAGAAGTCCCAGACTGGTTGTGGCTGCCAGAGGACGTTTCAACAATTGCCCTATCTCCAAGCTCACATCTCGGTTCAATAGTTATTGACATTGCCATGTGCAAGGCAGAAAAGTGATTCCCGATGCACAGGAGAGCTTGATGGAGGAAGAGAAGCCACGTTGGGAGCAGGGGGTGAGCCAGTAAGAGGTCCCTGCTCAAGGTCCCCACATTGAGGGAACATAAGCTCTGGCACCCCACTCCAGTACTCTTGCCTGGAAAATCCAATGGACGGAGGAGCCTGGTAGGCTGCAGTCCGTGGGGTCGCTAGAGTCGGACACGACTGAGCGACTTCATTTTCACTTTTCACTTTCATGCATTGGAGAAGGAAATGGCAACCCACTCCAGTGTTCTTGCCTGGAGAATCCCAGGGATGGGGAAGCCTGGTGGGCTGCCGTCCATGGGGTCGCACAGAGTCGGACACGACTGAAGCGACTTAGCAGTAGCAGCAGCAGAAGCGGGCTATTCCTTCTAGAATATGTATTTTCTAAAACCCCCTCTCCTCAGGGGAGATCGTTACATTTATAAAACACTAAGCCATTTACCATATCTTGGGAACACAGGTCAGCCTTTGGGAGAGCCAACGTGAACTATGTGCTTCCCATTTGGCAGAAGAACCTGATCTAGGAGGCATGCTTGTCTCTTGCCCAAGACCATGCAAGTAGAAAGCAACTGAACTGGGGGTCTAACCCTGGTGTCTGATCGCCAAGCCCAGCTCCAGGTCATTACTGGCTTCCCAGCCCCATCAGCCTGCACCTCATCCACGGGGCAGGAGCCTAGCAGGCATCCTTGGAACCTGGGACGGCCTGTTCTGCCCTAGGATCCTACTCTCCCATCATTACAGCAGAGCCCAGGCTGGCCCTTGGAAGGTGCTCACAAGCATTTATTGATTGAACGGCGGAAGGAGGGTATGTTCTTTAAGGTCCCAGTCATGTTTCCACCAGCCACTCCTTGTGTGGTAGTTAAAAGAGCATGAATATGAATTCAAACCATGGCTCCACCTTGTGTGTGTGAGAGACCTTGTGTACATTACTTCACCTCTCTGTGCCTCAGTTTTCTAACCTGTAAAATGGGATAGTATTCAGACTTCACTGTCCTATAGTGAGTGCTATATAAGCCCTGGCTGTTATTATTAATAAGCACCTCCTGTCATCTCCCTTTTTAGAGCCTCTGAAATCAGCTCACCCAATTTCACATGAAGGCAAATGAGGAAGGAACATCAGGCTACTCTCTGTTATCAAGCCAGATGCCCTGAGTTGCTGTGCACAGCAAGGGAGGCTGGGAAGGGAGGGAGACTGAGGAGGGAGGGAGGCTGGCCCAACTCCAACCCTATGGAACCGGAGGTGAGCAGTAGCCATGTCCACTGCCCCCAGCCTCCCATAGACCTTGATCTGTGGGAAGGCCCTGCAGGCCCCATCCTGGTGGATCGTGAAAAGAGCTGAAGGCTCTGCTTTGCCCTGGGCTCTGTGCTTTGCTGCAAACTCCTGCCATGATCCCACAGGACAGGGAGGAGTCAAGGCGACAACTCGCTTAAGAAAACCTAACATTCTGAGTGTCCCCAAGGCCCGCCGTGTGGGCTCAGGCCCAACTAAGTGCTTCTCTGGAACCATTTTTAACTCCAAGTACAGCTGCCACTGAGCAGGTCCTGGGGGAGCCATGGGCTGGGCGAATCAGAGCGCGGCCAGTCCAGGCAGCAAGGCAGGCGGCCGGCCGGCTGCAGAAGGAAGCTGAGCTATCTTCCAAGTGGTCCTTGTGATTTCTCCCCTCGGCTTCACCTTCCCAGAAGCTGGACGATGCTCGCCCATCTTAAATCTTTCATGGGGCCCAGACACACATCACTCTCTCCAGCACCCCAGGAGGAGTCAAGTCTGGGTCAAGGGCTGAGATGAGAGTCCATTTTCAGGCTGGTCTATTTGAGGCTTCCAGCCCCTTCACCCCAGGTCTTCCTGACACTTCCCCAGACATCCGTAGCATCAGCAAAGTCTGTATATGCAGCACCCCCACATCTGTGCTCTCTTTCTCTCCTCCCTCTTTCCGGGCCTCCCACCACCCCCTCCTCCCCACCATGCCAGACATCAACAAGAACCACTTCTGCCTGTAACCAAAACCCTCACAGCTCCCCCTAAAGATTTCCAAGAAAATCTTCCTACAGATTCACAAGGAGGCCGTGAGCTCAGAGCCGGTCATTCCAATGTCCCACCTGAGTTCATCTGCCTTTGCATCCCATTAACCAGCCTGTCCTCTGGGGCCAGCGTCTTGACCCCTCTGAGCCTCAGTGTTGTCCTCTGTAAAATGGGCAGAGTGACGGTACCTCATAGGGCGCAAAACCTCCATGGTTACTCATCGGGTAAGGGGCAGTGAGAAGATGCATATACAGTGCTTAGCCGAGTACCTGGCACGTGGAGAAAGTGAGCCTCTCTTAATAGCAGCTGTCATATATATTTTTAATTGACTGAGTACATGCTATGTACCAAGCCTTGGAGCCACACAGATAAACCCAATCAGCATCCCTGTTCTTAAAAAACTCACTCAGACACGAAAGAGAAAAAAAGAAACAGAAATGTTAATATGGTGGGATATGTTTGCATCATAGAAAAATGTACGAGTTACCGGGAAATATAAACAAGGAAGATGTTGAGGGAGGGGCACAGGCATGCTTAGCCAGACTCTTGAAGCTTGACTAGGGGCTCACCAGGCAGGCAAGGTAGGAATGGCATTACAGGCAGATGGAAGAGCATAGGCAAAGACTCAAAAACAAGCAACAGCATTTTTAAGACCAGGGCCTTAGAGAAGGAGAGACCCCGGAGACAAGATGGACCTGCGGATTGGCAGCCAGGTGCGGACTCACCCTGCCAGCCCCGAGGTCACAGTGGAGGGAAGGTATTAAGGAGGCAAGTGACAAGATCACACTCGTATCTTAAGCTACACTCACGTTCGCGCTTGCAGGGTTTACATAACTTTTCCTTTTCTTCTCGAGCATTTATCCCGCCTCAAAATTCGAGAGCAAGCACTTTCCCTTATTTCTATTCAACCTGAAAGCAGTAGTCGCATCCAGCTCGCTCGGTATTGAAATGCAGGTGGCCTATGCAACAGTGTTGCTAAAATTACCAAAACTAACCACAGCCAGGGAAGGGCCATTATCGGAAACAGATTTTATTACCATGGAAACCAGCAGATAATGCCAAGTCCAGTCATTTTTATTCTCCGAAAAGAGAGAGAGACAAGGGGAGAGAAACAGAGAAACAGAGAAAACAGCAGGAGAAGGAAAGCGATTGAAAGGCAGCAAGAACCCGGAGCAGCCTCGAAGCAGGCAGAGGAAGCGGGGGAATCTACCTGAAGGTTTCAGGCCACACGTGCCTACTGACCAGCTCAGCTCACAGTGACGGAACTTATCCTATGTGCCGCAAGCTGGCAGAAAGCAATCAGAAGGGGCTCTGCAGTGTGACTTCCACTCCTGGTCCAAAATGCAGAACAAGCTGTCAATGCCCCCAGAAAGAGCTGGCCTGGGTGTGTTTCAAAGCAGCCCTGATGTGTTTCAAGGCAGACACTAAGAGCATCGGACTTGGAGTGGGAAGACCTGCTTTGAGTTCAGGTTCTGCCCAGAGTGGCTTGCGACCCTAGGCAAGGTCATGGAAATTCTCGGAGCCTCAGTTTCCTCACGTGTCCCAAGAGGGAGCCCCCGGGGTGGTTGTGAAGTTCTGATGTTCACAGCTGCCTAGACCCTTTGTAACTGTACAGGACTCTGCACACAGAAGGCCCTGCAGGCCCTGTGATTCCTATATGATTCTTTTGTTCACTGGTTTGAAGGGCTGCTTCACCCATCTCATAGCACCCTGGTCTACTGCAGCTGGCGGGATCCACCCCCAGTTCACAGCGTCCCAAATGCCAAGGGGTGGGGGCAGGAGGCCCTCCTGAGAAGTCTGGGGGTTCCAAGGACCAGTGCGGGCTTGTCAGCTGAGCTGAGATAAAGCAGCCACCCCAGGAAAAAGGAAAAATCTAAGACAGAGGGAGAAGAGGTGGGCAGACTAATGAGGTACGCCAGGAAACTCTGGAGAAGGGAGACCATAAATACGCTAGGCTCCTGGGAAGCAGTGAGGAGCAGGTTTAAGCTGCCAAAGTGGATAGTCAGGGGGAGGGCAGTTGAAAGGAAGCCACGAAATATACAGAAAGGCCCAGAACAACACATGAACATAAATATACATCCTCAAATCTTTGCTACTCCAAGCGAATCTCAGCTGGGAGTTTGTTAGAAATGCAAATTCTTTCCCCAGACCTCCCGGTGATTCATCTCCACACACAAGAAATGAAAGGCGCTAGTCCAAGTCACTTCCCTTCTCTGAGCCTCAGTTTCTTCATCTGTAAAATAGGAATACTCATATCCTCCTGGTTACATGGAGCTGTTAGAAGGATTTGAGGGGGGAAAGAACTCATTTAAATAGATCACTTTGAAAAATGAAAAGCACCTTATGAGTGTAAGATAGTGTTCTGTTGCTATGCAGTTATTACTGTTATATATGGGGAGCCCAACCTCCCGGGGTAACAAGGCACTTTCATAACAAAATGACTTGATTAGACTGTTCTCTTAAAAATGCTGCTCCCCAGCTAACATTTTTCCTATCTGCATGCCTCTTCTTGCAGCTGCATATTAAATCTTCATCCCATCAGCACTTGACTGAATTTGTAGAAACAAAATGGAAGAGGGAACTCAGGCATGAATTAGCAGTTTAAGACAGGAATGAGATTACGATAAAATCCCCACTCTCTCCATCCATCAAAATGTAATAAGAATACAAAACTAATGTGAAAATATCAACATGACCTATTGCTTCGAGCCTGTCATCGCCACCCTTTACGATCGAGCCTTGCAAGATGCGGGCATCTCATCTCGCTGTAAGCGTCACGCGTTCGGCAGGAGACGTAAACCGTGCCCGAGACAGGCTGTGCACTTGGGCAGGTCCCTCTGGGGGAAATGGGAAGGAGCCAAATGGGCTGCGGTTCCCTGACTTTCCAAGTCAAGGGAACAATAATGAATGGGGGTGACTCCAGCTGAAGGGTGTTTTGTTTTCTTTTTGGCTGTCTGTAGATAGGGAAGCCCCAGCCCTGTGACAGATCATGGCTCCTGTCCTAGAAGATGTCCAGGAAAAGACATTGTCTAAGTTCGGAATGTCTCCAGGAGCCCCTGCTCAAGACACAACCTCACACCCTCACGGCTGGCAGCCCATCCGACTGCGTGGGCACCCCGCGATACACAGCAGGTACCTGGAGCCATGTGGTTCTATCACTGGTCCCTGTGCCAACAGATGAAGGTACAGATGTGCTCAAAGAAGCAATGGGCCTGGCACAAAGACACACACAGCAAGGAAAGATTAGCATCTGCCAGACTCCTTATCCAGTGCTCCTTGCACGACACCATTGCCAGTAGTGTGCCAGGACTGAGCTTGGGCTGGAGGTATGTGAAACAGGAACAGTGGCCCCTGCCCTCAGGGAGCTCACAACCTCACTCCCATCCTGGGCTCCTTCCCTCCAATCCCTTCCCCCTCCACTCTGCTCTGCCTACCTGCCTTCCTATTGCTCCATTAAAGCACTGACTTTTCCCAATCCAAGACTTTGAACATTCTAACCTGGACTGTTTCCCCTCCTATGTTTATTGAGACAACTCCCTGTTTTTCAAGTCTTGCCTGAAATATCACCTCCTCAAAGAAGTCCTCCCAGATACACCTTCTCCCTACACCCTCTCCTCTGCTTCAGGGCTCTTGGTTAATTCACTGTCATATCAGTGCCATTCCCCTGTAGCATATTTCTCAATTTCATCATTAAATCATCATTTGTTTTAATGTATTGAATGGTAGTTGAATCAAAATCATGTAACATTCATCGCTTTCAAGGCATAGCAAAATAGAAAGTTCTGGGACCACTTTGCATGTTCACTATGAGCCCCAGCCCCTAGCTCAGCACCTGGCATGTATCCATCCATTCATTCCAAAATTTTTTATTGAGCATCTACTGTGTTCCAGGCACCAACAGCATGCCGCTTCTTGTGGGAGCTTCTCTCCGGTGGAAGAACACATACAGTGAATTAATGAATGTCAGGTGAGGAGCATGAGAAAAAAAAACAGCAGGGCACATGAAGAGTGGATCTGATACACAGGAATCCTCTTGGAGAAGGGGATACCTGAGCAGAGCCCAGGATGGGCCACGTGAATCCTTAAAGGAACAGCATTCCCTGCCACTGGAGAGGTAACTGCAGACGCCCTGAGACTGGTATGTGGGAGGGAGGGGGAGGAAGAAGAGGTCAGGGAAGTGGAGAGCCCAGGGGGGAGGATTTTGATTCTACTCTGAGTGATGGGGAAGCCTTGGAGGCTTATGGGCAGAGGAGGGACGTGATCTGCCTCAGTTCTAAAAGGACAGAGGGTCAAGGGCAGGAGCCGGGAGACTCATCAAGAGGCTCTTGTGACCATCCAGGTGAGAGATGGTGGTGGCTTGCCCTGGAAGTGGGGAGAAAATCATGAATTCCAATGTAACCTGAAGTTGAAACCAACAAGGGTTTACTAATGGATGGAAAGTGGGATGCGAGAGAGGGATTGGTGTCAAGGATGCAAGTTGCCTAGGATTTTGGCCTCAGCACTCAGAAGAATGCAGTTGTCATGAACCAGTAAATTGCCTTTTACACCGAAGTCCCATTTAAGTTGGAGTTTTATCACTTGAAAAAAATTTTATTTTTTTTTATTTTATTTTATTTTATTTTTAAACTTTACAAAATTGTATTAGTTTTGCCAAATATCAAAATGAATCCACCACAGGTATACATGTGTTTAAACCTTGACTAATTCAGAAACTAACAGATAGGCCACAGGTAGCAGGGTAGGGAGTGGAGGGGAGGGGAGAGATGGGGGAGAACGGGGAAGTGCCTGCTCAGATGGAGCAGAAGGTGGGCTCTGAGATGGGCGACTCTGGGGCTTCCAGCCCAGGTGCTCAGGGGTACCGCAACCTCAGACCAGCGTTCAGCTTTTCCTCTTTAACATCCTGACTTTTAGGCACCAGCTGCTGGAACTCTGGAGAAAGCCCCAGACTGGGGATAAGTCAATCATCATTTGTTGCATGCCTTCCATGAGCCAAGCTCAGGGCTAGGCTCACTGAGACAAAAACGCTCATCAGATGAGTGTGCCAGTCTCCATTTGACAGATGAGGAAGGAACACAGGCTCTGAGAAGTTACAGGGTTTGCCCAAAACCATTCAATTAGAACTCAAGATTTGGAACACACCCAAGAGAAGGGAAGCCCTTTTCATTATGAATCCCCAGGGCTGGAGGTCAAGAGTCTTAGGATCCAGCCCTGGCTCCGCCATCTGCTATGTGACCTTGGGTGTGGTCAAGTCCCCTTCCGTGCTCAGCTTCCCAGTCTAGAAAATGCCAAGATTGGGCTGGATGATGTCCCCAACTCACTACCACTCTCGTTCCCACCCCCCCGCCCTCCGCTGCTCTGCTAAGACTTCAGAGGATGAGGTTCAGACTAGGCAGAAACGATGTTTGCCGTGTGGGTTGAGCACCTACTGTGTGCAGCCCCTTCTCCTGGGAAGAAGCCAAAGGAAGGAGGGGCTGTGGCCTTGCCACAGTCTGAGATCTGATGAGGACTCCCAGAACGGTGGGGGCTGGGAGCGCAGAACCGCAGCAAACAGCTCCGCTGGGAGACACCAGGGAGCCCAGCCAAGCTCCTGTGCACGAAGGCTCGCAGCATATGGTCTGCATTTCATACATCATTTGCAAGGAGCCGCAGCCATTTTGCAACATCTCTCCCTGCTCCCAGAGCATTTGGACTTTCGTTTCTGTCTCTGCTGATCCCATTTCTGCCCTTGACATACAGAAAGTAAAGTAAAGGTTAGACGCTTGTCCCCTTCCACCACCACTCGTCACCACGGACAGTGTTTTCCTGTACGTTTAGGAGATGTAAGTCAGAGTGAACTGAGCCGCTTCCCTGTGCAAAGAGGGTGCGTGATCCAGGTCCTGAGAGACACGCCCAGTGAAGGTCGAGCGGCATGTGAAGGATGCCAAGGATGCCTGGGAGGGCAGCCTGAGCGATGAGCACCAGGCCGTGGAGGGCACACAGAGTCATGTTAAGTAATGCTCTAGTGGGACCCGCTGAGCAACGCAGACATCACCTGAGTGAGGTCTCCCTGCAGAGCTGCTCTGACACAATAATATGGACAAATGCCCACGGCAGGGTCCACTGCCTCTGTTAGGCTACATATCAGTAAGCACACTGCTGTGACAGAATGGCTGGGGGATGTGAGTAATACCACCATTAGGGGGCCCTGGAAACATCGGCCACGTGTAGAGGGGCTGGCCCGTGCCTCATTCATGCTCGTCTCCAGAGTGCACATAGTAGCTGCTGAGTGCACAGTTGCTAAGCAAATGAATGGATGACCTGAGTGAACACCCTGCACCCAGATGCACCAAGTGATGGGCCCCACACGGCCAAGGGCTCCTTCCAGAACTGCTCCCAGGACCCACTGAGAACTTCAGGGACCCCAGATAGGATGGAAACAAGTCATCTGATCGAAACAGAAGAACAAACCCATTTCTCCTTCTTGCCCACCCTCTCCTTTCCTCTTCCAGTCTCTGCCTCTATGGTTGGAAAGGAACAAAGACGGGTCCCTTCACAGTGTCCATGCCAGGACCCTGTCCCCAAGCCTAGAGCTTCCTAGAGTGCAACTTGTCCACTCTCCGCCATCCTTCCAAAGCCAGGCTGGCAGCTCAGCCCCTGTGACACGGGGAAGGGGGACTTTGGGCTTCCACCCCATCCCTTAGGTCTAATCCCTGCATAGCGACAGTGGCCATGAAGCTTAGGCCAGCATCAGGCTCCAACCTGGAAGAATGCACACACACTCCCTCCTTGCCCTGGGGTGCGCACCCCCAGGCTGAACCCAAGGTGGACCAAGATGGCCTGGGGAACCCTGAGCCACAGAGCTGCTGGCCTGAATGAACCTCGAGCCTCATGCAGGTTGTCATTCCTTCCTAATTCTTCCATTTAATAGAGTTGTGGAGGACCTGCCCTGTGCCAGGCTCTTTGCCCAGCACTGGGGCGGGTCCCAAGTGGCAAGACGAAAGGTCCCTGTCCTGTGGAGCTGACATTGCAATAGAGAAGAGAACCAGGAGACAACCAGCCAACCCAAAAAGAAGGCTCTTTTAGGTGCCGATAATCTCAACAAAGGCAACATGAGCTGTGTCCAGTTTCCACTTCTTCCCCTGACCTCGATTCTGTTCTTTGCCCCCACCTCTACTCTGCACTCTGAAGGGTGAGCCCTGTGGCCTGCACTCCAGGGCTCCCTTGCCAGCTGCTTCTAGCTGGGTTCAGACAACAAGGAACGCTATAAGAATTGAGGGCACCAGAGGAGAGAGGCCCAGTGTTTCCTCTCCTGCTCCCTCTGTACCTTGCTGCCTGGGTCTACAGGGCTCATCCTTCTGCGGCGACAGCTCCAGGGCCTCCGGGCTCTGACAGCACTCCTCCCCGCAGGTTCCCCCAGGGCCCTGGGTGCTAACAGCTTCTCATAGTTGCTGGTCACCAGATCCCTCACACTGGTCGCATCTCTTCATATTCCCAGTTGAGCGTGCCTTTCCCTCTTGCTGGGCCCCTGAGTGATACAGGTAGATGTGATCAAAGGTGCTGGGAGATAAGGGTGGTCAGAGAAGCAGTGGGTTCAGGACCAAGTTGTTCAAGGAGAAGAATGACAAGCCAGTGTGTCTGCAACATACCGAGTGAAGGGGAGACAAAGAGAAGACGAAGTCAAGGGTGACATCCACGGTATTTAACAACTGGCTGGGCACAGCTTAGGCTTAAAGCTCAATGTTCAGAAAACTAAGATCATGGCATCTGGTCCTATCACTTCATGGCAAATAGATGGGGAAACAATGGAAATAGTGACAGACTTTATTTTGGAGGGCTCCAAAATCACTGCAGATGGTGACCGCAGCCATGAAATTAAGATGCTTGCTCCTTGGAAGAAAACTTATGACCAAACTAGACAGCTTATTAAAAAGCAGAGACATTACTTTGCCAACAAACGTCCATCTAGTCAAGGCTATGGTTTTTCTAGTAGTCGTGTATAGATGTGAGAGTTGGACTATAAAGAAAGCTGAGTGCCGAAGAGTTAATGCTTTTGACCTGAGGTGTTGGAGAAGATTCTTGAGAGTCCCTTGGACTGCAAGGAGATCCACCAGTCCATCCTAAGGGAAATCAGTTCTGAATATTCATTGGAAGGACTGACGCTGAAGCTGAAGCTTCAGTACTTTGGCCACCTGATGTGAAGAACTAACTCATTGGAAAAGACTCTGATGCTGGGAAAGATTGAAGGCAGGAGGAGAAGGGGATGACAGAGGATGAGTTGGCTGGATGGCATCACCAACTCAACAGACATGAGTTTGAGTGAACTCCGGGAGTAGGTGATGGACAGGAAGGCCTGGTGTGCTGCAGTCCATGGGGTCACAAAGAGTCGGACTTGACTGAGTGACTGAACTGAACTGAAGTGGGCACAGGCACCATCTAGCCAGAAGGGATTCCCAGCTGTAAAGGGCTGTCACACCTGCTGGACAGGAGCCCTGGAGGATCAGACAGGTGGGCAAGGGTGTATCAGCCAGGATCCCAGCAGAACTACGATGGTGCGTGAGAGCTGGGTCATGTGAGGACAGTTTGATAAAGGGACTCTTTAAACAGGTGTGTGCAGGGACCTGACGAGGATGGAACAGATCTCTAGAACTGGAAGAATCCCCAGCAAGAGAGTGAAGGAGGGAGCAGTTGCTAGATGCAGATCGAGCTGTGTAAAGAGGGAGGGAACACACCCAAGCTGCAGTGGCCCCACGGGGAGAGCACCAATGGCATCCACACCCAGCCTCGCTCTCTCCCTCCCCCACTCTGCTGCTGGTGACAGCCAGGGACCAGTGCCAGCCAGGAGCCCGAGGACATCTGTATGGGTCAGCCTCCTAGACCTAGAATGAGTGGACAAGAGTGAAGGCTGGGTCTTAGGAGACAAATGAGAAATCTCCAGCTCTCTGATAGGTAAAACCTTGAAAGTTACAGTGAGAGGCTTGGGTTTCAAGCTAAGCAGAGTGGAAAAATACCAGGAATGTGAGTGATGGAATCTCACCTGGACCCTTTGCCTTCATCCACGGGGAGGTGACAAATGAACTCTGCTCTTGACAGCCTGGACCAAATACCTTCCAGAAGTACTTTGTGATGGTGGTTGGGAGGCAGGAGGAAGTTAAGGGCATGTCCTGGGAACTAAGCCACCTGGACAGGACTGTGGTGACAACCAGCTCAAGAAACTCAGGGACCTTCAGCCTGCAGGGGACAAACCCACATGCTCAGCATACAGGACCATTTTGAATATGATGGAATTTGGTTTTCCTTCACCAAGTAGGCATTCCTAAGAAACCAGAAAATGACCAAGGCTTTCCTTAAGGGGAACTGGGAAAGAGGACCTGAAGAGGGGGGCAGAAGTCCCCACAGACTCACCTTTGCCAGGCTGACATATGGGAGACCCGGTTTTTAAAGCCTCCTCACACTTTTCTTCCTCCAACCATCATGAGATTTAGGCAAGGATGTGGGAGAAAGAAGAGGGTAGCCCCTCCCTGTACTCTGTCTGTGGGAATGATTGCCCACCAGACAGGGGGATGAACTGAATATCAAATGACCCCCTTAGGTCCTATGAGTCTGCAGAGTTTACAGTCCCAAGATTCTACAGACCATCTGGAAGGAGAAGGAAATTTCCCACAGCCTGTGTGTTAGGGTCATGCAGGTCCCTAGACTTGGACTCAGAAGCCCAGAGTTTGAGTCATTGCCTGCATGTAACAGGGGCACAGAAACACTGACTTATGGCAGGAGAGAGAAACCCAACGGCCAGGACTCTAATCCGTGGGTTCTCATCCCAGCCGTAAATAAGCCACCTGTGGGCTCTGCACATTGTCCCTATTATCCTTTTTCGTATTATCTCACCCAGAGTCTGAGCCAGAAATCATGACGCTCATTTCGCAAAAGAAGAAACTGAGGCTCAGAGAGGCTAAGTCCCTACCTGCCAGCTCTGCAGCTGGTCAACAGTGGAGCCAGGAGGCAGGCCCAGGACTCTGATGGTATAAGCCTGGGCCCTCCACCACCAGCCCTCCCACCTCCATGGAGAAGGACGCAGCCCCAAAGCCTCCACGGTTCCCTCTGCAGATGCTGGAGTTGCTGGAAGTCTCTAGAGAGACCTCAGCACAATGTCCCCATTCCCAGCCTAGCTAGGTGGAAGCTGGATCCTGCCTGATTCATTCTTTTAATCAGGGACAGAGTGGTGGTAGCAGCTTCCTGAAGAACTCTTCAGGCTCTTATTAAAATTAAATTATTGTTTTAATAACCACAGGGCGGAGGCAGCTGCAGCTGGGGGCCTGTGGGCCTTCAGCCATCCTCGGGGGTCCTGATGAACAGGGTACTGCCCTGTGGCACTGGGGATTCCTGTCCCTCACTCCACATTATGCGTCTTTCTTTCTCCTAATCCCAAATCCACAGTGAGTGGGGAGCTGTCCTGGCAGATGTCTCTCTGATGATTAGCCATGTGGGCAAACCCTGAGTTCTGGGGGCACTTCTAAAAGGTAATTCCATATGAGTTCTGTCTCCAGCCCCATAGACGGGGTCAAGCTAAGCCTGAAAAAATATGACTCAGAGACATTACATAATTTGTCCAAGATCACACAGCCAGCTAAAGGCAGCACAGGGGCTTGAACCCAAGTCTGTATATACTTTCCACTCTATCACACAGCCTCTTTGTATCATGTGTGGGCCCTGAATCTACTCCTGGGACAGGAGTAACGTCACCTGGACAGACATACCTAGCAATGTCACTGTGATTTGGGGCAAATTGCCTCACTCACCTATTCCTCAAATTCCTCATCTGTCATATGGGATATCAGGTTGTTGTGGACTTTGAATGAGATAACAAACGTGGAATTGCTCTACACGCTGTAAAGTGCAGTGCAGCTTGAGGATGTGTGAGCCTAGAGCTGTAGGGAAAGGCAGACGCCAGAGGTGTTAGGGCAGTGGGTGGGGACAGCAGAGAAGAGCAGAGGGGAGGGGCTGCAGACTGAGAAAGGATGACAGAGTCCCAGCAAGGAAGATGCATGCGCAGAAACCTGTGGCCCAGGGGCCTGAGCCAGGCTCAGGGAGACAGGGCCATCCTGCTTGGACCACACACAGCTGGGCTCAGGTTGGGGGAATCTTGAGCGGTTAATAGCAAGGAACCAGGAGGCCACACTTCTCCAGGACAGAGCAAAAGTGGCCAGGTCAAGCAAGCTGTGTCATTCCATATCTCCAGCTTCTGAAACTCAGTCTCCCCTCTGCCCAACTGAGAAAATATGTCTACTTTCTAGGGCTGTTGTGAGGATCAGCATGTAGGTAAGGTGCCTGAATATAGTAGGTGTTCAGCAAACAGTCTCCACGATGATAATGATGGTGTGCTTCTGCTCAGTCGCTAAGTCACGTCCAATTCTTTGTGACCCCCTGGACTGTAGCCTTCCAGGCTCTTCTTTCCCTGGAATTTTCCAGACAAGAATACTGGGGTGGGTTGCCATTTCCTTTTCCAGGGGATCTTCCTGGCCCACGGATCAAACCCATGTCTCTTATGTCTCCTGCATTGCAGGTGGGTTCTTTACCATTTGTCCTCCTTTTTCCAACGCAACGAGCAGATACAGAACCCACAGATGGACGTGATAGACAATCTTTGGTTCCTTCCAAGAGCTCTCAGCTCCCCATAAAGATAGTGAGCTCCCCATCCCTGGAGACACCCAAGTAGATGTTTGATGTCCTTGTATCAGTGGGGGAAGGTGATCAGTTTCAGGCAGGAGGCTAGACTCAAGACAAAAGCCCTTCCAGCTTAAAGGATACACGATTCTACAACTCTGCAAGCTCTCATATAATCAGACTGCCCAGTCTGGCCCATAGTAAACAGGACCTTAGACCTGGAGTCAAATAGCCGTGCGCTGAATCCCATCTCAGCTTCTTCCTTCTTCTGGAAAGCTTCCTGTTACTGACGAGTACCCAAGGTGCCGCTGGAGGCTCCACACACAGAGCTCCCCCTGATCCCTGGCCCTTCAGCCCCAGAACCTGGCCTAGGCCCAGCAGGTGTGTTTGGAGAAGTGCATCCCCAGTCTCACCCTGTACATGCTCCCCAGCTCAATTACAGGCTCAATTTTCTTTTCGGTTTAATCCGCAAATCAATATGTGTTCATACATATTTAATCGGGAGGCTGTTTTATTAGAGTGGGGATTAGTTTTACATCTTTCTCCCCACTGCTTAGAAGGCATCCTCCACTCACGAGGAAGACAAGCAGGAGCTGGGCCTGGTACCCAGCCAAGTCAGAGAAATGGAGAGCAGCACCACCCCTGGGCCATTTCTTCTGCCTGGGGGTGGGGTCCTGCTGTTTCCCACCTGCCTCTCCCCCAGGCCACCTGCACCTCACCACTTCCAATTCCCATTGGAGGTCCCTCTCCAAGAAAGCTTCCTGGGGTCCTACCAGACCCACTTTCCACCTTCCCTCAGCTAAGGAGCCAGGAAAACAAGGGCCAGCTGCCTGTTTGAGGTCAGAGAGTAGAGGTCACCCTCAGCCTTGCCTTCCAGAAGTAATAGATTTCTCCTTCCAACTCCGAGTCAAGGCTGAACAGAATAAATTATCACCCTTTCAGAGCATAATCACTCTCACACTCAGCCCCAGCTGCCATCTGCTTCTTCACCAGAATCCCCACCTAGCCAAGCTGGAAGGAACGGGAGGATGCGTGGACCTGGAGGTCACCGTGCTGGCCAGAGAAGGACAAACGCGGGCGTACTCTGGGGCCTGGAGCGGGAGAGAGACGGCCTGCAACAGGCTTCGCAGGCCCCCTGTTAAAACAGGGCTGCAACAGTCAGTAGTGGGCAGCAGCAATGTCAAACCCCAGCTACACAGCATCGCATTTCATCCTGGTTGTATCTCTAAGGGACAGAGCCAATTCTTTTTTTTTCTTTAGTAGAAGTATAGTTGATCTACAATGTGTGTTAGTTTCAAGTGTACAACAAAGTGATTCAGTTACATAGATATAGATGTATTCTTTTTCAGTCTTTTCCATTAAAAGTTATTACAAGGTGTTGAACATAGTTGTGCTATGCAGTAGGTTCTTATTGTTCATTTTATATATGGTAACGTGTCTATGTTAATCCCAAACTCCTAATTTATCCTCCCCCATTTTGGAAATTGTAAGTTTGTTTTCTCTCTAAATCCATTTCTGTTTTGTAAATAAGTTCATTTGTATCATTTGGGGGGACCTCCCCTGGTGGCTCAAAGATAAAGAATCTGCAGCCAATGCAGCAGATACTAGTTCAATCCCTGAGCTGGAAAGATCCCCTGGAGGAGGAAATGGCAACCCACTCCAGTATTCTTGCCTGGAGAATGCTATGGACAGAGGAACCTGAAGGTTTACAGTCCATTGGATCACAGAGTTAGACACAACTTCACTAAACAACAACAATCATTTTTTTAGATTCTGTGTATGAGTGATTTTGGGGCCTCCCTGGTAGCTCAGCTGGTTAAGAGTCCACCTGCAATGCAGGAGGACCCAGTTCTATTCCTGGGTCAGGAAGATACCCTGAAGAAGGGATAAGCTACCTACTCCAGTATTCCTGGGCTTCCCTGGTGGCTCAGATGGTAAAGAGTTTGCCTGCAGTGCAGAGGACCTGGGTTTGATCCATGGGTTGGGAAGATCCCCTGGAGGAGGGCATGGCAACCCAGTCCAGTATTCTTGCCTGGAGAATTCCATGGACAGAGGAGCCTAGCGGGCTACAGTCCATGGGGTCGCAAAGAGTTGGACACAACTGATTGACTGAGCACAGCACAGCACATGAGCGGTATCAGATGATATTTGTCTTTCTGGAGACAGAGCCTATTATTATCATGCACATATCAAGCACATGACAGAGGAGGAAACTGAGGCTTCATGTTCTCACAAATGGGAAGTAGCTGACGTTGAAGTGGGGTAGGACGCCCCACTGTAGAGTCTGTGCTCTTAGCAGTTTGGCTGCCCTGCTCCATCCTGCCATAATCCTCTCCCCCTCAGTCCAAGCTGGGGGCCATTTAAGGTGACATCTAGAGACAAGAATATTTCCAGAGCACCAGTTACTTGCTAGGAAACTGCCAGTCAGAGAGGAACCTGAGGACCTTGGGTAGGATCAGAGCCTCAGCTCACAGCATCACCTCTCTCCTCCTGCCCCTTGGTGGATGCCTGCTTAAGGTCCCTATGGACACTTTCACCTGCTCTGCGCTCGCAGCTGGCCTCATGAATGAACAAAATCAGGCATGGTTCCTCTCTCATACAACGAACTGACTTATAGGCGAGACTGACATCGGTCAAACAATGACACCCATGGAGGCATGTGTGCAGACAGAGTCGAGGGTCCTGGGACACTGTGCCTCCTCCTGGACTCCTCTTTCCATCCCCATGACTACCACCCCCTAGTCGGTCACCTAGCTTCCTGCAGCTGACCTTCACCTGGGGCACAGTTTACAGGGTCTGGGACTGCCCTGCGCCTCCTCTTCCTAGAACTCACCCCATTTACAATGATTTAATCGCAAGACCAGATCTATCTTATTTACAATCACATCTTATTCATCACTACAGGAGAAAACAAAATTGAGAAGGGAAGAAAGAAGAAAGGCAGGGCACTAGTGGTAAAGAACCCACCTGCCAATGCAGGAGACATGAGACACAGGTTTGATCTCTGGGTTGGGAAAATCCCCTGGAGAAGGAAATGACAGCCCACTCCAGTATTCTTGCCTGGAGAATCCCGCTCCCCCCCACCACCGACTCCTCCATCAGACAGCCCCGCTTGCTGCCACTCCCCAGAGGAGAGGCCTTTGCAGTGCAGACGGACAGAGGAGCCTGGTGGGCTGCAGTCCATGGGGTCACAGAGTCAGACACAACTGAAGCAACTTAATGCATGCACACACACACACACACGCACACGCACACACACACACACACACACACACACAGGTTTTCCCAAGAGGACAACTGTCAGCTGAATTAACACCTTCTCAGAAATCAGGGGTCCATGCCTTTCTTCCCAAAGCTGCCAGAGGCAGAGGGAGGGACACCATGACCTCCATCCACCGACTTTATATCTAATGACTTCATGAACTTGACGAAAGATTGGGATGGACACACTCCCAGAGCATTCTTCCAGCCAAGGAGCCTGTGGCCAGGGCTCAGGGACATGCAGAGCTCCTCCAGAAGCTTGTGCATCTCCCAGAGGCAGCCTTTCTCAAGCAGGTCCTCAGGACCGCCAGCTGGAAGGGCCCCACCGACACTATGTCCCGGACGGCACAGCCAGCCGGCTCCCGCAAACCGCTTGGCAGTCGGTGTTTGACGACAGGATTAATTCCTGAACAAAACAGATAACGTAGGCAGTGTGATTCCTCATTTAGCTGTCAGATCAGGATAAAAAATGTGTGAGAGAGAAAAACCCAAGGGAAAAAAAATTGGATAATGATAAATTGTGACTGAACGCTCCAAAGAAACGCAAGCCGTCTCCCCCATCGTGTTGTGCCCGCTGTCACTTAATTTGAAAATATTCTAAGTGTGCAGGGCCATCTCCTTGGCACTTCCCGGCTTTTCCCGAGAAGAGCCTTGTCCCCTTTGGTCCAGAGTCTCATTTCCTCTGCAAATACAGCAGAAACAGCAATGCATCAAAGACCCAGGCGGAACCAAGCCGCCCTCCTGCCTCCCGCTCCCCCCCACCACCGACTCCTCCATCAGACAGCCCCGCTTGCTGCCACTCCCCAGAGGAGAGGCCTTTGCAGTGCAGACTTTACAGTATCATTAGATGCACGCTCAGAAGGGAGATGGAGAAAAGAGAAAAAAAAAAATGTTTTTGCTGTGATAAGTGTCAACTCTGCCTGTGTCTTAAAAGGACTGTTGCTTTGCCAAATGGAACATTATCCAATGTACAGAAGCCGTACATTGAAGTAAGAAGGCTTCCTAGATCAGAAATTGTTTGGCTGCCCTGGGGAAGGGGGAGAGGAAGAATCATAGGAAAACCTCTTCTCTGGATGTTTGGTCACACCACAAAGGGTCAGGTGAAAAATTAGCAGCCCTTGGAGCCTCCCTGAGGCCTGGCCCGTGCTCTTTCCCCCAGGAAAGACTGGAAACTCACGCCTTGGCCCATGAAGCTCAGCTCCCTGATCACTTCTAAGAAGTGGCACTGCCTAAGAAAGGCAGCAATTAGAGTCAGCCTGCCTAAGGATGTGTGGCCTCTTGGGCACCATCAAGGTTAGACGACAGGTCCTTTCCTCGCTGAGTGCCAGTTTGCCCATCCGTGACCTGCAGGACCTCAGGGGCTAAAAGCAGTGGGCTTCTGGGGGGCACCACAGTGCAGGGGTGCCTGGGGTGCAGGGTAAGAAACACCCGCCAGGGGGTGGAGCAGCCCAAAACCTCCTCATCACTGTTTAGCCACTAAGTTGTGTCTGATTCTTTGCAGCCCCATGAACTGCAGCACACCAGGCTTCCCTGTCCTTCACTATCTCTCAGAGTTTGCTCAAACTCATGTCCATTAAGTCAGTGATGGTATCTAACTACCTCATCCTCTGCTGCCCCCTTCTTCTCTTGTCCTCAATCTTTCCCAGTGAATCAGCTTGTTGCATCAGGTGGCCAAAATATTGGAGCTTCAGCTTCTGCAACAGTCCTTCCAATGAATATTCAGGGTTGATTTCCTTTAGGATTGACTGGCTTGATTTCCTTGCAGTCCAAGGGACACTCAAGAGTCTTCTAGAAAATCTCCTAGAAAAGAGCAAATCAGGAGATGGTGTATCCAGTGGGAGAGGAGAAACAGACACTCTGTTGCCAAAGAAGACCCTAAAGGTGGCCACAAATGGAAAATGAGTCACATAACCTCACACCCACCCTATGAAGCCGGAATTGTCACCCCCACTTTAGAGGTGGAAAATTGAGGCTGAGAGAGCAAGAATAACTTGCCCAGAAACCTAGGGCCAAGCTTGCCACTCTCTCACCACAATATCCAGTCTATGGCCAAGCTCTGAGTCTCTGGACTCGGTTCACATCCCTCCTTCCTAACCACCACCCTAATCCAAGCCATCACCATCCTTTCTGGAGTTGCTACGTCAGCCTCAAGGCTGGCCTCCCTGCCTCCAGTCTAGTCTCCCCACCATCAACCAGAGATGACTGTTCCATAAAATGCAACAGTGTATGAGCCCCACCTAGACCCATCAAGGGCTCCCTGTATTGCCCTCAGGGGAAATCCAGCCTCCATAACAAGGTACTCCAGCCTCTTTCCGGTCACCACCCCTTCTATGCATCCTCATCTCTTGCCACTTCATCTTTATGCTCCAGCCCCAGCCATCAGAACCACTCTTGGTTTTCCCCAAAGGGGAAATTCTCTTTACCTCTGGCCCTTTGCCCATCCTGCTCCCTCTGCCTGGTGCCCCCTCTCCTCCCCCTCTTTGGGGCTCCTCTGAGGTGTCACCTCCTTTAACAGCCTTCTGTGAGCTCCAGCTCAGGTTAATTTCCCACCCCCTCTATTCTCCCAGAGCTCCCCATACCTCCTGCATCACATCAGCTGAAACTGCCAGCATGCTATCTGCAAACGCCACTGGCCCAGAACCTAGAGAAATTGAGGACTATGTCTACTCATATTCATCACTGTACCCTGAGCACCCAGGACCATTCCTGGCACACAGTGGGCACACAAGAACTATTTGCTGGACCAATGATTGAATGAATGAATAAATGAATGGGAGAGCGAATGACGAGGCCAGAGTGAGCACTCTTTTTCCGTACATCCAAATGTATAAAATGCCCAGCCAAGTCCATCAATAAGGCAAGCATTCGCTCCTCACAGTCTGTCCTTGGCTGGGAGTCGGGTGATGGATTTCCAGAGGTGATGCATGGGAGCGTGAGTAGGGCGGAATGGATGCATGGAAGAATAGAATATAGATTTCTATAGATTAATCATTTGTCATTCCTGCCACTCGGCACGCTTGTGCACACACACTCCTCCCCTCCCCAGACCTCTCCCCTCTCCCCAAGAAGCACAACACATCCTGCCCTTGGACCATGCAACAGGAGCACACACACTCACAACACACGCACACACACCCACAACACACACACACAGCAACACAGACACGTTCAGAGAGACACTTCACACAAAACCCCTGAAACACACAAATTCAGACATACAATCCGAATCTTAAATTCACAGCTTCCCTACCACCTAGGATATACACAGGCACAGAGAAAGGCACACTTACTCTCTCTCACACACACACACTCACAAATCTCCTCTCATTGCCCAGGTCCAGGGTCCCCATCAAGACCTATGAAGGAGAGCTTGTTTACCACAAGATGGCCAGCTAGTCCCTGCCCCTGCTCCCAAGCAAGGTGGACCACAAGCCTGCCAAGCAAAGAGGGGCAATCTGCAACTATCACGCAACCCCAGAGAGGCAGCAGAAGGAACCAGCCCTTCCTGTCCTTACTTGTTGGTTCCCTACTTATACTCCGTGTACCAATTGACCCACCGACTTCTTAACTTTCTGAAGGAGTGGATGAGAACCAAGGGCAGACACAGACCCTCACAGAGGGCTCCCCAGAGCCTCAGAGAGGTCGGTCTTTCCTCCTGGACATCCCCGGTCATTGCCAGGGCAGGGGGTTTATAAGCATCAGAACGCAGGGACCCTGAGCTCCTCAGACCCCCTCTCCCAGAGGGGTCGAGCTGGGCTGGGCTGGGCTGAAAGCGGCTTCTGGTGTCCCTTCTGCTGGACTCTGTGTTCTGGAACCTCTGTTTCCTCCATAGAAAGGCCCTTTCACTCCAGCATTTACGTGGATGCTGAGGCCCAGAAGGGGGATGCATGGCACCACATTCTGTTGCCTTTGATCTCAGCCACACTCAAGTTGCTCCAGCATTCCCGCTGCCTCGCTCTCTTTCCATCTCCCTTTGAAGTAGTTAAGTAAAGATGGCTGTAGATTACAGCCATTTCAGCTGCCTGGAGCGGGGTCTCCTCAGGCTGCCTTCCCTTGGCTATTAAGCCTGTTTGCTCTGTCTTGGGGGCCCCGAAGTCCCTTCTCTGGGCTGGCCAACACCAAGGCTGGAATGATTTGGTGTCTCTTTGTTTGCCATCCTACCAGGAAACTTCGCCATGACTTTACTGGCCCTGCAAGCCCTGAGCTGAGCATCCCTGGAGATGCCGTAAGGGCCCCCAGACAAGCTCCTAAGAACAGTTTGGGGAACTCTCTGGGGATGCTGAAGCCAGGTTCCACACCTCTGTCATTCGAGAGTTTGAAATCAGCCTCCCAAAATACGGTCTGCTCAGCACAGCACCAAATGGGAAGACAGCATCTCACCTCCCTTGCTGATACAATTTTGACTTCCTTTGGGCAAATTTCCTCCTCCCCATCCTTCCCGCGCTTCTGTCTTCATCCTGCTTCCTCTATTGGCCCCACCATCCTTCTCGGCAGCTCAGACCATCCAGTGCTACCTCTGTCACTGGCAGCAGAGTGAACTTTTCAGAGTGCAGGTCATATCACCCCATGCTGTTAACAGAGTGGCTTCCCTTTGCTCCTACAGTAAAGATTAAAGTCCTTAATGTCTTGACAGATACGGCCCTGTATGCCCTGGTCCCAGCCCACCACCCCAGCCTCACCCTCTCTAGCTTTTTGCTATTCTACTCCCATCCCTTGTCCCCTCCCTGGGCTGGGCCTTTGCCCAAACTTACCCCTCCCCTTCTTTGTCTAACGCATTCACCCTGCAGAGCTCGGCTCAGATGTTGCAGCTTTCAGGAAGTCTTCATTGGCCCCATCACCCAGACTAGTTCCTCCTAGGACTGCTTTCTTAGAACTGTTCTTCCTTTCCTTCTAAGGCACTTTCCTTGGTTTTAATTAATCACTCATTTGTGTGACTATTTGATTAGTATCTGCTCCCATGTCCCCATCAAACTATATATTCCATGAGAATAAAGACTTTGTGTGTTTTTATTCAGTTATCGCCAGGACCTGACACAATGTCTTGAACATTACTGGGGCTCAGTACACGTCTGTTGGGTGGATGAATGAATGGATAGATGGATGGACTGTAGAGAAGATGAACACTCTGTGGATCTGAGGAAGCTTGCAACTTCTCTCTGGGCCATCCCGTTCTCAGATCATGCCATTTTATCAGACCCAAAGTGAGGGTGGCTCCTAGGAAAAGACATAAGAAACAGGCCCTTCTCGTAGCCCCCACTTTGATTACTCTGTGCCATAGGATGTCAAGTACAGGGACCAGGGTTTAAGACCGGACTCCAGCCCTTCCTGAGAAACCCAGACTTTATCACATGAAACACAGTGAATGCAGAAGCCCCAGGGCCAGTAATTCCAGAACTTCACAGACCAGCCCTGCTCCTGGTAGGACTCAGTTTAGACAAGCCGGCTTCCGGTTTAGAACCAAGGCCAGAGAAATAGACTAGGAAAATTCTGGAAGACACAGAGATGCTGTGGTGCTAAAAGGGATCAGAACCTGGAAATCCAGACCATGACTTCAAACCTGACATTCACTCTCTCAAAACCTGCCCAGCCTGTCTTCTTGCACCCTCGTTCCTGACCCCAAGCGGGGCCTCATCCACAACTTTCATCCTATAGAGTCCAGCACTGAGGCCTTTGGCTGTTTTCTCCAGCCCTTTGAGGGGTGGCAGGGACTGACAGCTCCATCCTCAGTCCCCCCACTCCCAACATACACCCCCAACCCATCCAGCCCCAGGTTTCATGCTAGAGGTTACATGATCTTCAATTCTGCCAGAAATTAAGACGTCCTTTCCTTCGTTAGTCGCCCCTGCCTCAGTAAAACCAGGGGAAGAACTTGCTTCTTGCCTTCCAAGCCTCTCCTCCCAATGCCTTTTCCAAGAGAAGGGGAAACCACGCAGCAACACCCCCTTGCTGCTCCAGGCGTTTTAATGAATTCCAGCCTTCAGGGAGAAGGACGGCTGTGTTAACCGTGCTGGTGAAAAATGAGGGGAGGAACAGTGAAGCAAATTTCTTTTTATTGACTTTTAGTGAGCTATTTAATCCAAACAGCTCATTATCTGCAATATAAATATACTATATAATGGATTTTGCAATAAGAACAATTAGTTTTGCAATTAGCATGAGAATAAGCTCTCCCCAACTGCAGAGAAGGCAAGGCCCAGACTCTGGGGGGTGGGGGAAGCTGGGGGTGGGGGGAGAGGCGGGCGGGAGGGAAGGAAGCAGCTCTCCAGGTGGAGAGTGCAGGGCCGCCCCCCAAATCCACCCCTACTGCCCAGATCTGCAGGACCCCAGATCCGCTGCTGGGACATTGCCAGGAGACAAGAGAGCAGAGCCATGTAGGTAGCTGTGAAAAGCACGAGATTTCGGCGCATCTGGGCTCAAGGCTCAGCTCCATCACATACCAGCTGTGCAGCCCTAGGGAAGTCACTTATGCTCTTTCACACAAGTCACTTTCTCTATGAAAACACAGGTGTCACTCTAGTGTCTTCTCACAGAGCTGTCAGGACGATGACAGGAGGGGATTCACCTGTCCCTGGCATAGAGTATGTCCTCAACAAACGCTCCCCAGGGCACGGAGCTGGGATTTCTTTGCATCTCCTGGGCTCACCTCCAGGGAGGAAGGAATCGTGTCTGTCTAGCTCATCATTGCATCCAGCCAACACGTAGTAGGCACCTGATAAATATTTGCTGAATTAAATTCAGCAAATTCATTGCTAAGCGAATGAAACTCCATGGCTGCTTGACACAGTAGTCGGCACTTAATAAATATCCCTTGAATAAATGTTGCCAAGTAAATGCAACTAACTCAGTGGCCGCTTCCCCCCCTCAGGTGGCAGCAGCCTTTGACTTAGGGAGCCTTGCAGACGAGCATAGTGGCAGAGACCAGCCTGCAGAAAAGAACACCTCTGCAGCCTCATTTTTTTCTTTAAATTGAGGTATAGTTGACTTACAATATTATGTTAGATTCAAGTGTACAGCAAAGTGATTCAGTTGTACATATATATGTATGTATCTATACTCTTTTCTTTAAATTCTGTTCCAATATGGCTTATAAGGGCTTCCCTGGTGGCTCAGACAGTAAAGAATCTGTCTGCAGTTCAGGAGACCCAGGTTCAATCCCTGGGTTAGGAAGATCCCCTGGAGAAGGAAATGGCAACTGACTCCAATATTCTTGCCTGGAGAATGCCATGGACAGAGGAGCCTGGCAGGTGACAGTCTGTGGGGCTGCAAAGAGTCGGACACAACCGAGCAACTAACACTTTGACTTTTCAACATGGTTTATTATGAGATATTGAATATAGTTCCTCATGCTACACAGTAAATCCCTGTTGTTTATCTAGTCTATATGTGGTAGTATGTGTCTGTTAATCCCCTTCTCCCAATATACTCAATCCCCCACCACTTCCCCTTTGGTAACTATGTTTGTTTTCTATGCCTGTTGATCTGTTTCTGTTTTGTATATAAATTCATTTGTATAATTTTTTAAGATTCCACCTGTAAGTGATATATAATATTTGTCTAGTTTACTTCACTTAGTATGATAATCTCTAGGTCCATTCATGTTGCTGAAATGTCATTATTTCATTCTTTTTCAGTTCAGTTCAGTTCAGTTCAGTCGCTCAGTCGTGTCCGACTCTTTGTGACCCCATGAATTGCAGCACGCCAGGCCTCCCTGTCCATCACCAACTCCCAGAGTTCACTCAGACTCACGTCCATCGAGTCAGTGATGCCATCCAGCCATCTCATCCTCTGTTGTCCCCTTCTCCTCCTGCCCCCAATCCCTCCCAGCATCAGAGTCTTTTCCAATGAGTCAACTCTTCATATGAGGTGGCCAAAGTCTGGAGTTTCAGCTTTAGCATCATTCCTTCCAAAGAAATCCCAGGGCTGATCTCCTTCAGAATGGATTGGTTGGATCTCCTTGAGGTCCAAGGGCCTCTCAAGAGTCTTCTCCAACACCACAGTTCAAAAGCATCAATTCTTTGGCGCTCAGCCTTCTTCACAGTCCAACTCTCACATCCATACATGACCACAGGAAAAACCATAGCCTTGACTAGATGGACCTTTGTTGGCAAAGTAATGTCTCTGAGTAATGTTCCATTGTATGTATGTACTACATCTTCTTTATCCATTCATCTGTTGATAGACACAGAGGTTGCTTCCATGTCCATGTGCTGGCTGCGGATGGATGGTGAACGTCTGGCACACACAACCTCCAGGCAGAAAACAGAAGTCCCCCTGGCATGTGAACCCATGGGTGCAGGAGACTTAGCTCCCACTCTGCTTGGGAAGGAGGAGGGCGCTGGGACCCCCAAAGGCACAAGACCATTGACAGCTGATGGGAGACTCTCTGGACAAAATGGCCAGGAATGCTGGCTTCAGGGCTCGCAGCCCCGAGGTCAATTCCCAGCCTTCTCATTCACTTGCTCCGGGACCTTGGGCTAGTCACGTATTTTCTTTCTGAGCCTCAGTTTCCTCATCTGTAAAGTGGGACAAGGGTAATATGCTACCTTCTAGGACTGGAGCAAGATAAAGTGTGGAAAGTGCCAAATGCGGATCCTGGCACCTGCCTGATGGAAGTTCTTAATGTCCTTGGCATTCTCCTTTAAAGCTCAAGGTTCTGAAAAGGCGTGGAGTTAAAGTCAAGACAGTGGACTTGTGAGGCGTGCTCTCCAGGTCTCAGTTTTCCCGCCTGTCTGAGCCGATGGGGCCCATCGTCTTGGTACCTTTCTCTCCCGTCGTTGCCCTTGTGCCACCTGCAGTCTTCCCAAGCCGCCTGCTCCTGTGTCCCAGCTGGGCCCAGTGGCCCTCCGGCAGGGAGCAGAACGGGGCGCTGTTAGTCATGGTGTGGAGAGGTGCCATCCATCGAGGAGGCCCGCGGGATGCGTAGAGGTCATCTCCATCACAAACCGGCTGTGATTAAGTCATTACTTACCGTAATGGGATCCTTTCAGTCGGAGGTGATGCCTGCCATGGCTGATAAGGCGGGCGACGGCCACAGCGGCCTGGCAGGCTGCAGTAACACGGGCCCTCCCCTCTGTGACAGGTTCAAGCTCTCACGCTCATCGAAAAGTCCATTTTCCAGCACAACTGGGTACACTTCCCCATGACAAATGCCTGTTCGCCTTTAATCTGTTACAAGCCGAAGAGGCCCAAAGGAAGCACTCCATCACAGGAGGAATGTTTTTATAAGCGTGCACTTGGAGGGCCCCATGAGGGGCCGAGCGGCAGTGCGTGGCTGGGATGTCTGAGCACTTAAGGGGCGCTGCATCGGTCTGGAGCCCAGTTTAGGAGGAGGGGGTGTGCCGGGGCGTGTGGCTCTGTGGTGAGTGGGGAGGGTCACACAGATGTGCAAGGTATATTTTCGTGTACCTGTGCTTAGGGAGGGCATGGGGGGTGGGGTGTACCTGAGAGGACTCAGTCCTTTGTGTGTACATCTGTGTGACTGCAAATGCATGTCCCCAAGTGAGGGCGTGTCTCCTTTCCTGCAGCGTGTAAGGAAAGATGAGTGCCCAGGGGTGTGTACTCACATACATGCATTGGACCTGGAGCCTCCAAAGTGTGCAGCAGTAGCCCTGCGTATGAGTGTGTGTGCTTGAATTCCCGTGCATCTGATGGAGCATGTACAGGGGCGTGAGCATTCATGTGTCTGCCTGAAGAGGGATGCGTGATGTTCAGCAGCATGACCAGCTTCCCCGGGGTGTCCTGGAGAGACGGATGGAGGCCCTGAAACCAGGTACCCTCAGGTCCTCAGACTTCATGCCAAGATCATCCCAAGGCCTGGAAGCTACAGATTCACTCTGAGCCAGGGGCTAGGGGACCAGGGTAGGAGAGGGGGGCTACAGAGGCCAGAGCCGCCCTCCCTAGCCTAGATTCTGGGTGCAGAGACAGAGGTTCTCAGTTTCAGATTGAAGCCAGAGGCTGCAAGAGCTTGTCCATCGGAGGATGGCCCGGGAGTGGGAGGAGCAAGGAAGCTTTGAGGACAGCCCAGAGAGGTCACTGGCTGAGCTGGAGGTGGAACCCCAGGCTCGAGGAGCCAGAGAGGAGGAGGGAGCTCTGGTGATAGAGAGGAAGGCAGCTATGTGCCTGGGAGTTACTAAAAGGGACCCTCCAGCCTGGGGCTCCCGTTTTCTGATGTGAGAAACGTGCCCCTGATGCTGGAGGGTGACAATGGGAAGAAGTGTGCCCTGGGCATCAGCACATGCCCGACGTCATGCCAGCCACTTCATTTAGCATCCGCACCACTGTGTACCCAGCCCTTGGCATGCCGAGGCCCTGAAATACTGGTTTACAATCAGAATCCCCAAGGACTTTCTAAGACTCTTTACTGAAGACCAACTCTGTACCCCGCCAGCACGTTGTGTGCATTATTTATGACGACCGTGAGCAGGATTGTGATAAATAGCTATTCTGGGTCAGGCATGAGTGTGTGCTTCACACACACGGTTTCATTTACAAACAACAATTCCTAGAGATAACAGTGGCCCATCAAGGGCCTGATGGGAGCTTCCCATATGTCAGGCGTGAGGCTTTGTACCTGCAATAACCTTAAGACCTGAGGGGCAGGGCAGGGCAGCCAAGTGCCCCCAGGCCCCGGTGTTGAATTCTCATCCTCAAAGAGTCTCCTTGAGGGACGTTTCCAGCAAGATCATCTCCTGTTCTGCCTTCTCCTGGAGCCTCACACAGGCTGAGCAACAGGTGAAGCTTAGGACGCTGGTTCATGGGCTGATGGAGACTGTGCTCTATAACAATCAGGTGGGGAAGACCTGAGTCCTCCACTTCAACAGAAAAAAGTAGGAAGATGGCAAGGAAAATCTCCTGATCACTGTGTTCTACACAATACACACAGCAGCATTCGTGAAGTGTTCCACTTTCTGGCATATTATCCAGCCCAAGGTCACACAGAGAGGGGACGTCAGAACCAGGCTGAGGACAAGCCTCCTTCTAGCCCCTGCTCTCCCAGGCATCCTGGGCTGGGGATGAGCGTGAACTTGGTCTTTTCAGTTCTGAAAAGAACGTACTGGGAAATGTATGCATCTTCTCTTGAATGGGTAGTCTGTTTCCTAAAGAGATGTGTGCAAACAGAGTGGTCAGGATAAGGTCCACATGAGGCTGAGGGTGAAGAGGGGGTACAGGCTGGAGTGGAGACCTTTGACTTTAAGGACATCCCTGTGAGCTTCAGGACTTGAGGACATAAGGACAAATTCTGGGTTGGTGGGTGTGAGGAGAGCAGAAGGCAGGAACTTCCTGCCAGCAGCAGTACCACTGAGAAGGGCAGGAGGGCAGGACTCAGACGGACTGGCCATCACTGGGCCGGGTCCCAGGCGAGGCCCTTCTACTGATGATCCTGTGACCTCACCGACTCCACCACCCAGGGCACAAAACATCCATCCTGAAGGAGGACACAGACTGAGGAAGTTCAAGTGATTTGCCCAAGATCATAAGCTCTAGGTGGGGAAACCGGATATGCACCCACATCTGATGGGTTCTTTCTCCCACACATCAAACTTGGGGGAACTGTGTACCCCATTTCTGAGCCCTGTTGGTGTAACTCTGGGCTCTGGGCATCCTCATCTTCCATGTCCACAGCTTTCAGCTCCACCGTGAGCACCACTCATCACAGCACCTGGAATCTCCTTGCCCCAGGAGCCAGGGGTCTCTGCTTCCATCTCTGCCTCATCTTCCATTCTGTAATGCTGGTCAGAGGCCCTCCCTCGGCTCTCTGAAGGGGCTGCTCACTCCTCCCAGAGCCTCTCCTCCTGTAGCATGCGCCCCAGATCAGGGCAGGGGAAATCTCTCGCCGCCCTCATCTCATTCCCAGTGCAGTGCTGTTCTGTCCAGCACATTCCACGTACGGAAAAGTTTCCAGCACTGACCATCTGAGACTCCTGCCTGAGAAACGGCCTTTTCTCCAGACCATGACCCTGCCTGAGCAAGACCCTCCCCAATGGGTGTTTAGTTCACCTCTGGAGGAAGAAGTGACTGACCTGGTAAGTGGATAAGAAAAACTCCTAGTTATCCTCCAGATGTCAGATTAAACATCAGTTCCTCAAAGCCCTCCCTGACCCATTCTCAGAGTCTGATCACACTGCACACCAGTCCCTCAGGTAACAGAGTTTATAACCAAACCATAAATAGCATGGCACAGTGCGGGGTATCTGCGCCCTGCTGCGAGGCTACATACCCCAGCAAGGGGAGCTGGGCTTATCGTGAATCCTCAGTACAGAACTCTGCTGCGAGGCTATATACCCCAGCAAGGGGAGCTGGGCTTATCATGAATCCCCAGCACAGAACTCTGCACACGATAGGAAGGCAAGCAATAACTGGTGAATGAATGAATGAACAAACATATGCTCCAGGCAGAGCCAAGGCACCCTCCTCCGGGTGCCTGCAGCCCCCTGGACACAGCTTCCTGATTTCCCCATCACCCGGTACGAGTCTCTCATTCACAAACTCACAGCTCCAGAGCCAAGTCTGGCCCAGTAATAGATTTAAAGTAAATAATTTTATATTTTAAAAAATCACTGTATTAGGTCTGTGGTAGGAATAGGGCGTTCTTACCTAAGAACAACAACCAAGTCTCCAGATGGCCAGACGTTGGGAATCCACTTGCCAATGCAGGGATCCATGGGTTTGATCCCTGATCTGGGAAGGTCTCACATGTCGCAGGGCACCTAAGACTGCACTGCTGAAGCCTGCGTGCCCTGGTGCCCGCGCTCCACCGCAAGAGAAGCCTACACACCACAACTGCAGAGTGGCCCCCACTTGCCGCAGCTGGAGAAAGACTGCACGCAGCAACAATAACCCAGCGCAGTCAACAATAAATTATTTCTAAAAATCAATATATTGCTTTATCTTGAAGGATGGGAAGATCTGACAACAATCAGGGGAGCTGAGTGGTAGCTGAGCCGCTCTTTAGATGAGCACCAAGTCTTCATAGCCGGCTCATTGGAAAAGACCCTGATGCTGGGAAACACTGAGGGCAGGAAGAGAAGGAGGTGATGGCAGAAGAGGTGGTTGGATGGCATCACTGACTCAAGGGACATGAGTCTGAGCAAACTCCGGGACATAGTGCAGGACAGGAAAGCCTGGCATATTGCAGTCCATGCATGGGGTCGCAAAGAGTCGGATATGACTTCAACTGAACAACAGCTACAAAAGTTTCCAGATGACCAAGGCCCCCCAACTCCCTATTCTTACTGCAGACCTGCTTCTTCATCTGTTATCTGCCCACACATTGTGAGCATTTTGGTTGGTGAGCTCCTGCTGTTTCCACAACACTGCCCTCTCCGCAAGGCTGTGAGCTCCCTAATGTCAGAGCCTCCCCCATGGGGCCAGGCACAGAGCAGAGGAACAATAAGCGTTAGCTGAGTGAGTGAATATAAGCAAGAACAGGAGGAAGCTCCAGGGAGTGGTAAAACCAAGTGGAGCAAACTTGGGGATTAGGAGAAGAAAAAGCCTTCCCTAAAGGAACGGGAGCACCAGATTATATGCTCTTTAAAAATTAGTTAAGAAAAGATAATTGAGTGCACCAAACACTTTGCATTTTGTCTCATTAACTCGCCCGTGCTTAAAGTAGAGGGTGGTGAGTAGGTTAATTTCATTGAACTGGTTTAATAAATAGAAATCCATTTTTCAATGTCTCCCAAGAATGGAAATCCTCTGCTGTTTTCTGGCTTCCAAAGGGGGCCTGGGACTCTACTGCCACCTGGTGGTAATTAGTACATATTGCAGGAAGAGTACTACAAGGGTAAGGGAGCCAACCTGGCCCCACCCCCATCCAGTCCCCAGGCAGAACCGCCCTTCACAAAGGGAAGGCACAAAATAGGGCAGAAGTGACTGATTAAAAAGAGAAATTCAAACCTCAATTGCTGAGCATTCGAGGCACTTGAGTCAGTCTAAGTCCTCCCCAACCCTCGATTACCTTGACTATAATCAAGACAGACCTAAATAACTAATCCTAACACAAGGCAGGCTGGAGCCCAAGTCCAGAACTGTCCCATCCTCTGAGTGTGGGTGTTGCAGCTCAGGTTGAACTAACCAGAATACTCAGTAATATGGGTCAGGCACTGAGCAAAGTGCTTACTTCCTCTTTTTATTTTTTTCCTCCAGCATAACTTTACAACAATCTTGAATTAAGTCCAATTAGCATCCCATTCTGCAGATAAGAAAAATGAGGCACAAAGAAGTGAAGCCTCTTACCCAAAAAGCTAATGAGTAGCAGAGAAAGAATTCAGATCTGGCTTAGACCTGGCCAACTCCAGACCTCCTCACCATTTCTTTAGTCTCCTACCTACCTGTTCTAGACTCAAAGTGGCCTTTTTGAGACTCCAGGGCCCACCAGAAATCAGCATCTCCCCCTCATCACCTCAGCAGTCTCTGGAAAGACTAGATAAGCACAAAGAATGGCGGTGAAAGTGCCTGCCTCATACCTTGGTTCTGCTCCCACCCTCCTCGCTGGCCCCCTCCACAGCCTCTAATCCACAGGGCTCTCATCCTCTGGAGCTTCTCCCAGGCCCACCTGCCCCAGGGGAGACCAGCTGCTGATACAGAGCCTGGGGCCCTGGCTCTGTATGACTCCGTCGTCTCCATGCCAAGTCACAGCCTGTCTGGGCAGCACAGAGCCTTGTTTGCTGATTGGCAAGTTCACAGTATGGGCCGGTGCTCCCCGAAGAGAAATACAAAACCATAATTGTCCCCATATTGGCTTGTGTTCTTTATGGAAAGAAACAATACACAGCCTTTGTGTTTGAAAAAAAAAAAATAACTGAAACAAAAAATTTCCAGTTCACACTCTTTTGAATTGAGAGAAATAAGTAAACACTATTTCCCAAATCCATGTTCACTGGGAAGCCTCCTTTTATTATATTTATGCAAAAACATGAGCCGAATCTCATCCTACGCCACTATAAAACACATTCGATAATAAAATGCAAACGCTATTTGCAAAGAATTACAGAGGATCAAGTTCTGGCCGATTGTGCAGAGTCGTTTAAAATTAAGAGTTTTAAGCTTCACGTATCCCAATTTTATTTTGTAATAATCTATGCCTTTAACTTACCCTGTTTATATTTGCTCCGAATAATGTAGCCAAAAATCCACCGAACATTGATTGTGAAAAGGGTAACTCATTATCTGCTTCTGCCCAGAAATAACAGAGAAAGAAAGGAAGGTGTTTGCTTGCACTCCCACAATTCTTTGGAAATATTTGCTTTCAGACGGTTTGTAATATTGTGCAGTGTGCATATTTCTGCATGGGAGCTTTGCAATTTTGAAAAGATACGAAAAAGAGAAAAAGAGACTAAAGAAGGTTTGCACCTTCTTTAGCCCTTGTTACCCTGGAGCTTAATCTGCATACCCACCTGAGGGGTTCTGGGGCATTGCCTGGCTCTCCTGGGAGCATTTACATGAAGGGCCAGCCAGGAGGATTGGGGGCGGTTGCTGGAAGGATCTCACACCCTATGACATTAAAGGAATATGGAGAGCCAATTCCCCCAGTGCTAAAGAAGACACCCTGAGGAGGCTGGCATGTGGAGGAAAGTCAGCCTGAGCCAAAGGAGTGGATGACTGCATGGCTCACTGTGCCAGGGAGCAGGCAGGAGCCCCTTTAGTGGTATCAAGACCTTTGGTCACCCAGTAGGAAAGGACAGGAGGCACCAGCAGTGCCAGGGTACAGTCCAGCCCATGTGCCTGCTGACCAGTCCCCGGGAGCTGGGCCCGTGATCCACCCGTTTTCACATAAACTCTCTGGGACTTATAGACCAAGAGGCTTAGAGATCTTTCTCACTTAAGTGAGGACGGGAGAAGGGAGGTGCCCAGCAGGAGGATGGGTAAGGTCTAGGAACCAGCAGTGAAGCCTGGTCCATCCAGGATCCCCATTCACAGCCTGCCTGCACTTCTTTTTCTTCTTCCTTCATCCACCTTATTCACTGTTCCTCTTCTCATTACTGCTAAGAGTCACATTAAAACGCTCTGACCTTTATGTAACATTATTCTGCTTTCTCCAGAGCACTTGTGGTACACAAATGCTTCTTAAACTGGGGTGCACATGCCCTTGGGGGCCTCCCATCCACGGGCCAGGGAGTTTGCAGAGCCATGTGGCCCATCTTGCTGGCATTAAAATTACCCAGTGGTTAAATAACTTAAAACATTGTCTTTGTGCTAAAAGAAAGAACACGGATATATTATGGAGCAGAATGCAAAATACACATAAATTTTTAAGCCCAGTAAGACTTCAAATAAATTGCGAGCTTGTGGCAGGCTGCTTGAAAGCTACACCCTCAAACCCTCGGGGTACCTGTTTACTCTCTGTTGCCATTAGGTTTTGCTTTGGTGGAAAAGTTTGAGAAGCTCTGACTTACTTTATCACATGAAAACTTCACAACAGCCCTTTCAAAGTGAGGCAGTTTTAGAGAAGGAGGAATGGAGACCAGAGATGCTGAGAAATTTGCCCCAAGTTACCCAGAAGCAGGTATCAGAGCCTAAATATTGTCTGGGTAATCTAACTGCAAGTCCAGTATTGACTCCACATCAAGGTCCTGCCAGGCACATTGACCCACTGGAGGCAAAAGGCCCTGGAGACAGGTAGTGGTGGGCCTACAGCTAGAAAGGATGCTTTACAAACTTATAAAGTCCTCCCCCATAACACATGGTTTCAAAATTCATGGGCAAGAAGATGATCCACACCTGGGGAGCTTAGATCCAGCAATTCTTACCTCACCCAGATAAGCCACTTTCAACTCTGGACCACCGACCTCAGAAGCTGAGGGCAGAGAAGGGTGCCTCTGGTTTTCTGGTAAGATCGAAAGGCAAGGGCCAGACATGTGGGGTCCAGGTGACCCCACTCTCTTCCTCAGTGATCAGTGCTATCAGGGCAGGTACTGGCTCCCAAGCCATTGGGCCCAGCAGGACTCTGGAGGCAGCTGCCCAATGGTTGGCTGCAGGAAGGATTTGAATTCCAATCGGGCTGACTCCCAACTCCCACCCTTCCCAAGCAGCCTGCGGTTATGAAATGAGTTCCAGCCTGGAGTCAGGAGGCCTGGTCCTGGTAAAGCGGGAGTCACTCCAGCACCCAGAGTTTCTAGACCCAGAGATACTTGGGTTCAAATTTCAGTTTTCCCACTCACTAGCTGCATTCTCAGGCCAACTATCACATGCCTCTGCCTCAGTCTCCCCATCTGTAAGTGGGGACACAACTGGTACCCAGCTCACAGGATCTTCACAAGGATTAAATGAGTTCATCTGCATGAGACACTTGGAAGAGAGCCCTGTACAGAGCTGTGCTCAATAGAGGTAAGATGTTATTGTATAAAAATGAGAATGAAGGGGGACTTCCCTGGTGGTCCAGTGGCTGAGACGCCACAGTCCCAATGCAGGGGGCATGGGTTTGATCCCATCAAAGAGCTAGATCCCACATACCACAACTAAAGATCCTGTGTACCACAACTAGACCCAACACAATCAAATAAATAAATATCAATTTTTTAAAAATGAGAGTGAAGGGAAAATGGGCATTAAAAGAACATATCTCAACATAATAAAGGCCATATATGACAAACCCATGAGCTTCCCTTTAGCTCTGTTGGTAAAGAATCTGCCTGCAATGCAAAAGATCCTGGTTCAAGTCCTAAGTTGGGAAGATTCTCTGGAGAAGGTATAGGCTATCCACTCCAGTATTCTTGGGCTTCCCTGGTGGCTTAGAGGTAAATTATCTGCCTGCAATGTGGGAGACCTAGGTTTTTTACCCTGGGTTAGGAAGATCCTCTGGAGGAAGGCATGGCAACCCACTCCACTATTCTTGCCTGGAGAATCCCCATGGACAGAGGAGCCTGGAGGGCTACAGTCCCTGGGATTATAAAGACTCGCACGTGACTGAGTGACTAAGCACAGTAGAGAGCATGACAAACCCACAGCAAACATGCTTAATGCTGAAAAACTGGAAACATTTCCTCTAAGATTAGGGACATGACAGAGGCACCCATTCTTACCACTGTTATTCAGCAGAGTTTTGGAAGGCCTAGCCACAGCAATCAGAGAAGAAAAAGAAATAAAAGGAATCCTGATTGGTAAAGACGTAAAACTCTCACCATTTATAGATGACATGATTCTATACATAGAAAACCCTAAAGTTGCCACCAGAAAATTACTAGAGCTAATCAGTGAATTTAGTAAAATTGCAAAATACAAATTTAATACACAGAAGTCCCTTGTGTTCCTGTATGCAAACAATAAAAAATCAGAAAGAGAAATTAAGGGAACAATCCCATTTACCATTGCAGCAAAAAGAATAAAATGCCTAGGAATAAACCTACCCAAGGAGACAAAACTGGTGATGGAAGTAAAGTTCGATGCTGTAAAGAACAATATTGCATAGGAACCTGGAATGTTAGGTCCGTGAATCAAGGTAAATTGGAAGCAATCAAACAGGAGAAGGCAAGAGTGAACATCAACATTTTAGTCATCAGTGAACTAAAATGGACTGGAATGGGCAAATTTACCTCAGAAGACCATTATAGCTACTACTGAGGGCAAGAATCCCTTAGAAGAAATTGAGCAGCCATCATAGTCAACAAGAGTCCGAAATGCAGTACTTGGGTGCATTTTCAGAAATGACAGAATGAACTCTGTTTGTTTCCAAGGCAAACCATTCAATATCACAGTCATCCAAGTCTGTGCCCCAACCAGTAATGCTGAAGAAGCTGAAGTTGAACGGTTCTAGGAAAACCTACAAGACCTTCTAGAACTACCACCCAAAAAAGATGTCCTTTTCATTATAGGGGACTGGAATGCAAAAGTAGGAAGTTGAGAGATACCTGTAGAAAAGGGAAATTTGGCCTTGGAGTATAAAATGAAGCAGGTCAAAGGCTAAAAGAGTTTTGCCAAGAGAACACACTGGTCATAGCAACACCCTCTTCCAACAACACAAAACTCTACACAAGGACATCACCAGATGGTCAACACTGAAATCAGATTGATTGTATTCTTTGCAGCCAAAGATTGAGAAGCTCCATACAGTCAGCAAAAACAAGACCAGGAGCTGACTGCGGCTCAGACCATCAAATCGTTATTGCAAAATTCAGACTTAAATTGAAGAAAGTAGGGAAAACCACTAGACCATTCAGGTATGACCTAAATCAAATCCCTTATGATTATACAGTGGAAGTGGCAAATAGATTCAAGGGATTAGATCTGATAAGCAGAGTGCCTGAAGAACTATGGACGGAGGTTCGTGACATTGTACAGGAGACAGTGATCAAGACCAACCCCAAGAAAAAGAAATGCAAAAAGGCAAAATGGTTGTCTGAGGAGGCCTTACAAATAGCTGAGAAAAGAAAAGAAGTGAAAAGGAAAGATATACCCATTTGAATGCAGAGGTCCAAAGAATAGCACAGAGATATAAGAAAGCCTTCCTCAGTGATCAATGCAAAGAAATAGAGGAAAACAATAAAAATGGGAAAGACTAGAGACCTTTTCAAGAAAATTAGTGATACCAAGGGACCATTTAATGCAAAGATGGATGCAATAAAGAACCAAAATTGTATGGACCTAACAGAAGCAGAAGATATTAAAAAAGAGATGGCAAGAATACACAGAAGAACCATACAAAAAAGATCTTCATGACCCAGATAAACATGATGTTGTGATCACTCACCTAGAGTGATATCCTGGAGCCAGACATCCTGGAATGTGAAGTCAAGTGGCCCTTAGGAAGCATCACTACGAACAAAGCTAGTGGAGGTGATGGAATTCCAGTTGAACTAATTCAAAGCCTAAAAGATGATGCTGTGGAAGTGCTGCACTCAATATGCCAGCAAATTTGGAAAACTCAGCAGTGGTAACAGGACTGGAAAAGGTCTGTTTTCATTCCAATCCCAAAGAAAGGCAATGCCAAAGAATGTTCAAACTACCGCACAATTGTACTCATCTCACACGCTACCAAAGTAATGCTCAAAACTCTCCAAGTCAGGCTTCAACAGTATGTGAAATGTGAACTTCCAGATGTTCAAGCTGAATTTAGAAAAGGCAGAAGAACCAGGGATCAAATTGCCAACATCTGTTGGATCATCAAAAAAGCAAGAGAGTTCCAGAAAAACATCTACTTCTGCTTTGTTGACTATGCCAAAGGCTTTGACTGTGTGGATCACAACAAACTGGAAAATTCTTCAAGAGATGGGAATACCAGACCACTTGACCTGCCTCCTGAGAAATCTGTATGCAAGTCAGGAAGCAACGGTTAGAACTGGACATGGAACAGACTGGTTCCAAATCAGGAAAGGAGTACGCCAAGGTTGTATATTGTCACCCTGCTTCTTTAACTTATATGCAGAGTATATCATGCTAAATTCCAAGTGGGATGAAGCACAAGCTGAAATCAAGATTGCCGGGAGAAATATCAATAACCTCAGATATGCAGATGACACCACCCTTATGGCAGAAAGTGAAGAACTAAAAAGCCTCTTGATGAAAGTGAAAGTGGAGAGTGAAAAAGTTGGCTTCAAGCTCAACATTCAGAAAACGAAGATCATGGCATCCAGTCCCACCACTTCATGGGAAATAGATGGGGAAACAGTGGAAACAGTGTCAGACTTTATTTTTTTGGGCTCCAAAATCACTACAGATGGTGACTGCAGCCATGAAATTAAAAGACGCTTACTCCTTGGAAGGAAAGTTATGACCAACCTAGATAGCATATTCAAAAGCAGAGACATTACTTTGCCAACAAAGGTTCATCTAGTCAAGGCTATGGTTTTTCCTGTGGTCATGTATGGATGTGGGAGTTGGACTGTGAAGAAGGCTGAGCGCCAAAGAATTGATGCTTTTGAACTGTGGTGTTGGAGAAGACTCTTGAGAGTCCCTTGGACTGCAAGGAGATCCAACCAGTCCATTCTGAAGGAGATCAGCCCTGGGATTTCTTTGGAAGGAATGATGCTCAAGCTGAAACTCCAGTACTTTGGCCACCTCGTGCAAAGAGTTGACTCATTGGAAAAGACTCTCATGCTGGGAGGGATTGGGGGCAGGAGGAGAAGGGGATGGCAGAGGATGAGATAGCTGGATGGCATCACTGACTCGATGGACGTGAGTCTGAGTGAACTCTGGGAGTTGGTGATGGACAGGGAGGCCTGGTGTGCTGCAATTCATGGGGTCGCAAAGAGTCGGACACGACTGAGCGACTGATCTGATCTGATAGACTCTAGAAAGATGATACAGATGAACCTATTTGCAGAGCAACAATGGAGGAGAAGGCAGAAAACAGCCTTGTGGACATAGTAGGGGAGGGAGAAGGCGGGACGAATTGAAGGAGTTACATGGAAGCCTATACATTACCACATGGAAAATAGAGAGCCAGTGGGAAGTTGCTGTATGATGCAGGGAGCTCAAACCCACTGCTCTGTGACACCCTAGAGGGGTCGGAAGGAGCAGGAGATGGGAGGGAGCTTCAGGAAAAGGGGGACATATGTATGCCTATGGCTGATTCATGCTGATGTGTGGCAGAAGCTGATACAATACTGCAAAACAATTATACTCCAATAAAAAATTGTTTTAAAAAAGAATGAAATTAGAACACTTTCTAAGGTCACAAAAATAAACTCAAAATGGCTTAAAGACATAAATGTAAGACCAGAAACTACAAAACTCCTAGAGAAAAACATAAGCAGAATACTCTTTGACATAAATCACAGCAGCATCCTCTTTGACCCACCTCCTAGAGTAATGGAAATAAAAACAACAATAAACAAGTGGGACCTAATTACACTTAAAAGCTTTTGCAGAGCAAAGGAAACTATAAACAAGGTGAAAAGACAACCCTCAGAATGGGAGAAAATAATAGAAACTGAAACAACTGACAAAGGATTAACCTAAAAAATATATAAGCCGCTCACGCAGCTCAGTATCAGAAAAACCAACAACACAATCAAAAAGTGGGCAGAAGACCTAAACAGACATTTCTCCAAAAAGTACAATGGCTAATAAATACTTGAATAAATGCTCAACATCTCTCGTTATTAGAGAAAAGAAAATCAAAACTATAATGAGGTATCACCTCACACCAGTCAGAATGGCCATCATTGAAAAAATCTACAACTCAATGCTGGAGAGGGTGTGGAGAAAAGGGAACTCCCCTGCACTGTTGGTGGAAGTGTAAACTGATACAATCACTATGGAGAACATTATGGCGATTCCTTTAAAAAAAAAAAAAAAAAAACAAGGAATAAAACTACCATATGACCCAGCGATCCCACTATTGGGCCTAAACCCTGAGAAAGTCATAACTGAAAAAGACACATGTGTCTCAGTGTTCATCGCAGCACTATTTACAATAGCTACAACATGGAAGCAACTTAGATGTCCATCAACAGATGAATAGATGAAGAAGTTGTGGTACATAAATACAACGGAATATTACTCAAACATAAAAAGGAATGCTCTCGAGCCAGTCCTAATGAAGTGAATGAACCTAGAGCCTATAGTGAAGTAAGTCAGGAAGAGAAAAGCAGATATTGTATATTAACACATATATATGGAATCCAGAAAAATGGTACTGATGAACCTGTCTGCATGGTAAGAATAGAGATGCAGACTTAGAGGACTGATTTTTGTACACAGCTGAGTTGCGGGGGAGTGGGAAGCAAGGGTGGGATAAATTGAAAGAGTAACATTGAAACATATACATTACCATATGCAAGATAGATTGCTAATGGGAAGTTGCTGTATAACACAGGGAGCTCAACGTGGTGCTCTGTGACAACCTAGAGGGTTGGAATGCGGTTGGAGGGTGGGAGGGACCTTCAGGAGGGAGGGGACATATGTATACCTGTGGCTGATTCATACTATTGTATGGCAGAACCCAACATAATATTGTAAAGCAATTATCCTCCAATTAAAAATAAACTTTAAGAAAATGAGATTAAAGGGATCAAATGGTGACCCCAAAGACCTCCACCCTCACAGCAGTGCGCCGATTGATGGGTGGGCTGAAAGATGCTGTGTCAGACTTAAACAGCTGCCCTGCCTCTCCCATCACCCCCAAGCTGCTCAAACTTCAAGTCCACAACTAATATCCATTTCAACAACTTATTAATGAGTATCTACTCTGGGCCAGGCGTGGCTGGGGCATGGGGGACACCCTGCAGAGCCAAACAAGACACAGTCCCTGTGTGTCTAGAACAGAGACAATTAAAGGACCCACAAGCAAATGATAACTAGTGGTAAATTTTTGTTTAATTGGTAAGTTGTGTCCGACTCTTTTGCGACCCCATGGACTGTAGCTCACCAGGCTCCTCTGTCCATGGGATTTTCCAGGCAAGAATGCTGGAGTAGGTTGCCATTTCCTTCTCCAGGGGCTTTTCCCAACCCAGGGATCAAACTCGTGTCTCCTGCATTGGCAGGCAGATTCTTTACCACTGAGCCATCTGGGAAATACTAGGTTGGAAAATAAACAGGGGGAGGAGATAGTGATAGGGAAGTGTTTTTGATGGGCTGTTTCAGGAAGGCCTCTCTGATAAAGAAACAAAGAAGTATTTATCATTTATAAATAGTATTTGTTCTCCCTCAGCTTCACAGCTCAGTCGATTTCCCAGCTTGGAGATCCATTGGCATGGTGGGCACCCGAGTGATCCCAGAGGCCCTTGAAGAAAACAGGGAGGGTCTGAGCATCACAGAAGAGGACGCTCTGATACTATGAGATTTTGAGAAAGGTGCTGAGGGTGTTTGTCACTAGCACACTCAGGCTGGGAAAAGGCTGAGACTGGGAGGCTGAGTCTGGAGTACTGACTGGGACAGTCCAAGACCAGTTACAGGATCCCATCACAGAGGTCCATCATCTGCAGGAGCACTTAAGAAGAGGTCCCAGGTCACACTCCAACAGAGCCAACTTCAACAGCAGGAAAGTCATCTTAAGGTGGAACTGCTCAGCCTTCCAAATTGTGAAATAACAGCCTGAATTTAAATCTTCCAAGCTAAACTCAGTGGTTTTGCTTTTTTACGGTTAATAGAGGTAGAGCTATTCTGTGTTCAGTATTAGAATTTATCTGTAAGTTACTCTAGTATCAGACACACAACGGTTGGTCTTCCCAGGTGGCACTAGTGATAAAGAACCCACCTGCCAAGGCAGGAGATGTAAGAGAGGCCGGCTCAAACCCTAGGTCAGGAAGATCCCCTGGAGAAGAAAATGGCAACCCACTCCAGTATTCTTGCCTGGAGAATCCCATGGACAGAAGAGGTCTACAGTCTGTAGGGTCACACAGAGTCAGACACGACTGAGCCATCTAGCTTGCACTCACACAAATGTTACTGTATGTGATATATATGATAGAAAACTACAACTTCACATAATTCTAATCTATTAAAAACACACTAAAACCTTAAAAATAATATCCACCACATTGAATGGTATGTGTGTGCGCTCAGTCGCTCAGTCATGTCTGACTCTGCGATCGTATGGTCTACAGCCTGCCAGGTTCCTGGGCCCATGGAATTTTCCAGGCAAGAATACTAGAGAGTATTGACATTTCCTACTCCAAGATCGTAATATTATAAACAATGTTCATTGAGAAATAGAGAAGCAAGAAGACACAGGGCTCTCTGAGTGAAGAACATTCCCAGTAGAGGAAGCAGCGTGTGCAAAGGCCCTGAGAATGGGACAAGCCTAGGACTTCGGCTTTTATTCTCAGGGTGAGAAGGTAAATTGCTCTTTAGAGCAGACCAGAGAGCAGATGTCTTTTCTTTCTTGTCTATCAAATTCAAAAAGCTAATCCACAAGTCCAGGGAGTTGACCCACCTTGTCCAAGGTCAGTCACCATCCAAACGTCCCTCCCTATTGAGACAGAAAACAATAGACTACATGCCCAACACATGTGAAAAGCCTTGTTTTCATTAACAGAAAGGAGGATGGAAGGAGTGAATGAACACAGCCTCCTCCTCACACTGAACAGTCATATTTAATGTACAGATCACAGAGGCAGGTAATTCATACACAATTAGTAGCAAATTGAAAAATCAAAGCAAAGTAAGTTAAAAAGAGACACAGCAAAGAAAACATGCCTTCTAAATCAGCCTTTCTGAGCTGCTTCAGGGCACCCTGGAGGGTGCTGTGAAATACCAAGTTTGCCAGTACTTCTGATGCAGGTGTGGCCCTGCCAAGGGCAGGCGCAGTGTCTCCCATGCCTCCCGGGAGCTCAGGTGATCAGTCTCTGGAGATGCCGAGATGACGTTAAGCTTGTGTTTTGGGCTGGCCATTGTGCTAAATGCCTTACCTGCCTCGTCTCCTTTAATCCCCGCTACCCAAATCCTGGGAGGTAGGGAGGATTTTCTCCCATTTTACAGAGAAGAACATTGAGTCCCAGAGAAGTTAAGCTAAAGGTATTAAGTTTACATTCATTTGAATCCTTGTCGATTCAGGAAATTTGTATGATCTTAAATAAGAGTGGGAAAATTGGCCCAGAGATGGGAGATTGGAAATGATGAGGCAAAGCTTTGGAGAGAGAAAGGGGTAGAGAAGCAATATTTGTTGAGGCACAAGACTATTTATTGAGGCACCTCTCACGTCTCATTCATTCCGTGTGACTGCTCTGCAGGACAAGGATCGTTAGTCCGACATTCCAGATGGAGAAACAAGCTTGGAGGCATTGCTGGACCCGCCCAAGGTCGCTGAATGGTAGCAGAGCCCAGATTCCATGCCAGGGGTGCCGGGCTCAACAGCCCACAGCTGCTTCTGCCGCTGGTCCTGCCACCGTGTCCCAGGACTCACTGCCTCTGGGAAGTGGCCCCAGCTTCTCCTGTGACTTGCTGTGTGATCTTGCGCTCGTGGCTCCCCTCTCTGGGTCTCAGTTTCCTCTTCCATAAAACGTGGAGGTGGGTGGAACCATCTTCAAGGCCCCCTTGACAGTGAGCCTCTGAGTCTATGGCAAAGAAGCAAAGCACAGACCAAAGCAGATCACTTGCTGACTCCTGCCCTGGGCAGCCCACGAGAGAGAGCACGATCCCTGTTGCTGTGTCTGCGACCCAGCCTCACCCCAGCCTCCCCACCACCTGTGATCTCTGAGCTGATAGGGCTTCTCACCCTGGACAGTCAGAGATCTGCCCCCTCCTGGTTTCCTCTCTCTCCCCATCCCCCACATCTGCTCCAAACCAAATCCAGTACCTTCTATCTCCTTAGCTCCTCTTTCAATGGCCCCCACAGTCTCCACCCCCAAGACAGGTGCTTGATTCCTCCCCATCTCTCCCACAGGCCACACAGAGCCCTAAGGTGGTCCCCCTGCCCCAGTTTCTTCCATGAGAGTAGCCAGGATCTTTGCTGAATCAGATCTTCTATATGTTCCAAATCCTTCTTCAATGACTCCCAAAAGCCTATAAGACAAATCCTTGAGCATGACATCTGACATTCAAAACCCTTCAAGATCTGGTCCTAATCAGCCTCCATCAATTAATTTCCTCCCACCAACCCCGTCCTCCTCTCCCTACATGTCAGTCATGGGGTCTTCTTTTCCACCTCACTGCCACAGTATATGCTATTTTTCCAGTTGATATTTCCAGCCCTCCCCTCCTCTCTGCTCCCTGCCTGATTCAAATGCCGTCCCCCCCAAATGTCCCAGAGAGGTCACAATCTTTCCCTTCCTTCCGTTCCTGTGAATCTTTTTATGACCGTGATTTATTTGATTCTGTATCTCCAGTGCCTGGCACCGAGCCTGACATATGGGATGGATGTAGATGCATATTTGATTGATGAATGGAAGTTTGACACCTCATTCCTTCGTGGGCCAGGGATTTGTTTTCGTCTAGAATGTCAGGTTACCCAAGAAAGCTCTGTCCATCACCCAGAGCACTGCCGCCTGCATAAACAATGCCTCCCAACATCCCCTTCGCTCATGCCCTGGAGTCCTGCCAGTTTGGTATCTGAATGTTCTCTCTCTCTCATTGTCCCCTTCCTCTGATCTGTGAGCCTCTTCCTCCTCTCCTTGGTCCCCCTTGAACCCTAAGGCCCTCAGTGCAGGGGCAGGTCTGATAGAGACAAGATGAAAGACATGTAGTAGAAGAATGTGAGAAATTGCCATACCTTGCTCCTTGAGACACACATGTTTTGTTCTGTTTTTTGTTTTTTAGGAAAGACATACAACCAATAAGATCTAACTAAGTGATGACCATCCAAAAATGAAAGCCCATGTAGCACATAAAACGACAAGGCAGCTCTATAGATATTGCCAAGATGTAATTACGGTTTACTGAAAAGTGAGAAATTTCGACAGAATCCAGTTTGTATAATATGACTCCATCCTGGCAAAGATGGAACAAGTCTGAATGGCCACACACCAAAATGTCGTGGGGTCCATTTCTGGATGGTGGGGGTTATGGCTTATTTTTACATTTGTCCTCACACTTTTACACTGTCTGATCTTTTTACAAAGAGCATGAAATTTTATGTTCAGAAAAACAATAAGTGCTATTTTCATATTGAAAAAAGAAGAATGAGGAAGAGGGCAGAGAGGAGAGGAGAGAAGGGAAAACTTCATCAGAAACAAAGATAACTGCCCCCCAAAGACACTCTGAGCTTTTCCTGCCAACTCACCAGGGGCACCCACTGCCCAGGTAAGACCACCTGATCGTGATTCCAGAATCTAGTCCCCTGCCTCTAGGCCATGCTCCAGGGACCAGGTTCCTTGTCATCTAACACTCAGCTCCCTATCACACCCCTGTGCCTTTTAGCTGAGGAGTAAGAGAGTTCATCAGGACTTTTGGCTCAGACCGTTGCGTTTTGTTCCTCTTCCTCTGAATGAAACTCCTGGACAGGAACCCATCCCCTTACCCATAGCCATAAGGAGAGACTCACGTGGAAACACTGTACAAATGACCAGCTTGGCACCATCTGAAGTCTCACTCCTTCAGGGCACACGATGGGAACCCACAGCGGAGGGTTTGAATTGGTTAAAGCTGGGACGTGAATCTGCAGGGTGCTGGGCTTCCACACAGAGGCAGTTAAGTCCTGGCCCCTCTCCCTAGTGTCAGGATTGCATTGACCTGGTTATTTAATTCCCCTGAGCCTCTGTTTCCTCACTTGTAAAGTGGGGACAAAACAATACAGTCAGACTGCCGAAATACTGCAAGTTTGGTTCCAGACCACCACAATAAAGCGAATATTGAAATAAAACATATCATATGATTATTTAATTACCTGGTGCATGTAAAAGGTATGTGTGAATGTCTGTGTGTGTGTGTGTGTGTGTGTGCATGCGTGCACACGTAGTCACTCAGTTGTGTCCAGCTCTTTGTGACCCTCTGGACTGTAGCCCACCAGGTTCCTCTGTCCATGGGATTCTCCAGGCAAGAATACTGGAGTGGGTTGCCATTTCCTTTTCCAGGCCATCTTCCCAACCCAGGTATCAAACCTGGGTCTCCTGCATTGCAGGCAGATTCTTTACTATCTGATCCACCAGGAAAGTCTATTAAGTGTGCAATACTATTATGTCTGAAAAATGATATACATAACTCAATTTTAAAATACTTTATTGCTAAGTAATACTAACCATCATCTGAAGCTTCAGCAGGTTATAATCTTTTTGCAGTAGTAACATCAAATGTCACTGATCACAGATTACCATCATAAATATAATAATAATGAAAAAATTTAATAGATTTGATTTTTTTAAAGTAGTTTTGGGTTCACAACAAAGTTGGGCAGAAAGCACAGAGATTTCCCACACCCCATGTGCTCACTCAGGCATCACCTCCCACACTGCCAACACCGCCCACCAGGGTGGTGAGAATCATAGACTGACACATTGTTATCAAAGTCCACAGTTAAAATCAGGGCTCACCCTTGGTGTTGTACCTTCTATAGGTTCAGACAAATTTATAATGACATGTGTCCACCATGATAGAATCACACAGAGAAGCTTCATGCCATATAAATTTTGGTTTTAAAATTCATTTAGCTAATATTTTATTTGAGATTTTACATCTGTATTTTTAATTGGAGAGTTGACAAAATGTGGGAATCACCAAAACACAGCCCAGAGACATGAGACGAGTAAATGCTGCTGGGAAACGGCACCAGCAGATTTGTCCGATGCATGGTGGCCACAAACCTTCCATTTGGAAAAAAGGCAACATCTGCAAAGTACAATAAAACAAGGCCTGCTTGTACAGATGTTACCGGACTAGTGAGGGTTGAGCCAGATGACATGCATACAGCACTTAGCACAGCGCCTGGCACTTCGCGGGCACTTAATAAATGGTATCTTTTATTATTATTAGCAGAATTGTTTTAAACCTGCCGTGGGTGGGTCCTAGACAGGCCAAGGCTATTGGCAGCCCCGTTAACAACAGTGTGTGTCCCCATCGGTTACCATTACGAGGCTGGCAACGCCTGAGGGATTCTGATGGAGGGGAAATCGATTGGGGTGCATGCACGAGGGAAAGAACTACATTTGTCAGGGAGGGTTGTTGCCCAAGAGAAATATAAAGGGCTCCTTTTAGCTCATTCTCTTTCCTCCTTGAGAACATCTAGTCTTATTAAAACACAATGAGGAGCATGGTTCCCACCTTCATCACAGCTAGTTGGGAAGCAGAAGATGCTCAGGCAAAGCAGAAGAAGGAAGCAAGCCATCTGTCTGTTGGGGCCAATGCCTAAGGCGTCTCTAAGGATCAGGATGAAAAGAAGGCTTGTGTGTGCGCGTGTGTGTGTGTGTGTATGTGTGTGTGTGTGTGTGTGTGTGGTCAGCAGCAAGAGCACCCCAGCCAGGGCTCAGGTGCAGGGAACCCGTGCAGGATGGGTCCTGGGCATGGGGTAGGCTTGTGTGGTCCCGGATCATCTTTTAATACCAGCACCTCTCCTCTCGCTTCCTGAGTCCCACCTGTTCCAGCCAAGTTTCTCAACTCAATGCCCCTACTGATATTTTCAGCCCACATTTGACAGTCCCATCTGTGGGTCTGGGTCCATTTTTTCATTCAGCCCACGGATCTGTATGGATGCCTGCTGGGTGCTGGGAGAGACACAGAAATGTAACTGATTCAAACCTTCGGGGGGTGTGTCCTCTAATCACTGAGATGTGACATGTGCACCAACATACCCAGTCACGTCAATCCATCAGGCCACTCTTCTGCTGAAAAATCTACAGGGTCTCCAAGCACTTGCAAGATGGTATCCAAAGCCTTGAGCCTAGCATCTGAATCCTCCAATCAGCCATAAGTAACCAGCTCCAGCCCCATTCTTCCTCTTCTTGCATGACTGCCTCCTCTGATCCAGCCTGTTGAACACCAATGTGGTCATGCCTCTGGGTCTTTGCCCCTACTATACTCTCCTCCTTTGGACAAATTTCTGCACTTCCTTCAATGTCCTGCTCAAATACCCATTTCTCCACCTCTCTTATCAAGGAACTCCAGGAAATTTTGGTCTCTTTTCCTTCTGTTTCCAGAACATCAGACGCAAATATTCATTTCAGCACTTCCAGTGCTATTATATATATTTATACATGTTCATATTCCCCATTGATCTGTGAGCTCTTTGAAGGCAAGGCCCATGTCCTAGGAATATCTTATAATACAACAGTAGGGGATTAATAAATGTTTGCCTAATATAATAGAGATGGACAATAAATATAAGTAAAAATGCTCAACCTCCCTAATAGTGGGGATTTCCCTGATGGTCTAGTGGTTAAGACTCTGTAACTCCAATGCAGGGGGCACAAATTTGATCATTGGTCAGGGAAGTAAGATTCCATATGCTGCGTGACACCACCAAAAAGTTTTGCTTCCCTGGTAGCTCACATGGTAAAGAGTCTTCCTGAAATACGAGAGGCCCGGGTTTGATCCCTGGGTCAGGAAGATCCTCTGAAGAAGGAAATGGCAACCCACTCCAGGAGTCTTGCCTGAAAAATCCCATGGACGGAGGAGCCTGGGGGGCTACAGTCCATGGAATCACAAAGAGTTGGACACGACTGAGAGACTAACACTTTCCCTAGGAGTAAAGGAAATGCAAATGATAACAAAAATAAGATGCCATTTTCACGTATTGGAGTAGCAAAAATTGTAAATGATTGATAATATCCAGTTCTGATGAATATGTGAGGGCAAGGACTGGAGAGTACAGGAATTGCTACAATCTTTTAGAAGTAATCTGCTAACAGTTAGAATAAGTATACCTGTTGACTCTTCACTAACTCTATTATGAATTTATCCTATAGAAATAAAACCACTTGCACATAACGGATACTGCTTATCTATTGCTTCGTAACAAATTGCCCCAAGCTTAGATGCTTGAAACAACATCCACGTATTATCTCACAGTTTCTCTGGGTCAGGAATCCAAGCACTTCTTAGCTGGGTCCTCTGGCTCAGAATCTCTCGTGAGGCTGCCATCAAGGTTTCTGCTGAGGGACTTCTCTGGTGGTCCCATGGTTAAGAATTTGCCTGCCAATGCAGGGGACGCAGGTTCAATCCCTGGTCTGGGAACTAAGACCCCACATTCCATGGGGCAACTAAGTTTGTTCACCACACCTACTGAGCCTGTGCCCTAGAGCCCGTGCTCCACAGCAAGAGAAGCCACTGCAATGAGAAACCTACGCACCACCACAAAGAGTAGCTCCCTCTCGCTTCAACTAGAGAACGCCTACACCCCGCAACAAAAACCCAGCACAGACAAAAATAATAAATAAATAAATAACAATTTTTTTAAAGGTGTCTGCCAGGGATGCAGTCATCCAAAGGCTTGATTGTGGAAGGATCTGTTTTCAAGCTCACCTGCATGGTTGCTGGCACGATCAACTTCTCCAGGGCTTTTGGATGGAGGTCTTCAGTTCCTCACTGGTGGTTGGCTAAAAACCACCCTCACTTCCTTGCCAGGTGGCTCTCTGTATCAGAACAAGCCCAAGAGGAGAGCCAGAGAGAGAAGACCAAGACAGCAGAAGCTGCAGTCTTTTGTAACTAATCCCAGAAGTGACATCCTATCACCATTGCCATATTCTAGTCATTAGAAGCGGGTCACTGGGTCCAGCTCACACTCAAGGAGAGGAGAATACACAAGGGCATGAATACAGGAGGTAAGGGTCATTGGGAACCATGTCAGAAGCTATCTACACAGGTTGTGTGTGTGTGTTTGTGTGTGTGTGTTAGCATGAATCACAAAGAAAGCTATGAAAAGAACTCTCCAAACCAGAGGTTCCTGGGGAGAGGAGCAGGATTGGAGAGGGAAGAAAAGTGTAAGGAGTAAATACTTGATTTTTTTTTTTTTAGAATCTCTATTTCATTTGACTTCTGAAATAAGTAAGCATTGCTTTTACAACTAAATAAATTAAATTAATATACAATCAGATAATCAATGCCAAAAGTATCCTGTGAATTGAAAGGGGAAAATCCATCCTAGCTTAGAGAGAGAGGTGGAAAATCAAGGAAGGCTCCACAGAGGAGATGGTATTTGGAGTGAGTCTTGAAATACAGGCTAAGCTAGGATGTGCAGAAATGGTAGGAATGACACAGAAAGAGAAGGACAAAACAGAAGGCAAATTAACTGTCCAAGAGCCAGAGCAGTCAAGGTAACCAGGGGAACAGAGCCCACACACTCAGCTGAGGCACCCGGGCCAACCAGGCATGTGTCTACCTGGCTTTCTCCAACTCCAACTCAGAGGGGCTACAGAAGGCTCTTTAGAGGCTGTGGCAACTGCCAGGGTCTCTGGTAGAAGGTTCTAGGCTTTTGTACCTGCTCATACTGCTTCCAAACCCCAATCACAAGCACTAGTCCCATTCTAAGAGGTCCGTGGGCAAAGGTCCTCGGGAGCCTGAAGCTTGTCCTATTGAAGCTCTCAAAGAGACCCAGTAGGAGAGGAGAAACTGCACTTAAGGGAACCTCTATTCATCTCAGAGACAGAGTCCACGCTCTGGTTGCTGTCTGGAGCAAATCCCTCCCTAGCCATTAACTTCATTAATCACCCAACCTACCTCCAGGGAGAACCAGCTCCATCAGAGCCACAGCGCCGGGCTGGCTCCCGCACAGTGGTCCCTGGGACAAAAGAGAAATTAGAAACACAGAGCTGAATCCAGCAAAAGGGTTGTGGTTATATATAAAAGTAAACCACAAGAAACGTAATCCTTCAAAGACTTTCCCGATCACCTGCTCTGGGAGAGGCCTCACATGGGGCTTAGGGGAAGGGGAGGCTTAGAGCCAGCTCCAGGACCTGGTTATGGCCCTTGGCCATATTATTGTTTTTGTTGTTGTTGTTCAGTCGCTCAGTCATGTCTGACTCTTTGCAATCCCATGGACTGTAGCATGCCAGGCTTCCCTGTCCTTCATTATCTCCCAGAGTTGGCCCAAACTCATGTCCATTGAATCAGTGATGCCATCCAAACATCTCATCCTCTGTCACCCTCCTTCTCCTCCTGTCTTCAATCTTTCCCAGCATCAGGGTCTTTTCCAATGAGTCGGCTCTTCACATCAGGTGGCCAAAGGATTGGAGCTTCAGCATTAGTCCTTCCAATGAATATTCAGGGCTGATTTCCTTTAGGATTGACTGGTTTGATCCTCCTTGCAGTTCAAGGGACTCTCAAGAGACTTCTCTAGCACCATAGTTCGAAAGCATCAGTTCTTTGGTGCTCAGCCTTCTTTATGGTCCAACTCTCACATTTGTACATGACTACTGGAAAAACCACAGCTTAGACTTTGCAGACCTATGCGGGGGTCAAGAAAACTGTATCAGTCCGTCCAGCAGGATGGTGTTGTGGATAAAGGAGGTGGGCAGTCAAGGACAGTTTCACAAAGAGGAAGAAACAGGTGAACTGGGTTTTGAAGAGTGAAAAGGAGGCTGATGAGAAGAGAGAGAGATCAGGTACCTCAAGCAGAGGAAACTGCACAGGCAAAGACATGGCATCTGGGTCTGCAGTTCAGTGGGGCTGAACAGGAAAGAGGGGAGGTGAGGGGAAGGGTAGTGGGAGCTGAGAGAGGAAGGGAGGACAGGGCAAGCTGGTGAGAGCGCTTACAAGACAAAGTGTGACAAGTTTTCTTGACTGTAACCTGGGGGCTGTGGTTCATTAAAGATGATTTTTAAAAGTATAACCAGTGGGGAAAGATACAAAAATGGATGGAGAAAGAAAGACGAGACAAGGAATGGACTTTTACTTATGCCTTTTGGGGGTTTTTATAGAAAGTCTATTACTGTTACATTTTTTTAAGAATTTTACACTTTATCTCTTGGCTAACATGGCAAATAATTGACAATAGCTGTGATTTATTAAGGACTTACACTAAGGTCTTTCCACACATTATCTTGCTTAATCCTTACACTAACCCTCTGAAATAGGTACTATCATACCCATTTGCCAGATGAGAAACTGAAGGCCTGGGAGATAAGGCGACGCTGAAGGTCACACACACACATAAGCAAATGAGCCAGAATTTGAACCCAGGTTTGCTGACCCCAAGCCTTAGTTCCTAACACTCAACTCCACAGCCTCCTGGTAGTACACAGGACAGGAAGCAAGCTCGTCACTTTCAACAGATGCAGTGAGGCCAGGAGACAACAGAGCCAGCTTTGGACCATCTGGGTAGGCTGGGGCCCTGGACACCAGGCCAATGTGCCAGGATGGAATGTACAGGCAAGATGTGAAGTCCTGGACTTGGGAGCAAAGCCCCTGCCCAAGCAGTCTCACCAGAGACTCACATACTGTGCTGATCCCAGAGTCCCCACTTGCCTCCCAGCCCTAGGTTAGGAGAGTCAGACTAGGAAGCCCTCATCCCATCAGAGGCAGAGTGGGATGAGGTGGACTGGGGACAAGCTCCGGTTGATTTCAGCCCATAGCCTCTGGCAATGGCTGATCCCCTTGTCACTTCTGTTCCCATCACCATCCCTACTAGCCTCCCCTCTGGTGACCCTGATGAAGCCAGGGTTCAGCCCTGGACCACCTCAACCTTGGAGAAACAAGGTTGAGACGAGGGAGGTTGGAAGACCCTGCTGGGTGACTTCAGGGGATCACCCTAGTGGCCAATAAGTGGTTTATAAGTTTTTTTTTTTTAACTGCAGACCCTTCTCTTCAATTGAATCTTATCTGGAGCCCAGTATGTAAACTGGGTAATGTAGGAGTGTCTCTGGTTGAAATCAGGTTGGGGCTGGACTCCCCATTCATCTTCCAACACCCCAGGGGTTCCTGAGAGGTCTGGAAGGGGTCAACTGAACACAGTAGGAAACCCACTAAGCTAGATCTTTAAAAGGCCCCTAGCTCAGAAATGCTCTGACCCTCTAATTCCTTGTGAATAATCCTAAAACAAACTAATACATATTATTAACTTTGCACCAGGCACTAAGCTAAGGATGTTACACAAATCCTCTCATTTAATTCTCATCATAAACCTGTAAGTAGGTTCTATCATCACATGGCATAGACTGCCAGCTGCCCACCCAACTCTGTTCTCCCCTTCCTGTGGATAGATTTGAAGCTGGACGCACAGCTAGACTACATTTCCCAGCATCCCTTTCAGTGAGGTAAGACCATGTGACCAAGTTCTGTCCAATAGCATGTGAGCAAGGGACATGTGCGCCACCTCCAGGCCAGGGCACTTACGGGAGTAAGTGAACTTGAGACCCTTTGCTGCAGCACTGCTTTGCTTGCATGTGGACACAACTCTCCTGCAACAACTTTACTTTGTATAATATACAAAGAAACTATACAGGACTGAAAATAACAGCATGAATGCTCAGTTATGGCAAATTCTAGACAAATGATACAAAGAGACCAAAAAAACCCAAATGCCGCTTTTAAAGAGCCTGGAGAAAAAGCAGCGGATCGGAACAAAAGTAGAGCACTGAGCATGCCCCCGGCACACAACATCCTAGACGTGGGCAAGCCACCTAAGCCACGCCCCCAGCCCCACCCCTGAACACACCCCTATCCTCGCCCCATTTAAGGAACAAGCTCAGCCCCCTCCAGGAGCAGCAAGCAAGGGAACTTGTTTGTTCTCTCCTGCCTGTTTCAGTAAGGGCCCCATTAAAGCCTTGCCTGAATTTCTTGTCTGGCCTTTGATGAATTTCTATAGGTTAAGGAAACCAAGGACCCTGGTCAGTAACAAACCCTCTCACCTCCCACCCTCTGGCAGGGACCTGGACCACCAGAGAAGCCCAGTTTTTTGAAATGGTGGGTTTGGGCCCCTGAATTTGCCCAGAGTGGCAGCACCCTCTGCTGACCTGGAGCCATTTCTATTCTGCTTAAGCCATCGCAGTGTAGATGTCTGTGTGAGCAGTCTGACCTCTCATAGGCCCATTTCTCAGAGGAGGAAGGAGGAAGAAACAATAACTTTCTAAGATCACCCAGCTACTGGCAGAATATTGAAGCCACTCAGTCTGATTCTAAGGGCTTTGCCCTCAAATCGTGACACTCAGCTCCCAGATGTTATAAAATTAACAGTGCCCAAACTTGGAGCCACTGAGATGTCTTTCAGTGGGTGAGTGAACAAGAAAACTTGTACATCTGTATACGGGGCTCTTACTCAGAGATGCAGAGAAGGGAGCTAGCCAGCTACGAGAAGACATGGCAGAAACGTAAACGCATCTCACTAAGGGAAAGAAGCCCATTTGAAAAGGTTACATAGTGTAGGAGTCCAACTATGTGGCATTCTGGAAAGTGCAGAACTGTGGAGACAGTGCTTGCCAGGAGTTCAGGGAAGGATGGAGAAATGGAGCACAGGAGATTTTCAGGGGAGTGACACTACTCTGTAAGATTTCGTAATGCTGACATTTGTCAAAACCCCCAGCATATACAACACAAAAAGTGAACCCTAGAGTAAACTAGGGCTTTAGAGAATAATAATGGATCAGCACTGGTTCATCAGCTATTTCAAATATACCCCACTAACACAAGATGCAAACAATAGGGAAAACTGGAGGAGAAGCAGTATACTCTTTACCTTCTAATCAATTTTTCTGTAAACCAAAATTTCCTTTAAAAATAAATTCTATTAATTTAAGTATATGTATAGTTTCTGTAAAAATTAATGCATGGAAAAAAATATTTTTCCAGGTGCCATACACTCTGATCAACATTCATTTAATCTTCCTACTAATTTATGATGTAGGTACTGTTGTTATCCCATTTTTCAGATGAGGAAATCAAGGCCCTGAGAAGTCAAGCCAGGACAGAACTCCTATTTGTTTGACTTCCCGCCATCCTTCCTCCCCAAGACCAGCTCCCTCCACCTTCCATGGACGCTTGCCCTCCATGAGGTGGGTGCCAGCTCTCCACCCCAGAAAAGCCTGCAGGTTACATGTGCTGGCCCTTTCTCTTGGGATCCAGGTTGATTAAGGCTCAGAGCAGCCATATGAGGGAGGCTCCAAGGTCACCCAGCCTCCCTGGGTGACCAAACCTCCAGACTCCCTGTGTAGTGCTCTTCCCTATGTGGAGCACTCACTCAGGATAGATCAGTCCCAGGGCCCCTGCACCCCCAACACACACACACACGCAGGCACACATACACACACATGCCCTTCCATTCTGTCATTTGACCCTCAAACAGGCTGTGGATTTCCAGAGGACACAAAGCCCTTCAGGACTCATGCAAGCTTACATTTCTCACCAAGAACTGAGGGTCATTTGGGGACATTTTTTTTTCCTGGAGATTTTCAAGATCTCCTTCAAAATGCAGAACCACACCTTCACATTAGCACAAGGAATCACTTTTCCTGCTCTCTGCAACCCCTGGAGGGGGACTGGAGGAATGTATCAAATTCTTAATTTAAGAAAAAAATCCCCAGCGCCTACATGTGGTGAAAAAAGCCATTTCGTATGTTGGAGGTGTTAGGAAGACCGTGCTGCCTGAAAAATACCGATCTGACTACAGTTCCTGGGATGCTGGGCCTCCCTGTAAAGGAAATAGGAGCTGATCCAACTTTGGTGTTTAAAGGACATAAGCACAGTTCAGGGACAGCATAAGGTCTGACTGTCAGGACTGTGGGCTATCCATTACCTTAGGATGGGGGCGAGGGGGAGGGATGATTCCAACCCTACCAAGTTTGATGAAACGTGCTGACTCCATTCCACGGTAAGCGGCAGGGACAGCACTGGAGCCAAGCAAGCAGCCTCGAAAGCTCTCCAAGCCTTCAAGGATGAGAGGCCCCAGTCTGTAGTCCCTTTGCTCTAGAAGGGGGAACCAAGGCTCTGGGATCTGACAAGCCCCTGCTGGCTGTGTGATCTTGGGCATGTTACCTAACATCTCTGAGCTTTTATTTCCTCCTTTGAAAAAGATTGACACAAAACTGTAGGATTCAATGAGATAATGCAGGGAAACCACGGAGCAAATGGAAACATTCAATAATAAACATTAGTAATTTTGTGACGATGATGATTAGTTGACAGCTAGCCAGGTTCTTACAAATTATCTCACCTTCTCATCATCCAGATGGGAAAACTGAGGTCCGGAGAAGAAAGGGGACTTGCTCAAGATCATGCAGCAAGCTAGAAGATCTAGGCCCCAAGTCTCTGTTTTCTTAGACCAAGTCTTTCTCCAGCACACATAGTGATCAAGTTCTGAGGCTATCTCAGAAATATAAAGAATATTCCAACAGCCATGTGAGTTCTACAGCAGAACCAGGTCTGGGACAAGATAATTATTGAGAAGAGAAAGCCTGACCAAAAGGCAGCCCTTCCATTTGCTGGCCACTCATTCTCTGAGCTGGCCATAGTCATTCATATATGGGAGAATTTGAACTAAGAGATATAAAAGAGTTTTTAGGGATAGGCAGTGGAGCCAAAGCATTACTACAAACAAAGCTAGTGGAGATGATGGAATTCCAGCTGAGCTATTAGAAATCCTAAAAGATGATGCTGTTAAAGTGCTGCACTCAATATGTCAGCAAATTTGGAAAACTTAGCAGTGGCCACAGGACTGAAAAAGATCAGTTCTCATTCCAATCCCAAAGAAGGGGAATGCCAAAGAAGGTTCAAACTACCATACAATTGCACTCATCTCACATGCAATTAATAGTAAGGTTATGCTCAAAATCCTTCAAGCTAGACTTCAGTAGTACATGAATCGACAAACTTTCCGATGGGTTTTGAAGAGGTAGAGGAACCAGAGATCACATTGCCAACATTCGTTGGATCATGGAGAAAGCAAGGGGATTCCAGAAAAACATCTGCTTCATTGACTATGCTAACGCTTTTGACTGTGTGTATCACAACAACCTCTTCTTAAAGAGATTGGAGTACTAGAACACTTTACCTGTCTCCTGAGAAATCTGTATGCAGGTCAAGAAGCAACGATTTGAACCAGATATGGAACAACTGACTGGTTCAAAATTGGGAAAAGAGTACAACAAGGCTGTATACTGTTACCCTAGTTATTTAACCTATATGAAGAGTACATCACGCAAAATGCTAGGTTGAATGAATCACAAGCTGGAATCAAGATTGTAAGAAAAATCAACAACCTCAGATATGCAGATGACACCACTCCAATGGCAGAAAGTGACAGAGGAACTAAAGAGCTTCTTGATGAGGGTGAAAGAGGAGACTGAAAAAGCTGACTTGACACTTAATATTTGAAAAAACTAAGATCATGGTTTCTGGTCCCATCACTTCATGGCAAGTAGAAGGGGAAAAAATGGAAACAGTATAGACTTTATGTTCTTGGCCTCCAAAAATCACTGCACATGGTGACTGCAGCCATGAAATTAAAAGATGCTTGCTCTTTGGAAGAAAAGCTATGACCAACCTAGATAGCATATTAAAAAGCAGAGACATCACTTTGCCAACAAAGGCCCATCTGGTCAAAGCTATAGTTTTTCCAAGTAGTCATATACAGATGTGGGAGTTGGACCATAAAGAAGGCTGAGCACCAAAGAATTGACACTTTCAAATTGTGGTGCTGGAGAAGACTCTTGAGAGTCCCTTGGGCTGCAAGGAGATCAAACCAGTCAATCCTAAAGGAAATCAACCCTGAATATTCATTGGAAGGCCTGTTGCTGAAGCTGAAGCTCCGATACTTTGGCCACCTTATGCAAAGAGTCGACTCATTGGAAAAGACCCTGATGCTGGCAAAGACTGAAAGCCAAAGGAGAAGGGGGCAGCAGAGAATGAGATGGTTAGATAGCATCACAGACTAGATGGACATGAGTTTGAGCAAACTCCAGGAGATAGCAGAGGACAGAGGAAACTGGCGAGCTGCAGTCCATGAGGTCGAAAAGAGTCAGATACTACTGAGCAACTGAACAGCAATGGAGCCCAAGACTATGTGGATGCAGGAGGAGTGATGGGGAGGTAGGGCAGCTTAGAGAGTCATGTGATCTCAGACAGCTGAAAGGAGAGTAGTTACAAGGGTGATGGAATATGGGTGCTGAAGCAGGCAAAGACAGCAGAATCTAGACAGCCCTCTGGAGAGTGCTGAGACAGGGATGCAAGCCAGATGCTCAGTTAATGGGAGGCAATATTCATTAGTGTTCCTCTCCCTGGGATGGTGGGAAAGCTCTGAAAAGAGTCCAGAAAGAGACTCCAGAAAGACAAGCCATCAGCCACAGTGATATCCACAGAGCAATGAAAGCTAAGGACACTGATACAGGAGGCTGGCAATAATTCCCTGGAAAGAAAACCCCACCAGGCACCCAGATATAAGAGGAGCGGGTCCCTGAGATTAGGAAATGATGGAAAGAAGTAAAGTTCTCTCAAACCCTGGACCAGAGCTCACCCATGGGCTCCATCCTCTTTACCTGTGGCAGCTGCTTTCAAGTACCTGAATGGGTATTTTTTTTCCCCCTGCAGAAATTAGCAGAGACCTGGAAGTTAAATTTCAGGAAAAGCATCAAAAGGCAGGCGAAATCCTTCTGCATTCTTCTTGGGTTTAGAACAAAGACTGGCAGAATAGCCCAGGCTGGAGCCAGAGAGAACAGAGGCTTTTTACAATGAAATGCTTCTGTGGATGATCAGGCTGCAGAGAAGGCGAGAGGGACCCCCTCAATTCTTGGTACTAATGAGGTTATTGGGGAGGAGGGTGGGAAAGAAGTGGCACAAAGCTACCCGGCTTTATCCAAATCCCACCATCTCCAGAGCCAGTTCTCCCCAACCAGAGTAGCTGCAGGCTTGACAAGGCAGCTGGGGCTGGAACCACGTGTTCTCTTTACATAAGTGGGTCTCAGGGTACGGCTGAGTGAAGCACCTACTTGGAGAGGGCACAGGGATTGCACGACTAGATGTCAGTGACCAGCGGGAGCAGATTAAGAAGTGTTGATCAGTATGATTATCCCTGCCTCTCATTGTCCATTCTCCACTCCAGCTGCGTTCATGGGAAAATGATCTGGAGAAGCACTGAGAAGTCCAGAGAGCAAGGGCTGCCACACACGTGGTCTGCTGAGCGGTACAACGTGGCTGGTGTCTGGGGCCACTCCCCACAGGCACCATCAGCCACTCCGGAACGTGAAGACAATCCCCATTGTGCAGTCAGAGTCCCATTCTCGACCACCACCCACTCGCTCAGGTTGTCTTCCCTCCTCCTGCTTTAAGCCTTGGAGTCACTTGTCACTTGGCCCTGAACTTTCTGACAAGCACCCTCTTAAGCCCAGGAAGGCTGACCCTCCCCCTTCCAGGAGCCACGGTGACTCCACATTTTCTCAAGGTTTCTGCCTTTTCCATGTCTCTGATTCTGCCCTTCTTGGCTAGAATTAGATGCAAGGTAGTAGTTCCCACTGCTACTTCCTCTCCCCTCAGAGAAACGAAAGACAGGTAAGATCTCATCAGGGCCTCTTTGTCCTACCAAATGCATTGACCAAGTGTGCAAGTTGCCCACCCTTAGGCCCACACGATGACCTGCACCCAGTCACCTCCTCCATCTTCCCCAAGAGGCTATGACCCACCATCCAGCCACGGTCCGTTGTCTTCTTCTCTTGCCTTCTAATGACAGTAATAAAATTGTTTTTAAGCCATCATTTCTCCAGGAAAAGGAAAAGCCAGGCACTGTGCTATGTTTTACATAAATATCTCAGATAACCCTCACAATTAGCCTGGGGGTAGGAACTCTCCCCATTTACCAGATGAGGAAACTGAGCTCAGAGAACAAGGGTCTCACAGCTGAAAAGTGACAGAACAAGGGTTTTAACTCATGCGTGTTTAACCCCAAAGTCAGGGCTCTGTACCTGGGGCTAGACGTCCACCAATGCCCTAAAGTTCCCACAAAAGGGCCCTCATGCATTTCGACATGTTTAGAACCTCCATGGCCACTTCCTCCCCCTTCAGACCTTTGACTGAAGTCACAGTTCCCTTCCCCCGCCCTATCCCTAATTCTCAGCACCTACATTCAGCGCCAGTAGGTGCCCTGCAGATATCCGAGAATGGAGGAATGGATGAGTTAACGAATCCTGAGTTTCCATCCCAGGTTCACACATGTATCTTGACCTCACCAAGGCTAAGAGGACTGCGTCCAGCTCCTTTCGTAGGTGCTTTTTTCGGAGGTCTCTCAGCACCTCCTTTTGGTGGGCCTCCTAACTCCAGTGTCGAGCCAGAACTCCTCTACAATTTTTCAGGTTTTCCTCCTTTAAAATTTGATTCAATGAACACTTATCAAGACCCTACTGTGTGCCAGGCTCTAGGAGATCAAAGATCAATCACAAGCCACCCCATCCTCCTGGAGCTTAGGTGGCCAGGGAGGAAGACATAGGGATAATAATTCAGGTTAAACTGAGATCAGCACCTGGACTGAAACTTGGAAATGCCAAATCATCCCCCAAAAGCCGTCAGGCCAGGATCTGGGTCATCATCTGGCCCTGAAATCAATCCCCTGCCTTCATCATGTGTTCTCAAACCAGGCACTCACCTGCCACAAACTCCTTTCTCTCCTTAGTTCCAAGAAGAAGCAGATAGATCATGAAGGCCCTTATAACCTCTGGTAAGCATCGTGGCCAAGATATCATGGGGCAGGTTACCAGAAAAAGCTCAGAGACTTAGGAGATTCTGAGCTTGGAGTACAGTGGCCAAACAGCTAGAATCCTATGGCTGTATTTACAGAAGCACAGGCTCACTCAAGGGCGGTGTCCCTTTAGCCAGAGGTTGACGCTCAAATGCCCAGAGGCCAAGTAGCCCAAAGGGCAAAGGAGTGAAGGGGCTGGGTGTAAGGCCTTGGAAAGGAAGTGCAGCCAGGCCTATCTGGACTGCAGAATGCTGGAGGGTGCAGATCTGTCCCAGGAGGGACAGCCTCTGCTCAACCCAGCCAAGAGCTCTATCCTGTGGGGATGTGGACCCCGTGTGGCCAGGTGTTCTGTTTCTCCAGAGTAAGCCAGAAAGCTTTGCATGTGGCTCTCTGAACCTTCACACATTGGAAAAAAATTCGGATTTTCTCTTTTTTTCCATGTTTGAATCATTTGTGTTTCCTTTTTTTAAACTTTTTGTTAGTGTATAGTTGGTTTACAGTGCTGTGTTAGTTTCAGGTGTACAGCAAAGTGATTCAATTATACATATACATGAAAGAAAGAAAGTGTTAGTTGCTGAGTCATATCCGATTCTTTGTAACCCCATGGACTGTAGCCCACCGGGCTCCTCTGTCCATGGAATTTTCCAGGCAAGACCGTTGGAGTGGGTTGCCATTCCCTTCTCCAGGGAAGCTTCTCGACCAGGGATTGAACCTGGGTCTCCCACATTGCAGGTGGATTCTTTACCATCTGAGCCACCAAGGAACTTCACATACGTCTCCCCTTTTTTAGATTCTTATTCCAATAGGCCATTACAGAGTATTGAGTAGAGTTCCCTGTGCTATACCATAGGTCCTTATTTGTTATCTCTATATAAAGTAGCCTATATATGTTCAAATTATTTTCAAACACTGCAAGTTGATGGTATGTGCTGAATAAGCATATATGTGGGCATGATGTGGCCATTGGTTTACAAACTCTGCCGTAGGCTCTGCTACTCTAGTCTCCCCTAGAGGACAGTGTTCTTTCTGTGGACACCACTTCGAGAAATGCAGGCAAGACCCAGAGCCAAGTCACCAGAGCTGTGGGGACATGAAAGCTTGCTGGGGGGAATGGCAGAGGAGGACATGTGCTTCTTAGTTACTAAGGCTGGGGAAGAGGAGGCTGGCAAGGAAGAGACGCAGAGATTGGGAAGCTACGTTCCTAAACTAAAACTAACACAATCTCACCAAGTGTTGGTATTTCAATTTTCTACTGTTATATAACAAAGCACCCCGAATCTTAGGGCTTAAAACTGGAAGGGGAAGAGGGAATGAGAAGTTAAGTGTGTAATGGGTACAGAGGCCAGTCTGGAATGATGCAAAAGTTCTGGAATTGACAGCAATGATGGCTGCATGACAAGGTGATTATACTTATGATTATACTTAATACCACTGAACTGTGCACTTAGAGGCAGCTAAAATGGTCAGTTTTATGCTATCTTTATTTTACCACAATAAAAAAAAAAAAGCAGTGACCTATATGGGAAAAGAATCTAAAAAAGGGTTGATGTATGTATTTGTATAATTGAATGACTTCGCTGTACAGCAGAAAGTATCACAACATTGCAAATCAATTGTATTCCAATTAAAACTCCTTTTTTAAAAAAAAAAAAGCAGTGAATTTTATTTTGTGTAAGTTAATAAAGCTGATAAATATTTTTAAATTTTTATTATTCTAACCAGATTGCACTAAATTTTACTTAGTATATTTTAACTTTCCTAGTGGCTCAAATGGTAAAGAGTCTGCCTGCAATGCAGGAGACCCAGATTCGATCCCCGGGTCAGGAAGATCCCCTGGAGAAGGAAATGGCAACCCACTCCAGTATTCTTGCCTGGGAAATACCATGGACAGAGGAGCCTGGTGGGCTACAGTCCACCAGGGTTGCAAAGAGTCAGACACAACTGAGTGACTTACATTTCATGCAATGCGATATGATGGCAGATTAAACAACTAGTAGAAAAACACTTTCTCTGTCCCCCTAAAAAAACCTTACAACAGTGTTTTTTTCTTTTTCATGAGTCTGAGTATTAACCAGGGAACCTCAATTCTCCTCCATGTAGCCTCTCAGCCTCTAGCTGGTCCAGCAGGGTTCCCACACAGCACGAAGGTCTCAGCGCCCTGAAGGAGAAGGAGAAAGTTGTAAGCCCTCTTAAGGCGTAGTTTTGAAGTCCTGAGACATCACCTCTACCAGGGTTCAGTCAAGGGGTCAGAATCTCTACCAGTGCTTTGAGATAAGGCATTTATTGTGTTGGTAACAAAGTTTCTTCAGGACTTTCCATAACATACAGTTCATTCAGGTTTTTCTGTACAATGTTATGGAAAAGATCGAAATAACTCTTTGGCCAACCCAATATTATAGGAACCATACTTCAACCATTATGGGATGAGCTGAGAAAGTGAAGGTCTGGAGGAAAAGTTGGAGGATCAGAGAAAGAGCTACTGACCAGTCACTTGGCAAAGTCAAGAGTATCCAGCATCAAAGTGGGACCACACCGGGGGCGGGGTGTGGAGACTTCTGTACAGAGCTGGTGCTGAGTGGTTTCCAACTCCACGGGTCTGCAACCAAGTGCTTGGTAGTGGGCCTGAGCCACTGTCGGCCATCAGAGTAGGCGGCCAGAGAGGAGAGCTGGACGTAGAGAGAGGCAAGCCAGGACAAGTTGAAACCTGCTGGGCACCTCTGCATCTGCTGCTGCTTCTGACTATAATGATTTTCCAAGAGTAATGGCTGCTGTGTCCCCTCCATCTTCCAAACAGCTTCCACTTTGGTGGATTCTCATCATGGTCCACACAGGGAGGGGGAGTCCCAGACTCACCAAGTCAAGTACCAATCACCACCGTCAGTGCGCTAATGGAGAAAACTGGGCGAAAGACTTGAACTCAGGGCCGTCCTGACTGCTCTGGGAGGTATGCTCTCCAGACATGATTGGGGGGCTTCGAGCCTGCAGGCAGACTTGTTTTAAGTAGCTCCAAAAAAGAAGACTTAAGGAAGACTGTGTTGAGCCCGTGATCTCAGTGCCTCAATTTGCCAGCTGTGTGATTTTGGACAAGTTGCTTCAGATCTCTGAACCTCAGTTTCTCTATCTTCAAATTATGGGACACCAATTCCAGCTTCATGAAGCCATACCTGGTGCGGTGTCTGACACCATAGTTGGAACTCATTACATTCAATTTCCCTTCCCCCCAGTTTCAGTGAGTGGCTATGTCTAACATAAGATAAGCCAGGTGTTATGCTTAAAACTGTAAGTTCTAGGGAGACAGATTTTGGATGAGGGCTAGCATCATAACCATCCAGTCCTGGCAGAGGCTCCCACCAGGAAGCTTCCCATCACAAGAGGTATTGTTACAAGCCCATAGGACTAGATGTACGACTAGATGGCTTCTTGATGTACTCCCTTTCCTATTTGGAACCAGTCTGTTGTTCCATGTCCAGTTCTAACTGTTGCTTCCTGACCTGCATACAGATTTCTCAAGAGGCAGGTCAGGTGGTCTAGTATCCCCATCTCTTTCAGAATTTTCCACAGTTTATTGTAATCCACACAGTCAAAGGGTTTGGCATAGTCAATAAAGCAGAAATAGATGTTTTTTTGGAACTCTCAATAACTCAGATATATCTACCTTCAAATTATGAAGATAGAGGTTATATCAATAATCTGATATGCAGATGACACCACCCTTATGGCAGAAAGTGAAGAACTAAAGAGCCTCTTGATGAAAGTGAAAGAAGAGAGTGAAGAAGTTGGCTTACAGCTCAACATTCAGAAATCTAAGATCATGACATCTGGTCCCATCACTTCATGGCAAATAGATGGGGAAACAGTGAAAACGGTGGCAGACTTTATTTTTCTGGGCTGCAAAATCACTGCAGATGGTGATTGCAGCCATGAAATTAAAAGACGCTTACTCCTTGGAAGGAAAGTTATGACCAACTTAGACAGCATGTTAAAAAGCAGAGACATTACTTTGCCAACAAAGGTCCATCTAGTCAAGGCTATGGTTTTTTCAGTAGTCATGTATGGATGTGAGAGTTGGACCATAAAGAAAGCTGAGTGCTAAAGAATTGTTGCTTTTGAACTGTGGTGTTGGAGAAGACCCTTGAGAGTCCCTTGGACTGCAAGGACATCCAACCAGTCCATCCTAAAGGAAATCAGTCCTGAATATTCATTGGAAGGACTGATGTTGAAGCTGAAACTCCAATACTTTGGCCACCTGATGCAAAGAGCTGACTCATTCGAAAAGACCCTGATGCTGGGAAAGATTGAAGGCAGGAGGAGAAGGGGATGACAGAGGATGAGATGATTGGATGGCATCACCGACTCAATGAACATGAGTTTGAGTAAACTTCAGGAGTTGGTGATGGGCAGAGAGGCCTGGCGTGCTGCAGTCCATGGAGTCAGAAAGAGTTGGACATGACTGAGCAACTGAACCGAACTGAGATGAGTTCTAAGGACTCCTATAGTTCCAATCAGTTATGGCTCCACAAAAAGCTCAATGAGTTTATGGAGAAGCATTTTTCCTATTAATTTCAGAAATACTGCATGTTTATTATCAAGTGCCCACCTCTATTCACTGATGATGGGATTTATAAATTGGTACAACTTTCTGAAGGGCAATTTGGCACAACATATCCAGATCCTTTAAAATAGCCACAGAGAATGGGACAAATTGAGAAAGTTAGCATTGACATATATATACTACCATGTGTAAAATAGACTAGCTAGTGGGAAGCTGATATGTAGCACAAGGAGCCCAGTCTGCAGCTCTGTGATGACCTACATGGAGGGGTGGAAGGGAGGCTCAAGAGGGAGGGGATATATATATATATATATAGTTATAACTGATTCACAGTGTTGTACAGCAGAAACCAACACATTGTAAAGCAATTATCCTCCAATTAAAAATAATAATAATAAATAATTCATTAGAATAGCCACACCATTTGACCCTGTGGGACTTTGCCCCAAGGAAGTAGTCTGTAATGTGCCCAGAGATATAAATACAAGAATGTGGCTTGTTATTTACAATATGAAAAAAAAAACGGAAATAATTGAACTGTTGAACAATAGAGGAATGATTAAATAAATTAGGGCACAGCCAAAAGATGGAAAACCAGGTTTCCATTAATCTTGTCATTAAAAAAAAAAAAAAATGTCCAAATAAAACATGAGGAATTTTCCTACATTTATCCTTGTTTTCTTTTAGAAAAGAAAACAAAATCTCTTTAAATTCAAGTTCTTACAGAGTCTGCTATTAAATGCACTCTTTTTCAGTTACTTTATTTTAAACAAAGTACTGTTTGAGGAAATCGCATTAATCCTCCTTGACCTCAATCAATGCTAGTTTGGGATGTTTAAAGAGGTCACCTATGGGAACTGGGAAAAAGGAAGCAAAGACATTTAACAGGGATTTAGTAATTATTCCGGGGATTAAGACCTTACAATTACAAGTGTTGGCTGTCATTGTAAACAAGCTTTTAAAGATCACTTTTAAAAGCAATACAGTAAGTGGTTATGTTGTAGAGATCACTAGCACACACTTCTGGGACAAATAAAAAGACTCTTTTAATGTTATGCTAATAGGTACTTGTGGCTTTGAAAACAATTTCCAGAGACAACACCATACACAGATTTTTAAAGTCTTACATCTCAATTTCATTAGACAAGAGATTTCCCTGGTGGTCCTGTGGTTAAGACTCTGAGCTCCCAATGCAGGGGGCACAGTTTCAATCCCGGGTTGGGGCCCTAAGATCCCGAGTGCCGAACAGTGCAGTCTAGGAAACAAACAAATAGGGAACAAACAAACAACAACACTGAAAAAGAGAGCCTCAAACAAATCAGACCAAAACGGAAATGGTGCAGACAGCTACGGTGGGTCATTTACAAAGCAGCTCCAGGATGACGAAACACAGATATCAACGATACCAGGAGAGTTGGTATAAACTATAAAAGTGGGAAAGAATAATCTTTCTAAATTTAATGTATTTCCTGCTATATGTGGTTTTAAATATCTTTGTGCAACTAAATTTATAAATTAAACATTGTGAGTAAGCATTTGATGATTTCCCTGTTTATATATTCAAATTGGCCCTAAAACTTTTTATTGAATCTTGCATTCGGGAAAATTGGGCCATATGTTCTTGGCTACCATATAATTTAGGCCCATATGATAGTAATGAGAGAAAAATATCTGTGAAATAATATTAAATATAAAACATAAATATGCTATAATGTGATTCTAATTTTGTTTAAACACACACACAAGTGTAGACATAAAAAAAAAGATTAGAAAGAGCTAAATCAAAATGTTGAAAATGATTATAGCTGGGTGATGAGATTATGAAGCATTGGGTTGGCCAGACAGTTCATTCAAGTTTTTGCACAACATCTTATGGAAAACCCCAAATGAACTTTTTGGCCAACCCAACGTATATGTGTTGAGTCCTGCCCCTAGGCCACAGGGGCGAGGCCTTGCACCAAGGCCACAGAAGCGGAGCCCAGAACCAAGGTCACCTCTGAAGCTGACTGAGGTACATTGTAACCATTGCCAAAAGCCCCTCTGATCATCACTAACAAGTTTCCTGACTCCCAGTTAGGCAAAAATGCCCACTCCAGTAAACAGCATATAGCGCCCCAACCGATCACCTAACACCAGCCTTCCAGCAGGCATTTTCTTTGGTTTGAGGCTATAAAAATTGGCTATTAGCCCATACAAACTGTCGACTCTCCCTGGTCTATCAGGAGGTTGGCCCACTGCGCTCTCGGTGCCCACTTCATCTCTGCTCTTTGTTCTTAACAAACTCGCTCCCTGCTGGAATGCTGTGTGTCTGGAAATTCTTTTCCAACCCATATTGGGACTGCCTCAACAATATGGATTTTAAATTTCTCTTTTTCTTTTTGGCCACACCGCTGATTCTCTGATGAGGGATAGAACCCAGACCCAAGGCCACGAAAGCGCTGAGTCCTAATAACCACTGGGCCGCCAGGGAATTCCCAAGTTTTCTTTTTCTTAAAGATATATTAATGTTTAACCAGGGGAAATCACTTTTTAAAAGGCTTTTATAAAATTGCCTTCTTTCTTAGATTCTCCCTTGGGGATATTAGAATCTCTTTGGTCCTTTTTCATTCCTTAAATCTCTGGGGAACTACAGTGTTGGAGGGGCCGGGGGGACTTTGATAGAAATATATTCACTGACCCAGGAAGCTGTGCCTGACACAATAATGAGGGGAGGAGAGCAGATTACTAAGCAATGGTAGTCGTGCGTATGTAGTGGGATCTCCCCCTTGGAAAGGAGAGACATGGGAAAAGAGAGAGAAAGGGAGGGAGGGAAAGAGGGAGAGGGGGAACTATGGGGGGGTGTATACATGTGGTGTATTTGTTTGCACACACACGGCCATGGGTCTAGAAGGAGACACACCAGACCGCCCCCAGGATGGAGCAGCCCTCCACCCCGCTGTGCTTCCATTTTCCAGTTTGTACAGTACATGTTTACAATAGGCTGGAATTGGCTTTGTGCTGATTCTTCGCAAAAAGGGGGAACGTCGAAGGTGAGCCAGTCCACGTGTGGCTTCACTGCTCTGCAAACGAAGAAAGTGTTTCCCCGGAATTCCCACGTCCCCCCAACTCTGGGGGCACCAAGGAGTTCACAGGCAGCCCCAGGCAACATTTCTCTGGCTTGAACCCGGTCTGCTGCTACAGGCCCTGGTCTGTAAGAGGACCCAGAGACACAACCGAGCATGGAGACCTGTTCGTCTCCTCAGAGTTTCCTGAAAGTCAGGTGCTGCACCAAGGGCTTTGCCAGCATGAATTTAGTTCACCCTTCCCACAAACTTCTGTCCATTTTACAGGCGGAGAGACTGAGGCACTGATAGAGCGCGACGCTACACGGCTGGGTGACAGAGCTGAGATGGACCCCCGGCAGCCCGGGCACCCCGCAGGTGCCTCATGTGTACCCCAAACACAGCCTTCAGCTGCCACATTGACATCTGTCATTTCCCCCACTTTGCGATCTGGTCCCATCAGTGACATCTGTCGCTGAGACCTCGACTACCCTCTTCCCCACCTTCCACCTGAAGGAACAAGCCACAGCCTGTGGTGGCAGCTGATACCCATCACAGAGGGTGCCGATACGGGGGCCACAGACCCTGCCTCCCAGGCCCCCAGCCTTCCAGTTCCCTCCACCAACACTGGGCAGGGCTGTGTGATAGCGTGCTACTGAGACTGAACTGCTGCAAGAGCATCTGGGCCAGTCCCAGAATTTCTGAGACCTGCCTTGATCCAGCCTCCTCCCTCCTCCTAAAAGGTCTGTAAGGAAAAGAATCCCATCAGGAAATAAGAGAGGGCCAGCATCTTCTCATTAGCTGGTCTTTGGTCCCAACACCAATGCAAGCGTGATGGGCTATGCCCAGAAGAACTCTTTCCTAAACTGAGTTGAGTCACCCCCTCTTCCCTAACCAGTGCACCATCCTATCTCCTGCACAGATAGAAGAGAGAAAGAGCACACCCGTGAACCCTAGATGTGCTTCTTGGGGTCCTTAATTTAGGCAGTAAGCATCCTTCTTCTTTTGGGGGTGGGGAGGAGGCGGTTTCTTGATCATTTTCAATGCTGACTCATCCTTGGGGAGGAGTACAGTGGGTGGTCGGAGTGAGGGGAGCCCCACCTTGGCTACCTCAGTGATCCATTCCTGCTGCAGATGGTGGTCCTGCCACCACCAAGCCATCAGAGGGTCCACCTGGGCCTTCAGCCCGCCAAAGCCATCCTGCATCCTCTGAAACCCCCATGCTAAGCTCAGCACAATCACTCCCCTCCACCTTTTGGTGCCACACTGCCTGATAACAGATGACATAACAGATGACTGAACCCTGAAAACACCTCCTTGTTTCTCCTTGCAGACCGCCACTCCCATCACTTACCCAGGGCTCAGACAGGAACCCAGATGAGGACAGAATTGCCCCTTCCCTAAGCTGTGGACCCACCCTCACTTCCCTAAGGATGCTTTCTCACCCTGGTGTGTCCACAGACACCCTCCAACCAGGCCTCCACACCCCTCCACATTCCCCAGCCCTTACATAAATGTACCTAATCCCAGGTTAGTTCAGGGTGTGTGTTAGTCACTCTTGTGACCCCATGGACTGTAGCCTGCCAGGCTCTTCTGTCCATGGAATTCTCCAGGCAAGAATACTGGAGTGGGTAGCCACTCCCTTCTCCAGGGCATCTTCCTGATCTAAGGATCAAACCTGGGTCTCCTGCATTGCAGATTCTTTACCATCTGAGCCACCATATAAGCCCTTCCCCTTTCTGCATCTTAACCTCCCTGCATTCACATTCTGAAAAGGCAACAGCTTTTCCCAAAATCACCATCAGTCAGAGGTCTCATCCTTGGTGGATTTGCCCCTGAATCAGCAGAGTTGTGACTGACTTCTCAGTGACCTCATGTCAGACAGAAATCATACAAATAAACTTATTTACAAAACAGAAATAGACTCACAGATTTAGAAAACAAATTTAAGGTTACCAAAGTGGGAACAAGGGATAAATTAGGTTGGGATGAACAGATGTGTGCGTGCGCTCAGCCATGTCTGACTCTTTGCAACCCCATGAACTGTAGCCTACCAGCCCCTCCTTTGTCCATGGAACTTTCCAGCAAGAATACTGGAGTCCATTGCCATTTCCTGCTCCAGGGGATCTTTCATATCCAGGGATCCAACCCACATCTCTTGGGTCTTTTGCATTGGCAGGTGGATTCTTTACCACTGCTCCACCTGGAAAGCCCCAGTGAACAGATACACACTACTATATAAAAAATAGATAAACAAGGACCTACTGTATAGCACAGGGAACTACATTCAATATCTTGTAATAATTACCTATAATGGAAAAGAATCTGAAAAAGAATAGATATATATGTATAACTGAATCACTTTGCTGCACTCCAGAAACTAACACAACCTTGTAAATTAACTATACTTCAATAAAAAATAAATTTAGAAAACATAAAGGGTTTGGGAAAAAAAGAAGAGGTCAGAAAAATATGCAGGAATGTGCTCTGCAGGGGCTGGGGCTTCCAGTGTGACCCCCTTTGGAAATATGAGAAGGACTTAAGAGCCTCTGGAAACCAACATCCATTTCTCCTCTCAGATTTTATCTCTTCCTCGGTCTTCCTTTTGATCTTGTTTTCAAGCCAGAGATGAGCATTTCCACGTTGACTTGGCTTGATTATAACTGACTCTGAACCTTTCTAGTGATTAAAGTAGCCGCGAGGTGATGTTCTCCAGAGATTTGTACTGCAGGTTGAATAATTCAAGGCTTCCCTTCCAGAAGGCTGAGAGATCTCAGAGAGGAAAAAAAAAAAAAATCAGAGAGCAGAAAACTTTTTTTTAAAGAAAAGAGTAATTTCCCCCATGCTGGCTACACAATAAGTACTCAATAAACGTTGGTTAATTTTGATGGACATAAACGCTCCAACAGAAATCAAATGGGAAAAACTGGCAGTGACCTGGTGGGGATGGAGCAGGATATTGAATGCCTCCAGCAGGCAGGGAAGTTCAGGTGACTTAACTTCCTCCCTCCCCGCCGGAGGGTAAGATGCTTGGGAGCTTCTAAATTTAAAAAAGAAAAATTTAAGAACAAGTGGCGGGGGTGGGGGGGAGATGCTTGGGAGTTTCTGATGTTTCCCTGAATGAAGAAAGGGAAGAAAGTTTGAAGTGAGGACAAGAAAGTGGCATGCAATGGCCTCTGTTGTCCTGCTCAGCCTGATGGTCTAAGATCTGAGGAAAGGAATTAGGCCCAGAAGAGGAAGGAGCTGTTTCCTCTGACTGTGTGAGACGGTGGTCCGGGCTGGGCTGCTTGGATGCCCATGTAACCAGGTTTGACATGAAGGACAGCGCATATTTGCTCCATCTCAGCTCTGGCATCTGGGGACAGAGTTCAGGGGGACGTGATGCCATGGGAAAGCAGAACCAGGCCCCCGGTACCACCCAGGGCACCTGGCAAGTGGTTGTCTCAAGGAGGGCATCTGCAGCAATGGCAGTGGCCAGTGCCACCACCAAATAGTGGGCAGAGGGCATCCCCAGGAAGGCGAGTTGAAGAAGAGGCGTGGATCTGAGGGCCTGCCACCCTGGGCAGCCCAACACAACCAGGGAAGATGTGACTGGGAAGGGGAGACCTGCAGAAATCAGACAGAGTTTGCAGTCTTACCATCAAGGACCAGTGACAGGGTGGCTGCCTTCCCACCAACTGGCTGCTGCAGTCTAGATGGTTCATGTTTCAAAACCTCCTGCACGGGATGGGTCCAAACCTAAGCCGCCGCTGGAATCCTCTTATCCAACCTCTGTTATGGAAACTGAAGCCCAGAGACTTTTGGGTTGCCCAAAGTCACACAGCTAGTTAGGAGCTGGAAGGAAACAAGAACCAGTCTCCTTCATGCCCAACTCCCAGGACTCTGTGTGTGTGAGAGAGAGAGAGAGCATGCACATGCACATGTGTGTGGGAAAGAGACAGAGAAGATTGAGATTCGGGCCCCCTGAGTCCACGCCAGCTTCTCGTGCCAGCAGCCCTGTCCTTTACCGTCAGCACCTCTCATAGCTGGAATCCCAGCAGCTGCCGTCGCTCCCGGAGTTTGCACAGTCAGCATCCACAGAGCCAATTCATCTACCTGTGCTTTAATGAGCATCAGATGCTGTGACCAGGGACCTGGAAGCCCAGAAAATTCCAATTCCAAGCCCACTCTTTATAGCCAATTAGCATTACAGCTCCATACCCTGGAGAGTCCAGGGGCACACCAGCCACTCAGCCAGCAGCTGTGGCCTCTCCCCAAACATGAAGCTCCAACCGTAGGAGGACAGAAGTCTTCGAGTTCCAACATCAGAAATGTTTCTGCTCCTGAAAAGTAGCCAGACAACTGGAAAAGGGGACCCAATGTTGATCTGGAATGAGGGGACGAGTTCCAAATCCTTGGGCAGGACCAATCTTCAAGGAACAGATGTCCTCTATACTTACAGACCCTCTCCTCCAGAATCTCTGCAGGCTGGTGAATATGGTTTTATTAACTTGGAAAGAGCCTGAACAGAGATGCTTAAGTGGGTTAGTGCCCCATCTATTGGGTTCTCTGCCTAACCCCCTTTTTCCAGTCACCCCCCTCTTCTTCCTCCAAGTGGTTACAGAGGGGCCCCCAGGCCCACTATTTGTAGTATTCTAAAGGACCTCTGTGGCTCTGCCCCTAAGGAGCATCTGCTCTAAGCTGGACCAATCAGAGCCCCTTCCTTGAGGACTGCAGGAGACTGGTGATAGGGATGGGTTAAGAAGAAGGAAGAGAACAAGGCTCCCTGGATCCTGGAGCTTAGAAATTGCGGGAGGGGGCGCTTTCCACCACACCCATCCACACAGTCCCCCACACCGTGGACTAGAGCAGCAGAGAAATTCTGGCTTCAGAGACACATGAAGCAGAAAGGAACAGAAGTAAACTGAGAGTGCAGGGAAATTCAAAACTGACTCCCTGTAATGTCCCCTCACTGGTCCTCTGGGCTCCCAGGCACGGTAGCTCTGTCTGCTGCCGAGTTGTTTCTCTTCTGGATTAAACATCCTCAGGTCCTTCAACTGCCCTCTCACTGGGTGTGATCTGGAATACCATCCCCATGCAAAACAAACCTGGAGTGTCTCAGTTCCCTGTGGGGCAGAGCACCCAGAACTCAAGATGTTCTGAAGCAGCTATGGGAAGAAGGTGGGGGCTAGCACCTCCCTGCTCCTCTACTCATGCAGCCCACGTCCATTTGCCTCGTGGCAGCCACACCACTTGGTCTTCACCAAGCTCACGGTCCGCTGAGACCCGGTGTTTTTTTCATAGTTGCATTTCAAAAGCCATGTTTTCCCTTACTTGCCTTTGTTTCACTGGAGTAGGTCTTTCGAAATGCTGCCTTCTCATCATCTCCCTCTCCTTCTGCTCTTATCCCTTCTTCCCTGGCTCTGCTCTGCCTCCTACCACACCCTAGACTGAAGCCAGGGAGGCTGCCTAAGACACAGATCTGACCCCCTTGTGCCCCTGGGTAAACCTTTCCATGACTCCTGACCTGTAGGAGAGAGTCCACACCCCTGAGTGTAGCAGCAGAGTCTCCATGTTCTGGCCGAGCCGTCTCTCCCACCGTCTGCTGCTCCACACCCCAGATGACAGCAGGTCAGGCCCCACACCTGACCCACGCTGCCACTGGGGCACGTGCTACTCCTTCAGCCTCTAGCGGCTCTGTCACTGCAATTTGGCAGGCAACCTTGGAGACAGATTCCAAATGGGTTTGAATATGAATTTTCTTTACCAGCAGTCTATAACCTTGAGGAATCCCATTCCATTTCTGAGTCTCTGTTGCTTCAACTATAAATTGGTAATAAAAACATCCACCTTGCAGGGCTGTGGAGGAGACTTGAAATAACTTTGGTAAAGCATCAAGCACAATGCCTATAGGTGCCTATAATGTGCCTACTAGGACTCTGTACCCACAGCCCGTATATCTAGAAAATTCCTATTTACATATCAAAACCCAATTCAAGTGTCAGCCCATCCACAAGGACTTCCCTGGCTCCCCACCCAGTCCTGGGCTCTGACAGTTCCTGCCTCTGACCTCCTAGCAGAGTAAACACGCTGCTGTGTAGCTATACATATCCCTACCTAATCACCATGTGCATCCGGGTCTGTGTCCCCGCCGTCACGTCTGAGCTCTGCCAGGGCAAGGACCAGGTCTGATGTCTCTCTCCAAACCCCAGTACAGAGCCTGGCGCACAGAAGAGATCCGTAGATGTTTATTTGATTGAACCACATTGCATTATTCAAATCTTACTGAATTCTGTCAATCAGCATATTCTCCATCCCTCCCAACTTTCAGAAGCTGGACTTCCTCCTTCATCACTAACAGAAAGGATACGTACGTCATACTGATTGCCTCTTGTGGGCTGGGCACTTTCTAGTTGGGTATCTCTAGGCATGTAACTCCTTTCGTCCTTACAACCACCCAGTGAGGTTGGCACGGTCATCAGCTTTGTTTTCTGAATGGGGAAACTGAGGCTCAGAGAATTGTGTCATGTGTCCAAAGTCAAGTAGCCATGAAGTGAGAGAGCCAGATTTGAACCCAGGGGTTCTGTTTCCAGAACATCCACCTTTTTTTTAAGCTTTTTATTTTTAAATAATCTTCAATTCACAGGGGAGTTGCAAAGACAGTGCAGAGAGTTCCCATGCGCCTTCCTCTCTTCTAAATATCTCACATAACTATGGCATATTTATCAAAACTTAACATTAACAACAGTACAATACTACTTAGGATCTAATGCCTGATGATCTGAGGTGGAGCTGATGCAATAATAATAGAAATAAAAGTAAAAGTGTTAGTCACTCAGTCGTGTCCAACTCTTTGCAACCCCATGGACTACAGCCCACCAGGCTCCTCTGTCCATGGGATTTTCCAGGCAAGAATACTGGAGTGGGTTGCCATGCCCTTCTCTAGGGGATCTTCCCAACCCAGGGATTGAACCCAGGTCTCCCTCACTGCAGCAGATTCTTTACTGTGTGAGCTACCGGTGAAGCCACAATAGAAATAAAGAGATCAATAAATACAATGTGATAATGTATGTATGTGAAAATCGCTGTCATGTCCGATTCTTTGCGATCCCATGTACTGTAGCCTGCCAGGCTCGTCTATAATGTGCTTAAATCATCCCCAAATCATCCCCATCACACTCCCAGTCAGTGGGAAAGTTGTCTTCCAAAAACCAGTCCCTGGCACCAAAAAGGCTGGGGACCACTACTTACAGACATTATTCAGGTTTCCCCAGTTTTTCCACCAATGTTCTTTTGCTGTTCCAGGACACAATCCTGAATTTCACACTGCATCTAGTCTCCTCTAATCAGTGACTGTTTCTAGATCTTTCCTTGTCTTTCAAGACCCCAGCACTTTGGAAGAGGAGCAGCCAGGTATTCTATAGAATGTTCCTCGGTTTGGGTCTGCCTTATGTTTTCTCACGAACAGTCTGAGGTTGGACTTGGAGAAGCATATGGCAGAGTGCCCATCTCCTCACAAGAGACTGGGGGTATGTGGTATCCACATGACTTGTTACTGGTGAGGGTAACCTTGGTCCCTTGGTTTCTCGTCTGCAGAGTCACTCTTCTTCTGCCTTTGCTTTTAGCCACACTCTAATGCCTCTCCATCGATGTCACTGGTGCCGGGTGAGAACTGTGCCTGGCCTGGCGGGATGTTCAGAGAGACGACAGAGCCTGGAATAAAAGGATTCGGGAGTTGCCCAAGGCCAAAGTGTCAGTTACCCAAAGCAGCATCCAGAGCATCAGGAAAGGGCATTCTCCCCCCGGTTGGAATCACCAAGAAAGGCTTCCCAGGATGGCAGCATTTAGGAGGGAGTTGTATAGGTGGCAGGGGGAGATGCCATTCCAAGCAGGGGACAGGCACCAGCATGACATCCTCACAGGGAGATGCCCACAGGAGTGGGGTCTAAATGAGAAGGCAGTGGTTGAACTGAAATTGCAAAAAGGTCATCACAGCCATACCCCCGTCTCCAAGGAGAATGACTCTGAAACCCTCCCAGTCCTTTGAAAACACCTCCACATTTTCAAAGGACTCCACATTTATAGCCTAGAAACTCAGAGCAGTGGTTTCTAGATAGGGAAAAATCAAGCCGGTGGAGCAGCTCACGTTTATCCCCACCCCCTCCTGCTCCCACAACACTTTGACACTCCCTCTGGCATTTATCACAGCCGCATTTGCTTCTAGAAGCAAGCAAGCGTGAGCCCACAACACCCCCCACCCCGACTGGCCTGCAGCGAGGGCAGGGTCCTGCACATACTGCTTTGCCCCCACCTCCCCCTCCAGGCACTGAGCCCCAGGCCTGACACCCAGGAGGGGCTTAGCCACTGCCTGCTCCCAGGAAGGTGGGAAGAAAGGAGATTCGCTTCTGCAAGAAGCTTTGAGACGAATATTCTGAAGACATTTTGTGACTCCCACCACCTTCCAAAGCTCCAAAAATCATTTTTAAAACTGATGACTGTGAAATTTCAATTATATTCACAAGGAAAGCTAGAGTGAACCGCAAGAAGCACAGAACAGCGGCTTTGCACTGAGAGGTTGGAGACCAGCCTGGAAGCCAGACCCATCTGTTTCCAGGGGCCAGCTGCACATGCGCAGCCTTTAATGTATAGTCCTTGATAGAGGGGACAGTTCCAGAGACAGTAGAAGGCTACCAGGGTGGGTGAGTCAATGCCATGAACCAGCTACCAAAAATAATTTTGTTCTCAGAGGCTGCGTTCACAGAGCTAAAATATCCGCTATTAGAGAATGGGGTTCAGGAAGACAAACTGTATTGGTGCAGAGTTTGGTCTTGAGAATGGAGAAAGGCCTGGACTTAGAGTGATCCAGATAACAGGAAAATATGCGTGAAGAATCTGAGACAAATGCTGCTCCGGGGAATCTGTAAGAAAGGCCAGCAAGGCTTACAGAGAGAAAGCAAGTTGTAGCCATACGAGGCTGCAGATATGGGTGGTGGCCAAACCTGCAGGGTCTCATGGGTCACCCAGAGTTTGGGTTTTACCCCCAAAACAGCAAGAAGCTCCATTCTCTTCTTGCATTATTAGCCAGAAACCCACAATGGCCTAAGCCCCAGATACCACACACACACACACACACACACACACAAAGGAGGGACAGCTCATCTACGTCCAGTAGGGAAATTGCATTGAAAGAGCTTCAAAGGAGCAGAAGGTGGGGGTGGCGGAGCTGTCCCCTGAGCCTTGACCGTGAGAACATATCCTCGTGGAAATCTTGGCCAAGCTGCCATTTGGTGATCTGCACTCACTTTTGGACCTGGCCTTCAGGGATTTTCGAGAACCAGTAGCTGGCAGAAAAGGCTTTCTGCAGCAGAATTACCTGATTTGTACTTTTTTTTTTTTTTTTTTTTTTTGCTTCGCCCTGCAGAAAACTGGGACCAGAACTCATCTCTGTCCTACTATACTTTCCTTAAAGTCACAAGACGTAGCCACTCTGCTCATCTTATACTGTGCACAGCCAGTCTCCAGGGTCACCACGTGGTGGGCACACATCTGGGTCCCTAGGGACACCTTCAGCAGCATTTCACTGCAGCAAACCATAGACTATCATCCCTTCATCCCTGACGCAGAGGAGAGTCCCACAGCCCCCTGCTCTGTTCCACACAACCATGGACCCCTTTTTTCATACTTCCCAGATGCTGTTGGTGGAACCTCCAGCACCCATGAGTCCAGAAATTAGATACAGCTGCCACTGCTACTCCCACCTCACCAGAATGGATTCTGCGGGTCCCTGCTTCTTTACTCTCTAGCCCAAGTCCAGGATGGGTGAGTTTGATGGGTCCTAAGTCTACACGCTGACAGCAGGGGAAGTTAGGAAGGTGAGTTTTCAAATTCTCTCCTGAGGTTGTCTGGTTTCCTATCAAGACTCAAAAGCTAGAAGAATCCTCAAAGGGAAGTAGGTGATTCTGATGCTAGGAAACCAACAAGGGTGGGATGTGCCCACTGATTTCATACAACCCAGATCCTAGACCATTTACAGCCTTGTCAAGGTTCTCTTAGTTATAAGCAGCAACTAGGTCAAGACGAGGAGTGATAGGGGTTGGCTTATAAGGCATCCGTGAGGCTCAGAGAAACAGAAGGGCAGGGGCCACTACATAAGTAAATCCCTTAGACTCTATGCCCCAAGATTCCATAAACTTCAAAATTCTTGCTAGCAACAGGATCCCCAAAATTCCTGGTAGCAACATAGGAAAGGGATATTTGGGTCCCACGTGGGCAGATGTCAGTGTTAAGCCCAGTGTTCATGCTCAGTGGAGACAGAAGGTCAAAGCCAGAAGCAGAATCCATGTGATGAGCTGAGCTGTCTCCCTTCCTCCAAGGTAATCAGTCTTCAGGGAACTGAAGATGAAAGTCACACAGACTTTGTCTCAAAGCATAAACTAAGGTTAAGGGGGGGGGGGTCCCCGTCTCCTGCCTGTCCGCAGCCTAGGCCCTGGAAGCCCTCCCTCCTTTATTCTTAATCCCACTTCAAGACAAGGGAAGCCACCATGACGTCAACTTTATCGTCTTCTAGGAATCCTCGGTTCCTAAGCCCTTAGAGTCTGCCTGCACTCCAGTGCCCTTCAAAGATGGAAAAACCATCCAGCGCCTCCAAGCCATCTGTCTTCTAAATAAGTCCTGCCCCTTATAAAACCCTTTCCTGAGTTTCCAGGCCCAATGGACCCACTTGACAACAGCGGGATGCAGAGGCCAGAACTCTCCGTGCCCACCCAGCAGGGAGCAGCATCTGCCAGACAACCCTCCCTCTTTCTTTCCAGGTCCTTACCTAAGACTGGATGGAGCCTGGGAAGAAGGACTACCCCCAGGAAAACAAACTAAAATTAAACCATGTGAAAGCAGAATGACTAAAGCTCCCCTCTAAACACACACACACAGAGTAATTAATTTAGGACATGCCACACGGGCCATCTCTTTCCAGATATTAGATGAAACCTTTAGGGAAGAGGAACGAACCGTATTATCTAATCACACACTTGAGACATCAACATCCCCTCTTCCCACCCCCTCCCCTTTAGCCTGGAGAAAAGAACAATAATAATAATAATTAAGCTGGTCTATTTATGGCTCTGAAAATCAGCAGTTCCAGGCCACACCTGCTAGGGTCGAGCTGAGCTCTGGAAAGACTCTGCACTACGTCCCTAAGTCCGCCTAAGTGTAGCGGGCAAGACGCAGGAGTTGCCAGCCTCTCCCCCTTCAGGGAGCACACAAGGGCTGTTTAGAACAGCTCGTTGATGGGGTCAAGGAGAGGAAGCAAGAGACTCTGAAGGGCATCTCATGTCGTGCAATCCAGCTGGCAGCCCAGCCTCATCACTCAGCATAAGCCATACAGATTTATTTATATTTTGCGCGAAAGAGGGAAATTACTTAGCCGTAGGGATCAATTCTTCAATCCAATGTTTCTAACATGGCAATAAATTTATTTCACCGTCTCCCTCTTTCTTTCTCCTCTTGCCACAGCTTAAAGAAATAAGCCACCCTCTGGGAAGGTCCAGGGATGGGGGATGTGAAAAAAACTGGAGGAACTAAGCATGAGGCCAGGAAGACACCCACTGGGCAGCCTGCCTTTGTGCAGTGAGCACTGGAGTTGGAGTCAGGAGACTCGAAATCCAGACCCTGGTTCTGTCACTTTTTCTGTGGTATCAGTAAACCTGGACAAGTCAGAGCTCCTTTTCTTAATTGCTGAAGTGGGCAGAGCTATTCCAAGCCCATCAGGTTGATGTGAGAAGAAAATGAGACCAGATATATTCAGGCTTTTGGTTTGACTCTGGATACATCAACATGATTGATTGAAGATGAATTTAATCAGATTTGATGGTGTGACCCATAGCATCTCCCTGCCCAAGTGGCATCATCTGTGATGTTACAGAGACATCATAGCATGAGTGAGGAAACATCCAGGCCATTTTCCAAAACCAGAGACTACCTGGATGTCCTCCCCTCTCAGGGATGGGGTGAACCTGGGATGTTTGTGAGAGCTCTGGCCTAATGCATCGGGAGCCCAGGGAAGCCTCCAGCAGCTGGGCAGGTATGATGAATGGTCCTCCCGGGCACGCACACCTTTTCACCAGGGACAGGCTCAGCCTGATGTATGGGCCATGTAAATGCAGCTGCTGGTTAATGCAAGGCTGTGATGGGGAAACATGAACGTGGGGATTGACAGGGAGGGAACGATGTCATAGGGATGAGGGCCTTGCAAAGTGACAGGAACTTTTCTGCTGGGAGATGCTTGGAGTGGGAATGGTGAGAATAGTCCAGACAGAGGGAACAAGGAGATGAAGACAAGGAGACAAGTAGGTACAGGCATATGGGGCTTTCGAGGGGCACAGGAGAAAAGATCACCCTTCAAGGGACTTCCCTGCTGGTCCAGGGGTTGAGAATCCACCTTCCAAAGCAGGGGATGCAGATTCAGTCCCTGGTGGTGAAACTAAGACCCCACATACTGTGGAGCAACTAAACCCATGTGCCACAACAAGAGAAGCCAGCACACTGCAATGAAAATCCAGCACAGCCAAAAGTTAAAAAAAAAAAAAAAAAATCACCGTCAAGCATCTCATCTTCCAGAAAAATCTTTCTGACCTCTGGTTATGCTCCTGCTCCCAAAGTAGCTACTGATCCATTTTCCTGTAAGGCTCCTTTGCAGTGACTTTCAAGACCCTCCAAGTCTGGCCCCAGACCACCTTAATTCCCCCAGACTTTCATTGACCAAACAGCTCCTACGACCCACCTCCAGGCATTTCCTCCATTTGAAATGGCTCCCCATCTCCCTTTTCACCTATCCAAACTCTAAGTGTTCTACCAAGTCCAACTCAGATGTCCCCTCCTCCAGGACACTATCCTAAGGCCACTCTCCTGAACTACTATCATCCTGCAGCCCCAAATCCTTACATTTTGTCCTTTGGGGAGCTCTTTATGTACCTCGCCCTGGCATACCAACATTTATTCAAAATCAAATATTTACTGAGGGTGGATAAACAAGCACGGCCTGTGTGTACAAGAGAACAGCACTGAGCAGTAAAAAGGAACAAATTATTGGATCTACAACACCATGGATCCCCAAAATAGTGTGAGTTAAAGAAACCAAGTGCAAGAATATGTATTTTTTGAGTTCTCTTTATATAGGGTTTCCCTGGTGGCCCAGCAGTAAAGAATTTGCCTGCAGTGCAGGACACACAGATATGTAGGTTCAGTCCCTGGGTTGGGAAGATCCCCTGGAGGAGGAAACAGGAACCCATTCCAGCAATCTTGGCCAGAAAATTACCACGGACAGAAGAGCCTGGCGGGCTACAGTCCATGGGGTCACAAAAGAGTTGGACACGACTGTGACTGAACAACAAAAGCAACAAATACGGGCTTAAAACAGGCAAAATTAAACTGTGGCGATAGAAAGCAGAATGGTGGCTGTGGGGACTTCCCTGGTGGTCCGGTGGTCATGAATCCACTTTGCGATGCAGGAGAGGAGGGCTCAGTCTCTGGTCGGGGAACTAAAATCCCACGTGGTACAGAGCGACTAACCCCACGCACCTCAGCTACTGAGCACACACACTCTGGAGCCCGTGAGCCCCAGCTAGAAAGTCCATGCACCTCAACAAAAGATCCTACGTGCCACAGCCAGCCCCCAACAAAACCAAATAAATAAAACACTTTAAAGAAGAAGAAGAGTGGTGGCTTAGGGAACAAGGGCACTTGACGGGAAGGGGCAGGCAGAGCATGAAGTTTTCTGAGGTGACGCAAAGGTCCTAGTTCTATGCCTGGCACCACGGAGGCCACTGCCCCCTGTGCCTCCTGAGCACTTGAAACAGGGCTCATCTGAAGTGAAATGTGCTGCAAGCGTAAAATGCAGCCTGGTTTCCAAAGACTTAAGATGAGCAAAAGAATATAAAAGATTTCATTAATGAATTTTTATATTGATGACATATCAAAATGATAATATTTTGGATATGCTGGGTTAAGTAAATATGGTATTAAAATTAATTTCACCTGGCTTTTTGTTTACTTTTTTCATAAGGCTACCAGAAAATTTTAAATCACCTATGTGGCTCGTATTACATTTCTACAGGACAGCACAGCTGTAGATCTTGATGAAGCTGTTGGTTGCGTGGGGCTACATATTTGCCAAAACTGATCAGAATGTACCTGCAAGATCTGTGCATTTTACTCTATGTAAAGTGTACCTCAATTATAAAACAAATTTTAGTGAGTACCTACTGTGTGCTGCCAGACAGTATTAGGCATTGGTAATACAACACTAGAGATAAACAGATCTAGTCCCTGCTTAACCTTGTCAAAGAAACTGACTTGAGTCAAATGACCACTCTAAACAATGATCTTATCCCCTTCCCAAGCTTAATATCATTGAGGTAGGAACTGCATGTGGGCATCTTTATCTTCATAGCTACCCAACCAGAAATGTATATATTAGATGTTAAGTAAGTTCTGGTACACTCAGGTGAACTACTGAATTAGCTAAAAATCATTTTCTGAAACAGAAAGGCAAACAGAGCCCACTTGGAGAATGTTTCTCTTGGAGCCAGACCAGCTAACATACTAGAACCTTTGTCTTTTTGTAAAAGTTCTAGCGATAGAAAGACCCAGAGTCTCTCCCCAGTCTTGGCCTGCTCCTTTGGGACATAATCCTGGGACAAGTCATAAAACCTGCTGGTTAAATACTCTGAACCTCTTGGGTAAACACTGTGAGAAGCAGGGTGGTCAAGATTAATCAAAGAAAGTAGATTTTCTTGTTGAAGTTGGAGTGTGTACAGAGGCACTGGTTCTCTCTCCCACCCCCAGAGATTCTGAAGGTAAAACATGTTCGGTAACATCCACATAGAACAGGTCTTCCCCACCACAGTGGGCGCACTCATGTTTGCAAACCAGGAAAGGTTTGCAAACAGGCTCTAGCTGGTTTTCTTTCCAAGCTCCTCAGGCCTTGCTACTGGAGTTGCTCCTTGGCATCAGCTCACAGCATTCTCTCTACGGTGCTGACTTCCACACGTCCTGGGACTCGAGGGAAGCCATTCAAGCAATCCCTGTTTGCCGATGAGGTTTTAAAGAAAGCCACACGTGACCTGCAGAAGTCACTTAGACATGGGAATCCGTTAGAGACCACTGAAGTGAAAATCCACCTGGTAGCAGCCGCAGAAAGAGCTTCTATATTAATTCATTTTAGAGCAGTTATTGACTTCAGCTCTGAGCTGAGTCTATGCGGGGTCCAGAGGTCCAAGAGACTATAGAAGGGTCAGGCCAGGTCCCTGACCTCAAGAATCCCACAATCTAGGGACTTACCTGATGGCCCTGTGGTTAAGAATCTGTCTTGCAATGCAGGGGACATAGTTTCGATCCCTGGTCAGGGAACTAAAATCCCACATGCTTTGGAGCAACTAAGCCCAAGCACTGCAACTACTGAGCCTGTGTGCCACAACTAGAGAGTCTGCATGCTGCAACAAAAGATCCCTCAGGCCTCAACTAAGACCTGATGTGGTCAAATAAGTAAACAATGTTTTTTTAAAAATAAAGAATCCCATAGCCTAACGGTGGGATTATAATACACATGTACATGCTCAGTCAATTCAGTCGTGTCCGACTCTTTGCAACCTATGGACAAAGCCCACCAGGCTCCTCTGTCCTTGGGATTCTCCAGGCAAGGATACAGCAGTGGGTTGCCATGCCCTCCTCCAGGGGATCTTCTTGACCCAGGGATAAAACCCATGTCTCCTGCATTGGCCGGCAGGTTCTTTACCACTAGCACCACTTGGAAAGCCCCATAAAAAGCATAGTTACCTGGGTCAGGTAACTCTGGAAATGGCTACCCACTCCAATATTCTTGCCTAGAGAATTCCATGGACAGAAGAGCCTCGTGGGCTATATAGTCCATGGGGTCACATAGAGTCAGACACAACTGAGCAACTAACCCTGCTAAGTCACCGGTAAGAAGGGCCCAAAGAGAGTATTGGGGGAGCATAGGGAAGGATGAGATTCACTCCAGCCTGGGGGAGGCTAGCAACAGTTCCTGAGCACCTCCCCCTTGCCAGGGCCGAGCTCCCAGGAGTCTGCTGATTCCTCCACATACCTCCCCTTCCTCACAGCAGCCAGAGAGATGGCTTAAAATAATGAATCAGATCTTGTCACTCTTCTAGTTTAAAACTTTCAGTGACATCCAATTATACTTAGAATAAGGCTCAAACTTGTTGACACTGTTGTATCAGTCAGTTACTACCACATAACAAACCACCCCAAAGCACCATGGGCTAAAGCAGTAATAATGTACCATCACATGTCTGTAGTCAGCTGACTCAGAAGATTTGTGTTGACTCTATTGGACCAGCAGGTCAGCCCAGATGTGTATTTCTCATGATGATGGCAGAGGGCAAAAGAGAAAATAAATCTGCTCAAGGCTTCCCAGGTGGCGCTAGTGGTAGAGAACCTGCCTGCCAATGCAGGAGACATAAGAGACACAGGTCAATCCCTGGGTCAGGGAGATCCCCTGGAGAAGGGCATGGCCACCCACTTCAGTATTCTTGCTTAGAGAATCTCACAGACAGAGGAGCCTGGTGGGTTACAGTCCATAGAGTCACACAGAGTCGGATACGACTGAAGCGACTTTGCATGCACGAACTCAGGCCTTGACAGAGACGTAGTAAACCTAGGGTCCCTAGGAGTGGGACCCAGCAATCTGCATTTTAACAAGCTCTTTAGATGATCCTGCAGCAGGCTGAAGTTTGGGAACCACTGGTCTACGCCAAAGGTTGGCCATTTTTTAATTTTCTTTTTCTGTGAAGGACAAGGTAAGTAACTATTTCAGGCTCTGAGAGCCCTATAGCTCCTGTTGTAACTACTTCTCAGCTCTGCTTTTGTGGCCTGAAAGCAGCCACAGACAACAATGGGCAAAAGCTTACAAAAACAGGCAGCTTCGGCTTTCAGGCTGTAGTCTGCCGGCCCCTGGTATGCATGTCATAGCATTACTTACGCTCACAGTTCATATCTCTGACCAAAGCAATTAACGTTTCTGAGCTCGACAAATTTCTTTTCTATAAAACTTTTATTGGGACTTCCCTGGAGGTACAGTGGATAAGAATCCACCTGCCAAGGCAAGGGACAAGGGTTCAATCACTAGTCCGGAATAATCCCACGTGCCGCAGGACAGCTAAGCCCAGGAGCTACAACTACTGAGTCCACGTGCCTAGAGCCTGTGCTCTGCAACAAGAGAAGCCACCACCATGAGAAGCCCACGAACCACAACAAAGAAAGAGAAAGCAGCTAGAGAAAGCTGGCAAGCAGCAACAAGGACCCAGCACAGCCAAAAATAAACAAAATTTTTAAATGTTATTTGTTCAACAAATTAATGAGTTATCTTCTCTGCACCGGGCATTCAATATACAAAAATGAAGTTGACCGATCACCAACCTTCCAAAAAGGGAAGGTGGCTGAGCTGAGCAAGGCAAATCCATGTGTCTTAGACCCCACGGCCAGGAACAAGCAGAGCCAGGATTCAGACCTCACTCTGGTCAACTCCAAAGCCAGGGATGTGTCTCCCAAGGGGAGCATCCCACGGTCAGTCCGGTGTTTGCACCTATTTTATTAAAGCCACCTTAGTTCCTGACCAGCGTTCTCCCCACTCCTGACACCAGCGTCTGCTCCTTCTGCCTCGGGGAAAGTCAGATGCCACATGTGCCATCTGCCAACAGAGCTGCAAAATGGATCCAAATGAAACTGCCAAGATAAGTCACAAGTTCCCAGTGCGACACTGTGCCTCTTCTCCAGATGCAACGTGGGGCTCCCCGGGAGATGGGAGGTGTTGCTATTACTTAATAACATGCAAAGTAACTTTTTAGGGAGAATGTGCTTTCTTGGATGAACATTGATTGAATCCCATCTTCCTGACCAGAGAGTTAAATCAAGCCTTTCAGACAGGTGATTGAAGCTATGCTAGAAGTCGATTGGGTTTCACTCAAACCTGCCCTTGTGAGAAGGAAGCTAAGAGCTCCCCCGCTATCTCAAGAATCATCAAATTAAGGAGAAGCTGGAGCTGACAGGAAACCAGAGAGGCTGGTTCAGCCCTGGTCTCTGGCTGCAGCCAGTTCACAATAAACTGAGGTCTCCGGGGTCCAGAAACTGGTGACGCCCACCTTTCCTGCTTAGACGGGGTTTCTCCTTCCAGCCAATATAATGCCTTTTGTTGCAGGCTAGCTTTGCAGAAATAAATTCATGCATTTTCTGCAGTAACTGGAGCATGAAAGTGGCCGTGGCTTTGGGGATGAGCCTGGGCTATGAAAGTGCCGTCTCAGGGAGGCGCCCAGCCCCCGAGGCGGCTGCCCTCCCAGGGAAAACCCAGAGCCACCCAGATGTCCTCTCCTGGCATCATTTCTGCGCCCCAGCCACTGGGGTACTCGCTCTCCAGTTCCCTCCTGGCCTGTCTGAGACCTGGTCCCAGAGAATCATCCCCTGGGAAGGCTTGGGCTCCCCAGAAAGGGCAGAACACAGAACTTTCCAAAACACTGGGGGCATTCCCAATTACCTTCTGGAGCAGCGGTTCCTGGGGGCAGCCAACAGCCAACAACATTTTCCCACGAGCCTCTTCACCAGCGCTATCGTCTGGTTTATTCCCCTAAGTCCCTGCCTGAAACTCTCTTTGCTCTCTCGTTGCCCAGCCCCTCCCCAGGGCCACTACTCCCTCTTTTCCAAAGACAGTGTCAAAACATTTTAGAGATTAAATAAAAATTGTATCCAGAGTGTGATCAGCTTAGCTCAGCAGGAAGCCTCCTGGCCCCTCCGTTTGCTCTCAGAGCTCCCAGGCCAAAACCACTTTCCCTACGAGAGCCGGGGACAAGTGGGCAAAGCCCCAAAGTGGTGGCCTGGCAGGCCAGGGACGCCTCGTCCGAAGGGAGCAGCCATCACCCTGAGAACGTCCATTGTGGAGAAGCTGGGGTGGGCAGGGAACAAGCAGGTGCCAGCCTGGAGGCAGCTGGCTCCCTACTGCTCTGCCTGGGGTGAGATATGGGTGCGACCTGGAGCCAGTGCCCATAGCTGGTAGTGACCAGCAAAAGCAGTGCCATTCCTCCTCCCAAAACTGGATTAACCCAAGGTGAGCCAGGTGTGGGGTCTGGTGGTCCCCAGCGATGCAGAGAATCGGACTAGATTGGCCGCCCCTACCCAGAAGGGGCAGGGCCCTATTCATCTTTCTAACCCCAGTCACTTCCTCTGTGCAGACGAGACAAAGACAGGAAGAGATGGAAAGAGAGAGAGTATCAGGAAGAAAATGAACTTCTTGGAAAGCGCCTTGAGCCTGAGCTCACGCTGAACCGAGGGACAAGGCAGATTCCACCAGGCCCCAAACAAAGGAACTGCCCTGGGCCCAGGGGACTGATGGCCCTGGCAGGCTGAGCCAAGGCCAGACACTGACTGACTTCCGGGTGGGGAGCAAGAGGCTAGGATGCAGGTCAGAAAACCTGGTCTCCAGGCCCCGCAGCCAGCCACCTCACAGTGTCTCTTGGGCCTCAGTCTCCTCATTGGTAAAACGAGCTGGATGGGAACATCTCCAAGACCTGCATCAGGTACTCTCTGTGATTGCCTCACCTGTAGAGAGCTGGCGTCTTGACAGCACCCCCTGCCTGGTGAAATGTGCTGGGGGTTCTCGGGGGGCAAATCCTAGTAAGGGTGACCTAGGAAGTCCCCAGGAGGAAAATGGAGATGAAGGTAGAGACAGCAGAATATACATGAGGACCTCGTGGCAACAGCAAAGCTGTGAGGCGAGGGAAGAGGAAGAGGGCCAAGAAGTCACGTCCCCTTCCCCCACCTCTGTCTGAACACCAAGTCTAACACCAGTCCTCCTCCCGTGCTGTTGTCCTGTTACATCCTAACTTGTGTCCTTTTTTGTTTACTTTAACACTTGTTACAGAGCATGTATATCTACCAGGCACTATTCTAAGTGTTTCATGAATACTAACTCATTTAATCCTCATAGCAACCCTATGAGATAAACACTACTGTTAAGCCCATTTTGCAGATGAGAAAATTGAGGCACAGAAGGTCAAGGAACTTGCCCAAAGCGCCCCACAGCTAGTAAACAGCAGAACCACGATTCAAACCTACATGCTTCCTAAGGGCAAGACTTCAGTCTGTTTTACTGACAATTAAGCACGTAGTAGGCACTCATTAAACTTGTTGAATCTCCAAGTAGGACCCTGGATGGCTGATGTGGGCTCAAACTGCCACAAAAGAGACCTACTGGGATCCAGCAGGTGTCAACACCCACTGCTGTGAGGAGTCACTCTCTGCCTGGCCCTTCTGCACCCTGGACTGGGGTCTCCCTGAGCACCGGGCTTTGAAGGGACTTCCAGAGGACCCTAGAATCAGGCTTGAACCCTCGCTGAGTCTGTTGGAACAGGAGCCTATGGCTTCCTCTGCCCCCTCCCCGTCTCTGTGGTTGGAGACAGCAATTAATTATGCCATGTAATTAGATAAAGAATATTCATTTTTCATTAATGACGGTAAACTCTTGCTCTGTGGCTGAGTTCCGTATGTTTTAATTAAGCGGGGCTCCTGAAAGCCGCGTAGCTCCTTTGCAAGGGCTCCCTCTTATAATGAACAGTCACTTAGAATTTTAAGAAGTGAAGGATTCCTTCCCCAAGTTAATTACCTCAAAATTAGCTTAATCACAGCTCATTTAAACTTATCTAAACAACAGCGCAAGGAGTTCCAGGAAACAGAGGTTCTGACTTTGCCTGTCAGAGTCAAAAAAAGAGTCATAATAACATTAAAGCCCCCTTTGGTGGGCAGCGGTGACCCCTGGCTCCATCAGCTGAGAAGTGCTCAGAGCAGTTAGCACGTTCTCAGCAACGAGGGTTGAACCAGGGGTGTGGAGACATTTGGCCTCTTTCATCGTCAACAGTCCTTCTATGGCTACCTGAGTTCCTGGGGAGTGTGGGGTGCTGTGGACCCCTCTCCTAGCTGCCCCAGAGGGGGAACAAAGCCCCAGGCCTAGAGCCCTGACTGCCTCTCCCACCCCAAACACCCTATGCCTCCCCCACTTGCTCTCAACTTGGGGGTTGTGGTCCTGTCTGGTCCCTCCCTACTGGCCATGTACAGACCAGCATCCGTACCTGCAGAGGAGGTGACCAGGAGAAGCATGAGCTCTGGCGTCCAGGAATCCCACCTGCCCCTCTCTGCACACACGTCTCATGCCCAGTACCATGCCTGGCAGCCAGATGGGCACTCACAAATGAATTCAGGAAGAATAAAACCACCACATGGCCCTAGGATACAAAGTTAGCATCAATAGAGAAAGTGCCAGATTCTGGCTTCCTATAACAATAGGACTTTCTTCCAGGAAAGTCAGCCTGAGCTGTCCCCAGAGAACACTCGGGGAGGCTTCAACTGTGCGCCAGGCACTGGGTTAAGCCCTTTATATCAAGTAGCCTGTTTAATCCTGCAGCATAAGGGCGGTCATTATCCTTATGTCACAGGTGGGAAAACTGGCACAAAGAGGTGACAGAACCTACCCAAGGTCACACTGGTAACAAACAGCGGGATTCAAACAGACGGTTGGTCTCCGGAGCCTAAGGAGAGCTGCTGCTGCTGTTGCTGCTAAGTCGCTTCAGTCGTGTCCGACTCTATGCGACCCCATAGACGGCAGCCCACCAGGCTCCTCCATCTATGGGATTCTCCAGGCAAGAACACTGGAATGGGTTGCCATTTCCTTCTCCAATGCATGAAAGTGAAAATAGAGCTAAGTTCCCCCATCTGGGGGTGTGCGAGCAGGGGCTGGAAGACCACCGCTCAACTCTGCTCTAGAGGGGCACCCTCTGTTGGAATGAAGAGGAGGGACTAGAATGAAGAGTGACTCTGACTCGTGGACCACTGTTGTGCTGTAGGTTGGAAGGGTTTGGGGCGTTGAGCATTTCCACCTGCCCTGCAGACACTGCTGAATCCCACGGGTGGTTGGGAGAAGGGCTGAAGTAAGCCCTGCAGATAAGCACCAGCCATCAGGGGGCCTGCAGGCCAGCAGAAGGCTGCCGCCCTCCCTCCTTGTACAATGCAACAGCCAGGGACCTCCTGGGTGGAGGAGGCTAGGAAATTATTTATCTGCATCCTCTGTTCCACACAATTGGCTTTCCTTTGCCAACTCCCAGTTGGGGTGGGAAGGCGCGAAAAGCCTGGAAGGGGCGTCGAGCCGTCATAAAACACATCCAAAAATAAGCGGCCCCCTCCCCCGCTGTGGAGATAAATAGCTCTGGCAGCCCCTCGCTCCAGGTCCCTTCTGCTCAATCCCAGGTCACCCTGCTCACCAAAGGACCCCGTCGCTCCTGGCAAGGCTCCAGAACCTCCCAGACACTACCTGTCCCCGCCCCACGCCCCTCCCCCCACAGGAGAGGCGGCACCGCAGCCGAGACACCGTGTTATTCCGGCTGTCACTACCCTAATTACACCCCATGGTCCTCCCGCCAGCCTCTTGCGCCCTGCGCCGCCTGAATAATGGGCTTTTTTTTTTTTAAAGACACTCTCTCCTTTTCACAGCTGCCTTTTGAAGGCGAACAATCTCATACAATGTGGCTTAATGACAGAACCACTGGGTGACTCCCAGCCCCCAGCCCTCTTCCTCTCCCTCTCTCTCTCCTTTACTTAATAATCATCATAATTGTCATAATCACCCTGGAGTTAGGAGAAAGCACCTGGGACATTGCAATCAATTATGAAGTCACCTAATAAAAGGTCAGGATGGTCTGTGTGAGCAGGAGGCTGCAGGGAGGGAGGCAGACATACAATCCCCGCGAGTGAGTGTAGGCACGCATGTGCATGTGGGATACAGGCCACATACCGGCCCCTGCAGGCTGACAACCAGTCATGGGCACAATGTCCCCGTGATGCCTCAGAACAAAGAGCCGGGTCAGATCCTCAAGGAGAGACCCAAAGACCCTGCCACCTCAAGCCCTATGATGAGCAAAACCCCTCCTTTCTGGCCAAAACGCAGTGCAAGGAGCCTCAGAGCAGAGCTCAAGAGGACGGGTATTATGCACAAGAAACTGTACTCTGTAATGACCTATATGGGGAAAAAAGTCTAAAAAAGAGGGGATATATGTACACGTATAACCGATTTACTTTGCCATACACCTGAAACTAACACAAATCAACTATACACCAAAAAAAATATTTAAAAAAATTTTTAAAAAGCGCCCCCCCAAAAAAGAGTGCAGGTATTAGAGACCAGTTTCTTAAAATTGGGTCCCTTTGCAACCCAACTCCAGCTCCCTGTTTAATCTCTCCAAGCTTGCCTCACCATACTCATCTGGGAAATGGGAAGCAAACAACCCACCAGAAGGTTCTGGGGAAGATTAAATGTTCTGATCACATTATCAAAAGTAATCTCTCTCTGGGTTAATCCCTATCCTAGTATGTTAATTTATTTCCTTCACAGAATTTACAGTAACCAGAAAACACACTATGTGTGTGTATGTGTGTGTATATATATATATACACAACTGTTTAATGCATGTCCTCTCCCACTCTGGCTGTCAGATCCTTGAGGGCTGCTTTCTCCACATTCGCTGCGAGGTTTAAGAGCACCCACTCCAGAGCTCAGCTTGCTGAATTCACATCCTGGCTCTACTACCTATTTGGCAGTGTGACCTCACATAAATTATTCAACCTCTCTGCGGCTCACATCTTGACATCTGTAAAATGGAGATAATAGTACTTACCTTCGGGGTTGTTGTGAGAATTAAATAATACATTATACATAGATGGCTTAGAACGGCGCTGACTTACATTAAACACGATGATGTTTGGTTGTATCATTATCCCAGACACCTCAAACAGTGCCTGACATGGTACAAATGCTCAATAAATATTTGTGGAGTGAATGATACATGTATAACTGCTTAGCACTAAGAGTTTAGTACGTGGTCAGCATTCAGTAAGTTTCAGCTGTTATGATCACCTTCATCACCATTATTATTCCTACTGGGTACAGCTCTCGCCCTCTCCCCGCATCCTCAGGGACAGCTGTCCCCATGGCTCAGAGGAGGCATTAAGGTCAGGGCTGACTCTCCAGTAAAGTCTTGCCAGGTTGGGGCAGCCAGGACTCACGCCTGTCTTCCTGGCCTCCGAGCTTCCTCTACTCAGAAGCCAGGCACAGCAGCTGGTTCTGGAGGTGTTTAATAAACACACGAGCCCCGGCTGTGCAGTGCCCCTCCCGCAGATGCCCGCCCCACATCCCACCAAAGCCTGGAGTCAAGTCTGTTTTTGATGTGTGGAGGCCTCCTGGGCTCTGCGAGGGAGAGGCTGAGCCATCTGCCACCAGCCCCGGGCTGTCAGGAGGGAGCCGAGCCAGCGCAGAGCAATGAGCAGGAGCAGGGCCTGCACTCCTCCAAGCCACGGCTGGCTGTCTCTCCAGCCAGGGAGGGGTGGTCAGTCAGAAGGGCTCAGACCCCAGGTGTCCACCACACCACCACCCACCCACCTGTCGGGCCCAGTAGGCCCAGTGCCCACCCATCTCAGTGAAGCATGATCTGTCGGCATTATTCAGGAAATATCAGAGGCCAGCCTGACCTCAGGACCTATCAGAAAAGTTCTAAATGCATGCAGCAAGAGGTAGGACCCATAGGTCCCCTAACTGAAACTGACAGATCAGCTCAAAGTAAAGAAGGTCAAGGTGGGGTTAAATCTCTAGATGCCCTTAAAAAAATGAAGATTTGGTTACCATTCCTCTCTCCCACTATAAAATTCAAAATAAATTTTGTTTTTTTGGAAATGACACAAAATTTACAGGAATTACAGAGACATGCTGGTTAGGATCATGGGCTCTGGAGCGAGGCTGACTCTGGGTGAGTTACCCGAATGCTCTGTGACTCAGTTTCCTCATCTTTGAAGTGGGGCTGATAACACCAGGACACTTTTTGAAATGGTTGTGAGGATTAAGGGGGTAATATAAACTAAATGATAAGAACAAAATCTATTTGTGAAATAATCATGAAAGCCTATTAGAGGTTATTATTCTCATGTTTTTTGAAATGAAACTGTATGCTTTCCAGGTTTTTAGATTGCAAAATTCTGAATAGGTTCACTGAGGCTGGAGCTTTTGCCCCTTGCCTGTGACTGCCCGAACAATTGTTTAGGTTCACCCATGAAGAAATTACCGCCTGCCAGAACCACCATGGGCTTCCCTGATAGCTCAGTTGGTAAAGAATCCGCCTGCAATGCAGCAGACCCTAGTTCGATTTCTGGGTTGGAAAGATCCGCTGGAGAAGGGATAGGCTACCCACTCCAGTATTCTTGAGCTTCCCTTGTGGTTCAGCTGGTAAAGAATCCTCCTGCAATGAAGGAGACCTGGGTTCAATCCCTGGGTTGGGAAGATCCCCTGGAGAAGGGAAAGGCTACCCACTCCAGTATTCTGGCCTGGAGAATTCCATGGACTGTATAGTCTATGGGGTCGCAAAGAGCTGGACACAACTGAGTGGCTTTCACCTTCACCTAGCACCACCATGACCCTCTGATGCCCACAGCTGGAGGTGCCAGAACCAGGGCTGCAAAGACCCAGGAAACGGGTGCATCAACAAGACCCCTGGGGCCTGGGGCCAGTGCCCTGGCACTGAGACTGGGCAGGGAGTACAGGAACAAAGGCCTTCCTGGATAAGCTTCAGGGCCCAGCAGTTCCCACGATGGGGTCTGGTGGGGGTCTATTTGCCAGAACAAAGCACAGGAGCTTCATGGAGAAGAAGAGGGCTCAGAGAAGCCTGAGAGTGTGAAGCTTCAATCCCTCCTGTCTGCGAGGGAGCAGGGCTGGCCCAGCTCAGGGGAGAAGCTACAGTCCAGAGCAGAAAAAGGATGCTCTGTTCTTCCCTTTCCCTCCTGGGATACCTCCAGAGTAGCCAATGGACACAGGGGATTTTCCTGTGTCTTGAAATACGAGGGAAATCAGATTTTTATAGTCACTCTTGAATTGGTATAGTAATTAAACACTCAAAAGGGGAGATACCTGCTAAGAACCACTTCTAGGTTGTCAGCCCAACCCACTTGGTCTCTGGGAACTGCACTTCGCCATCCGCCCCTGGGCTGCTAGGGGCTCCTTGCAGACACGTGGGCAGCAACCATGATTCTCCCTCCACTCCACCAGCCACAAGTCAGTGTTAGCAGGGTGTTGGGGTGAATGTCACCCTGCCAGGGCCAATTGGAATCATTCCACATGAATTTGGGGCACGTAGTGGGGAGGAGAGAGTAGGTATGGGAAGGAGGTTAGGGGAGGAGGGAGGCTCAAGAAAGAGAGGATATAAGTATACTGAGAGATGATTCACACTGTTGTATGGCAGAAACCAACACAACATTATGATGCAATTATCCTCCAATTAAAAATAATTTTTTAAAAAAAAGATACACTAGTATCCCCAAGGATGAAAATGTACAATGCCCTTCCTATATGTAATTCAAAATTAAAAGGTAAAATTATCTGTGGTCAGTTAATAAAGAAAAATAAAACTAATGTTATTAATACTTTTCTAAAAAATTTTTCCAGTTGGAGCAGAGGGGCATTCAGCTCCTTCTGAAGTGTTGGCTTTGCTCCATGTGACCTCCAGAGTGGCAGGGGCCAACTTCTCTGCCGTGTGGACCAGAGACACAAAAGAAGCTGGTCTGCAGAGGAGGGAAAAAAGACCGAGACGGGGGTTCACAGCAAGGAACAGAGATAGAGAGAGATGCTGGTGGAGCTCCAGCCGACAGTTCTGGTCCTATCCTGAGGACCAGCTGCATCCCTCCAGGAGACACTCAGCATCCTTAGAGCAGAGTTCCCATTATGACAGAGCTACGTTGAACAGGTTTCTATTCCTTCAAACAAGATGCTAACTATTAGGTTTCCTACTTTCTCTGACACCATTAATCCTAAATTCTGTCTTTAATTCACTAATGAAGTACAAACATCAGTTTCACATGCATCCCCATTTCAGAAACAAAATGTGAAGAAGGGGAGGGGAAAGTATTTCTTATGCAATCCAGATGAATTCCTCTGCCCCAAGTGGCCCAGTCCTGCCTTGGTTCTACATTCAAAGCAACACAGTCTGGCAGCCAAAAGCAATTAAAAAAGAATTCCAATCTTTACCTGAATCTCTCAAAGCATTGTAAAAGGGATCCAGTTCAGACCCTGAAGACTCTTAAAAAGCTCTTTCCTCTTTTCTCTTCCTTTCCCCAGAGCCTCACATGCTCCAAATCTGAAGCTTCTTACCCTTGTTCTCCTGGCTCTCAGTTCTCCTGTCTCTTCTTCCCTTGCCGCTGCCTCTTTCTCAGCAATTTATTACATAAATGTTTGAGGCTTTGGGCTTTTTTTCTTCTCTCTTTTCTCCTTTACCTACATTTTGGACAACATGCCTGGAGAATCCCAGGGACAGCAGAGCCTGGTGGGCTGCTGTCTATGGGGTCGCACAGAGTCGGACACGACTGAAGCGACTTAGCAGCAGCAGCAGAGAATCGTGAAACAGACCCTGCAACCGAAACCAGTGACACTTTGGCCTCTCCTGCGGCCCAGGATCTCTCGACTTGGTCCAGTTCTGATGCTGAGGACAGGCTGGTGTTCCTCGGAGGGCAGAGCAGAGAGAAGGGAAAGTGGAGTGGGAGGGAGAAGGTGGGCAGGCAGAGGCATCGCAAGTCAGCCAGTCTTGGCCCTGCCCCTTTGAGAATCCCGGAGATGTGATCTGATGTGTGTGTGTGTATGTGTGCGCATGCTAAGTCTCTCGGTCATGTCCGACTCCTTGCAGCCCCATGGACTGTAGCCCACCAGGCTCCTCTGTCCATGAAATTCTCCAGGCAAGAACACTGGAGTGGGTTGCCACTTCCTTTTCCAGAGGATTGATCTGATGTTAGGGGCAGTTAACAAATCTTGCCTTATCCTCCAGCTGGGCATACAAATCCAGAGCCCCCTACGCCTCTCCACCCCACAACCCTAAGACTCCACCACGTCCTGATCTTCAGTTCCTAGTCTCCCAAACTTGTTCCTGTTTACATAAGGTCAAGTCCTTACACCTCTCTGGTTTTTCGTATTCCCTGCCACCAACTGGCCTTCAATTTAGAAGTGTCCTCCAGGTTCTCTCTCCAGTCACTCGAAGTCTGCCCAGGCCATCCATCACGTCCACTCCTATCCATCACATTTCTGGGGCCACAGTCTCCCACCAGCTCCTTCCTGCTAGTGCCATCCAAGCTTCCAGGCAGCACTCTGCCCCTTCCAGTGCAAGTGTTCACACAAGCACACAGTGCACAAGAACGCTCGTGCACAGCAGCGGCTAATCTTCCTTCTTCCAGAAGTACCACCTCAGGGCTTCCCTGGAGGTCCACTGGTTAAGACTCCATGCTCCCGATGCAGGGGGCCTGGGTTTGATCCCTAGTCGGGGAACTAGATTGCATGTACCATAACTATGAGTTTGCATGCTGCTACTAAAGATCCCAAAAGATCCTGAGTGCCGCAATTAACATCTGGCACAGCCAAATAAATGAATAATTTAAAAATATATATCTCACTTCCATTTCTCTCTCCCAGTAGCTTTCCATCACCTGGTGGATAGCTTGCTGTTTCCTCTCCTTGGCATCCAAAGTCCCCCACAGCTTGGCCCCTTCTTTCAGCCCAATGTCCCCCCACCTCCCTGACACAGGCCTTGTGGTCTAGCTCAGCTCACTTGTCACCTTTGGGAAGCCTGTGCTCAGCACCCCACTCCCCACCACCACTGGCTTGGAATACCACCTGCACCAGTAAATTCAGTCCTGGCCCTCAGAGTCCCTAAGCCCATGTTCCCTTCTTTGGGCACAGAAATGTGATCATGGGACTTCCATCTTTCCATGGCACGACTCACCCAGTGTAAGTTCTCCAAGGCAAGTGCTTGGTCCTTCTAGACTTCAGGAGCTCCCAAAGAAAGCAAGCAAACCACAGAACAGTAAGTCTCATATTGTCCTATTTGTGTGAAAACAAACAAGCAAACAAAAAATCCATGTAGGGGTGTATGAGTACACAGGTGAGTAGGTGTGTGTGTGTGTGAGTGTATATCAGAGAGAGAGGAGGAGAAAGAGGGGGAGTGAGTGTGTGTGTGCGTGCCCACAGGTGGGCAAAAGCAACCTGGAAGGCCATCAACAAACTTTTTTTTTTCCAATCGATCAACTGACTATATTGACAAGATACTGATCAGTTACATGCTGAAGAAAACACAGACTACAATAAAACAGAAAAAGTTTTCTACGCCCCTCTCCTTTACCCGCCCACCACTATGACATAATCAAACTTTTGACATTGGCTGACATTGATTGTTTCTGCAGGAAACAGAGATGGAGAAACTTTCATTTTGTACTTTATTTTTTCTTTAGTGTTTGAATTTTATAATCCTAAGTACATATCACTTGCAATATTTTTCCTTAAAAAAAAAACAGAACTTCCCTGGTGGTCCAGCGGTTAGGAATCCTGCCACTACAGGGCCCATACATTCCATCCCTGGTCTGGGAAGATTCCACATGCCACAGGGCAACTAAGCCCATACACCATAACTACTAAGCCCTCGAACTAAATTAGCCTGTGCTCCACAAGAAGAGAAGCCACCGCAGTGAGAAATCCATGCACCGCAACCAGAGAAAGCCCAGCACAGTCAAAAATAAGAACAAACAAACTAGTAAATACATAAAAGCAGAGTCCTTCATAGAGAGCCAGAAGGTGTGGGTTCCAGTCCTGGCCCTGCCACTAACACTGTGAGACCATCACCAAGTCCCTCTCTCAGCTGCAGTTCCTGCTCCCATAGAAGATGCAGGCTGGCTCTAGAGCTTTGCAGAGGTTCTGACCTGGCTGTGCAGAGTGAGAGGATGGCAGGCGGCTGGGCTATGGCCCCCGTCCCTGCACTGCCCAAGCTGCTCCTTGACTGTTTCACCCGTTTTACATATTGAATGTCTAGTTCTTCAGGCAGGTGCTGGAAAACCACCACAGCAATGAGGCACTCCAGGTGAGTTTCAGATGGAACTGACAAGTCAGATCTATACGAAAAGAAGGCACGCATACATCACTGGTAGGAATATAAAATGGAAAACACCTTGGCAGATACTCAGAAGGTTAAACAGGTCCCACCTGACTCAGCAATTCCACTCCTAGGTATATACCCCAAAAGGCTGAAAACAGGGACTCAAGCAAATATTTGTTCACAAATAGCAGCACTATTCACAATAGCCAAAAGATGGAAACACCCAAATGTCCATCAGCCGAGGAGTGGATAAACAAATTGTGGTAGATGCATACAATAGAATATATTCATCCACAGAAAGGCATGAAGAACTGATACAGGCTACAACATGTATGGACCTCAAAACTATTACACTTCGCCAAAAAAGCCAGTCACGAAGTCACATCTCGAATGGTTCCAATTATATGAAATATCCAGAGGAGGTAAAACCATGGAGAGAGAACACAGATGGGTGGTTATCGAGGGCTGGGAAGAGGGGCGAATGGGGTGTACTGCTAAATGGTATGAGGTTTTCTTTGGAAAACCTTTAGGTGATAGAGAAAACCCTTTTCTTTGGTGAAAGTGATTTGGAATTAGATCAAGGCGGTGGCGGCACAACCTGTGACTGTACTAAACACCGCTGAACCGCGTGCTTTAAAACAGCTGGTTCTGTGTTATGTGAATTTCACCCCAGCGGATGTTTTAAAAGGCAGACAGCCTAATGGAGGCGGGGCATCCAGATTGGAGGGTCTCTGAGCAGTGGTCAGAGGGCTGTGGAGAGGCCGCCGGAAAGAGACCACGAGCCCAGAAGGTTGTAGGGACCGGCAGGTGGAAGACATAAGGGACAACTGGCAAGCTGCTATCACCCTGTTGGTAGCTAAGGGAGGGTTACTGAGCCTGAGGACAGGGAACCACCAGCTTTGCCCAGCTTCAGCGAGGGTCAAGGAAAATGAGGGCAGAGAGAATCCCAAGACACGGCGCTGGTGACAGCCGCTGAAAGAGCAGTCGGGGTGCTCCTGACAATCCCCTTGTCCTGGCAGGCTTTGCCCTGAACACACCAGCCTAAGGCAGGACTCAGAGTCTGGTGGGGAGCACCCAACAGCTCCACCCCAGACCAGGGCGGGAGCCCCGACCACAGCCATGCCTTCCTTCCCTGGAGGCCCCAGCCCAGCACTAGGGTGCTCCAGACAAATCTACCTATGTGGCCCAGGGAATAGGGTGGGGGCCCTCTTTCCGGGGTCCTCAGGGCATACGGCAGGGCCTCATGATGGCCCATATTATGGTGCTGGAGAAGATTCTTGAGAGTCCCTTGGACAGAAAGATCAAACCAGTCAATCCTCAAGGAAATTAACCCTGAATATTCACTGGAAGGACTCTGATGCTGAAGCTGAAGCTCCGATACTTTGGCCACCTAATGTGAAGAGCCAACTCATTGGAAAAGACCCTGATGCTGGAAAAGACTGAAGGCAGGAGGAGAAGGGGATGACAGAGGATGAGATGGTTGGATGACATCACTGATTCAATGGACATGAGTCTGAGCAGACTCTGGGAGACAGTGAAGGACAGGGAAGCCTGGCGTCTCAAAGAACTGGACACGACTTAGCAATTCAGCAACAACAATACAGTCTAGAAGAGTGGGGGCCTTCAGAGAGCAAGAGATAGCTATGGGACGTAAAGGGAAAGGATTCCGGAAGGACCCTCGGAGGTGAGTTAGACCCTCCCCCCATCCCCAGTCCTTGAAAAGAGTGAGGACCCCATCAGACAGGGAGGATGGGGACAAGCTGGAGCTGCACAGACTCCAATGGGAGGAAGACAGGAGGCACAGCTGGAGGGGCTGCAGTTCCAGGGGCCTGCGGCTGGGGAGGGACATGTTCATTTTATAAACTGTACTGAAAGCCTCTGGGTGCCTGGGGCCTAGGGGACAGAGGCTCCTGCCTTCAGGGAGGTCACAGGTCTAAAGCTGAACTGAACGAAGGTCAAGGGCTTAAGGAAGGCAGAGAGTCGACCTTGCCCCTGGAAGCAATTCATCCCTACCAAGTGCCATCAGATAAACTTCTTCTCCTTGACTCCAGTGCATGCACCTTTGCTCCATTTTCCCGTCTGCTCATACTCTCTGCGTCCTCCGACTTCCTCTGTCCTACAGCCCCACTTATCCCACAAGCACATTATGGGTGCTCAGGGCAGGTTTGGGGACACAGTGCAGTGCGTGGTTGGTGTCCAACCTTTAGAATCAGCCAGACTTGCATGCAGATCCTATCCCTGCCACTTGTCCCTCGATGCGTGATCTTGAATAGCTCTGTTGTTGTTGTGGTTTGGTGGTCCAATCCTCGCAGCCCCTGCCCCATCTTTACAGGCCACCCCAGAGTGAGGGGAAACCCTCTCCTGAGAGGCTGATGAAAGACCCTACAACCCTCCTTCCCCAGTAACAGGGAAGAGCTCCATGAGGACATCTGATCACCCCACTCGATGCCAACCCTAGTACAGGGCTGCAGTCCTCAGGAGAAAAGTTCTTTTCCTAATTAGCCCAAAGCCATCACAATGAGCTATAGAGATCCCAGCTCAGGCCTGGGCCAGGACAGAGGAAGTCACCCTGCGTCCTTCGGGAGACACAGAGACACAGGCAACACATAACCAGAAGAGCTCTAGCTTCTCAAGTCAACTGGAATCTCATTATCTGGACACACTCCCACCCAACCCAGAGAAACTCCATCCAATGGCACTCCCTCAGGGCTGGACTGAGCTGCCAGACCCACAAGAGTCACGAGCAAAAGCCATCCCAAGCACGCAGAGGAGAGTCCCTAGGAACCCAAGTTCCGCAGCATCAAGCGACACGCCTTGCTTGCTTGCTGTGGTTCCCAGCATGTGGCTGCCTCCCCGCAGGACTGAGAGCCTCCAAGGACAGGGAGTGTGTGTCCTTCCTCTCCTGCCTCTTGGGCCCCACATGAGTCCAACTCAGCACATGGGCAAGGTAGACAGAGACAGTTGGATGGCATTACAGACTCAATGAACATGACTTTGAACAAACTCCAGGGGATCGGGAAGGACAGGGAAGCCTGGTGTGCTGCCGTCCATGGGGTCGCAAAGAATCAGACACGACTGAGCAACGAAACAAAAACAGAGACAGAGGTGTAGGCCTTACAGCCGAGCCGGCAGACTTCAAATACAGACTCTGCCGCTGTTTGCGGTGACCCTGGGCTTCCCTGGTGGCTCAGAGAGTAAAGAATCTGCCTGCAAAGCAGACCCAGGTTCGATCTCCTGGAGAAGAGAATGGCTACCCACTCCAGGATTCTTGCCTGGAGAATTTCATGGACAGAGGAGCCTGGTGGGCTACAGTCCACAGGGTCACAAAGAGTCGGACACGACTGAGTGACTTCACTTTCACTGCGCTTCTTATCTGCCTGAACCATGGTTTTCTCACCTATTAAATGTAGCTAATAATTGTACTCATCTCTTAAGATTGTTGCAAGGATGAAGAGATGATGTATAGCAATAGTAAGTGCTGGATATAGGTTATCTATTATTATCTTAAGGCTTCCCAGGGTGCTCAGTTGGTAAAAAAAAAATCCATGTGCCAATGCAGAAGACACAAGTTCGATCCCTGGGTCAAGAAGATCCCCTGGGGAAGGAAATGGCAACCCACTCCAGTATTCTTGCCTAAGAAATCTTACAGGCAGAGGAGCCTCTCAGGCTACAGTCCATGGGCTCACAAAGAGTTGGACATGACTAAGTGAGCGCACATGCATGCACACACACACACACACACACACACACATTATTATTCTATTATTACTATTACTCTGGTTATGACTATTATCACTGCAACCCCACACTGCCTTCTGAACTTCTGATTTCACAAAGTTCTAAGCTCTTGTATCTGGAAGGGCTTCACTTTCAAATAAGGCAACTGGTGCTCAGAGAGGTTAAGAAACTTGAGCAAGATCACACAGCTCATAAGAAATTAAAGGCAATTTTCCTACATCAACATTATGTCCACAGCGACATCCCAGAATTCTTTCTCATCTGTCTGCACATTCTGTCTTCAGATCATGCATCGTTTTATCACTTATCTTCTGCATCAGCGGGTGTGCAGGAACATGTATTTTTGTTTGGGTGTGCATAAGTGCAAATATACGCAGGTTTCTGTGTCCACTCAGGTGTGTGCACTTATACTTGTGTGGGTGGTTGTGTTTCCATGTGTGTTTGTGCTAGTGTGTAGGTAAATGTGAGCATGTGCCCTCATACATGCGTATAAGTGTGGTTGCCCGGGGGAAGTTTTGCTGTGTGCACATATACGTGTATCACCCTCTGGGCGTGACTTTCTTCCTCAATATGATGGTAAAATCAACAAAGGGAGGGTGGTGACTGTCACCTCTTGGCAGCCTCACTGTGCTTGGCATGCACAAGCCTGGCGTGCAACAAGCCTTGATAAACACAGGTGAGCTAGAAGGGGGCACGTGTCTCCCCAGGAGAGTGGAGAGGATTTTCGCCTGTTCAGCCGTCTTTTCCACTGAGCTCAGCAATCATGGGAAGGGCACTCCCCTCCAGGGCCCCATCCAGCTGGGCCAGCCCATGCTTTCCCTGAATCAGGCAGTAAGTGCAAAACAGCTGGCTACAACCCTCCCCAGGGGGCAAGATGAAGTGGGTGCCCAGGGACCTACCCCCAGCCTGAGGGTGGTTGCTTAAGCGGCAGTAAAGGAAACAAAAGATGAAATACATCAGCCATTGGCAGCCGTAAAAAGAGCAAAATCGCTCAGCAGAAAGTCATGCGCTATCCATCATCTGGCCCTTCTACACTTCAGCTGCCAAAGCAAGAGGGTTTTTTAATGCCCTTCAATTCATTTGCATTCGCACTGCCACTTTTATGATATCAGGGGTTGCCAAGAAGATCTGAGTGGTTTTTTAAAGATGTTGATAAACCATTTCCGTTAGGGAATAAAAGTTTTGGGGGGGGAAAGGGGAAAAGAAACTTTTCCGAAATAATGCATTCCGTCTGCAGAGTGATGGGTAAGTGATTCTGCAGATGTATTGGCCCCATAAAACTGAGTGAGGAGTTTGGCCCAAATGTGCTCTGTGCTGGTGAGATGAGCAGTTCATTCATTTTGCAGCTGAGTTGAGACCTGAGTTGCAGGAAGTCACTGAGAAGAGCTCCAAAGGCAGCTGGCATCCTATGTGTGATCAGGGCATGTGACCTCCCCCCAAGACACGTACACACTTCAAGTTTTCTGAGCCTTCCAGGCTCCTCCAGGAATCCCCACTGGCTTTGAAAGTGTTGCAGTAAATGATTCAGCAGAGGAGGATTTTCCTTTCTTTCCATGGCTCTGAGAACCTAAGCAAATAGTCAGGTCTGACAAATGCATTCCCTTACCAATCCCTCACATCCTTCACCCTCTTGCAACACTTACCTAAGTACTACCACATGACCCAGCTTCGCAGCCAAACTCTGGCTTCATGACCTTAGGCAAGCTCTTTCTGCAGTCTGGCTTTCAATTTCTGCATCAAGAAGTGAGCATATTGGTTTAAATGCTTGGTTTGCTAAGGGAGTCAATTCCGTCCCCATGTCATAGGCAACTGAAGCTCAGAGAAAGGAATTTGCTTGCCCAGTAAGTTAAAAGTAAGCCTTAGAGGACACCTAGTTAAAATAAGAACCAGACCAGGGCTTTCTGATCCTTGCATGATGGCTTTCTCCTTCCTCCCTTCCATTTACTGTGAGGCCAAATGTCAGGCAGTTGTCCATTAGTTCCCTGCCTTCTAGAAGGAGGAGAAAGGGAGAGAAATGGAATAATGCCAGAGCACCCTGGTCTTACTGAGAAGACTTCAGTTCAGTTCAGTCGCTCAGTCATGTCCAACTCTTTGCGACCCCATGGACTGCAGTACGCCAGGCCTCCCTGTCCATCGCCAACTCCTGGAGTTTACTCAAATTCATGTCCATGACTGCAGATCTCACCAAAAGGCCCCCAGGTTAAAAAAAAAAAAAAAAAAAAAAAGCTTTTAGTTCCTTACTCCCACTTAATCCCAAGTGAGAGGTTCCAGATTCTCGCAGTCTGAGCTCTATACTCATTACAGGTGCCTATACAAGAAGACAAGGTAGACATCTTCTGAATGTGTTGGTTGGACAGCACCAGAAAGACTCCTTTGCCCCCCCAAATAGCTGCCCTGACTCGCTAGCCCTGTTCAACATTCCCATCATTAGCCATAGCTGTGGGTCAAGGCACTGAAGGTACAGTAAAAATTCAAGTGGCATCTCATTGGAGGAACATGATAACTCACAACTCTCTGCCAGTTTCCCAAAAGGACCAGAGAGGATGCTTCAGGGACGAGGGTGTTTCTGAAATACGGAGAGGCTTAGAGCACCTGTGACGGACAACTTGGGTATCCAGTCCTGGTGGCACGGAAGAGACTGAAATAGGGGAGAGGATGCCAAGACAAGTGGAGTCAGCCGTCCAGCATAAGAAACAGCCAATAATAATGGTCATTATTTACAGAGCTCTTACTGTGTTCCACCACTGACCTGTTCAACTTCATTTGACCTTCACAACAACATGCTAGGAGGTTATTTATTTATCTATTTAATCTTTTGGCTGCACCGCTCAGCACGTGGGATCTTAGTTCCCTAACCAGGGATCAAACCTGTGCCCCCTGCATTGGCAGCATTGAATCTTAACCACTGGACCACCGGGCAAGTCCCTAGGAGGTCATTTCTAATCATCCCCCTTTTACAGAAAATGAAACAGACTCATAGGAGTTAAGTAACTTACCAAAGTCACAGTAAGCTACACTAGAGCCAGGATTCAAATCCCATAATCCAACCCCAGGGCTGTACTTTGGCTAGCTCAGTCCATGACCACATCATAGGGTCAGAGGTTGTGGCTGATGCCACAGGTGTTGTCTAGAGGTCCTTACATACCTTGCCTATGACATCCTTCCATCCTTGCCTATGAGCATTTCCAGAATCTGATCTGTGATCCCCTCCTCTTATCCACAAATTCTTACACTCCTGTATCCAAAGGCTACCTGAAAGTCAAACTTGGCCCCTCCCTCTCACTCACCTTCACATCTGATCACTTAATTTAAGCCCTGGCCCATCCATCTCCTGGAGGCCTGCCCTCCCTGTCTGGATGATTCAGGCCCAGGCGGGCACATTGGCTCTCTTGTCCATTTTCCCCTCTTGCAGGCCCCAGGCACCTACAGTTTCCCACCCAGGTAGCCTGGAATGGGGTCTTCCACCACCCACCTCTCTGATCATGGACCAGAAAATAGCCTGCACAGCATCTTGGAAAGAAACCTGGGCTCTTCCAGCTTATCCACATGAGTAAACAGCTTCCTTTCACAGCCTCAGTTTCCTCGTAGGAAACTTCCCCTCTGACAGAGAGCCCAGAGGTAGATAAGAGCTGAGTGATGCCTCTGAGAGGCTCAGAGTATAGCAGCAAGATAGATATATGGAAACGTAATTAAAACAGCCTGATAAGGCTCTGGAAGGAAAGATTATGAAACAGAACCAACACAAAGGAGGGAGCAATTAGGTAATTAATAACGACAGCTACTGTTTATCGATTATCTATAATGTGCTAGACACTTTACTTAGGAGTTGATCCAATCCTTATGTTGAATGTTCCAAAAAGACGTAATTATCCTACTGTTTAGGTAAGAAAGGATAAGCTTGGGAATGTAAAATAACTCTCAAAGCTACAACCAGAATGTCTTTGGGATTTCCAACATTCCTCTTCTTCTTACACTCAGAATACAGTCTCATCCATGGCCTCCCTCTGGTGATGTCTGGGTCAGTCTCAGTTTTCCCATTTACCCAGAGAATAGCATGCATGCAGTAATCTCTCTCTGGCCTCCATTTTCTCATCTGTAAAATAGGGATGATAACATAAAACCAATCACAAAGGGCCATGCTAAGAACCTAAAGGAGTTAATATATGAAAAGCATTTAGAGCAGTGCCTAGCACACAGTCAGGGCTATGTGGCGGTGTATTATTCTTAGTAATGTTATTTTTATTGTTTTCTCCAAGGGCACTTTTTGCCATGAGCCCATGGACTACCCTGGGCTTACTGAGGACCCCATCGTCTATGTTCATCAAATGACACAGAAGAGAGTCACCTGTACTGACCAAGCTCTGTATAAATTGAAGCCTTCAGCACCCTCCCACCCAACCACTCTAACCAGGCTTCTCATGTACCCTCATTTCCACTGTAAGTGGGAGGTTCCCAGGCCCCTCACACGCATAGCATCGCACACTGAGAAAAGGGAGGCCAGAGGGACCTCGGAGAGGCCACTGGAGGAAGGGAAAGTGTTGGCACCCCAGGGGTCTAAGGGAGTGAAAACAAGGTGTGCTCTTAGCTCATGAACAACAACTTCTGTTTCCAGGAGTGCAGGGTGTTGGCAGCTTTATCTCCGGCCAGCCGAGAGACTCATGTCAGAAACTGCCCATTCCTGGTGAATTTCAATGAGATGCCCTTTCTGCGAGGAGGAGGAAAGCCATCACTTAAAAGGCGAAAGCTGCTCTCACTTGGCAAGATATGATAGAGCAAGTGCAGCCTTGGGGGACAGGAAAAGAAGGCCGGGGGTCTTCACCCACTGCAAGTTACATGCGGTGCATGTCCGTAAGTTCCCCACTCTTCACCTCGTCTTAGGCTGGGTGCTCACACACAGGGAGGCACTGGACACCGCCCCCAAGCAAACAGGCACCAGAGCAAAACTTGCCAGGATAAAGGACGTGCACAGCGAGCTCAGTGGGGAGGGGGCACTGGAATCCCAGTCCCAGCATGGGACACAGAGGCTTTCACAGAGCAGATAGCATTTGCTGAGACTCTCGAAAGAAGAATGAGTGTCCACCAGGCAAAGAAAAGGGCTGGGAGTGCAAGAGGAGGAGGCATGGCAAACAGAAGCAGCATCATGAGACAGTGATGCGCATAAGACCCAAAATAACGGAAAATGTGGCGTGGCAAGAATCTGTTAGAGCATAGGAGAGTGGCGAGAAGAAAAACTGGAAAAGACATTGGGACCACAGACACATACCACCATCTACAGATTGGTCCCATGGAATTCTCCAGGCAAGGATATCGGAGTGGGTAGCCATTCTCTTCTCCCATCTTCCCATCCCAGGGATTGAACCCAGGTCTCCTGCCTGGCAGGTGTATTCTTTACCACCTGAGCCATGAGGGAAGCCCAGATGGTTGTATATGGTGTGGTGAGAAATGTGGATTTCCTCTTTTAAAGGACTGCAGAATTTCAAAAATGAGAGTCATATGATGCATCGTCTGCTTGAAGAAGTATGGAGCATGGATCACAGGAGTTGTAAGAACGGGCCATTTTTTATATTTTTAGACTAGAGGTAACAAGGCTGTCAATTATGTTCCCCAAAGACATTTAGGTGAGGAATGGGTGAATTATTATAGGGGAATACAGAAGAGAACCTAGGGTCACCCTCAGACTACAGGGTGGCCAGAGAGGATAGTCTTGGATTCTCTGAGACCAGAGGCCTGGAGTTCTTGGCCAGATGGGATATGAGATCTGAAATCCTAAACTGTCAAGAGGTGGGCTGAGCCAAAGTGCCCAGCCCATATTCCCCTGCATTCAGGATGACAAAAATATTTCATCCCACGTGCCACCTCTGATGGATTGGTGGTGTCTACCTAAATTACTTTTTGAAAGGGATTATAAACCCATATCTGGGCCCAGTGGGAAAGAAAGCGCTGACTGATTAGCAACATCAATCACGGGCAGTGGGTCGGGAGGGGTAGTACATGTGTCTCATACCTGTTTTCCCTGCCAGAATTACTGAGATGAGTCTTGGGTGTCTCTCTTGAGCAACCTGGTTAACAGAGGGCACTGGGTACCCATGAAAATAGGCAGTTATGGGTGCAAGTCCTGAAGCTGACAACCCGTTCTTAGGACCTCCAGCTAGTAGAATCTAGAGGAGTGCCAAGCAGCATCTCCATTTCTGGAACAGGTCCCTGGCACCCTGAATGGTATCTTAGGGACTGTCCTGGGAAACCCATGGGATCCCCCAGACATTAACCAAGCTGCTGGACCATTAATAATGCCCAAGTGTTCAGGAGTCATGTCAAGAGGTAGAAGCCACAAAAACTAAGAAAGGTCATCATTATGGTTAGAAATTCTTTACCTAGGGCCCATGGATGAGCTATAGGAAGACTGAAAATCCCTTGAAATTATGTGTAAATTGTTCTAAGTATGTGCATTGTTCTCAAAGCAGGTCTTTAGCTTTTATCAGTCTCTCAAAGAGCTCCATGGCCAAAAAAGTCTTCAGTCACTGCCCAAGATGAAGGAGAGTCATGAGATACAAGTTAATTCTGCTGGGTAAGGAAGAAGCAGCATCTATATCTCAGTTGGAATTGAACTTCCAGGGGTAGAACCTATATACTCAGCTAGTTTAATCCACTTAGCCCTAAAATGAATCCTCCAAACCTGGGGTGCAAACTTGAGGCTACCTTTGAGTATTGGGTAGCTTATAAACCTAGGGAGGTATTGTTTTTCTCAAAAAATGTTCTTAGCTTTTGTCAATCTCTCAAGGAGATCCATGCCCCCAAAAAAGTCTTCAACCACTGTTCAAGACAAAGGAAATCAATGCTATCTATAATCAAATAACCAGGGGGGTTTGTAGAGTCAGCTAAAGCAAAAGCTTGCCTTCACTGTGCTGGGAGAACAGCTAGAATTGGCCACATCTGAAGGCACTGTCCACCCCAGGGAACAGAGGCAGGTTGGGAGGGTGCTTTGGACACTATGATGGGAACTAGAACTAGTAGAAGCCTCTGAAAATGATTATTAATAGGTTTAGGAAATTATATCTGATGAGGGTCCAGGAGTCTGGGTCAGGGCTGGAAAATGGGATGCAGGCACCTGGGTTGGCAACCCTGGCTTATAGAGTGTGGTTCATAGAACCACGTCCTTTTCCTTCAGAACACCAATGTCCACTTGTAAATACATGTTAATTGCTGTGCTGACGTGTTTTCTATCTTCTCCATAAGTCTGCCAGCTCTGGGAGAATAAGGACTGTGGTTTTGCTCCCATTGTCACCTGGCAGAATTTAGGCACAGAGCAGATGCTTTCAATAAATATTTGCTGAATGAAAAGGTGTGTGGATGGATGGATGGATGGATGGGTGGGTGGGCCAAGGTGGTCCATCTGAAAGGCAGAATCTTGAGGAAAAACAAAATCAATGCCTCTTCTGTTTGGCACTTGAGAGGCAATTAGTATATCAGCTCAGAGAGCAGACTCTGGAGTTAAACTGCCAAGTTTAAATCTCAGCTCTGCTCTTTATTTAGTGTATGACCTTGGGCAAAATATTTAACCTCATGCATCAATTTCCTCATCTGTAAAATAGGGATAATAACAGTTCCTACCTCATAGAGCTACTATGAAGATCAAATGAATAAATACATCTAAAGTAAGTACTTGTTCTTTAGAACTAATGAGGTGGATGAACCTAGAACCTATTATACAGAGTGAAGTAAGTCAGAAAGAGAAAAATAAATATCATATTCTAACACATATATATGGAATCTAGAAAAATGGTACTGAAGAATTTATTTACAGGGCAACAATGGAGAAACAGACATAGAGAACAGACTTATGGACATGGGGAGAGGGGAGGAGAGGGTGAGATGTATGGAAAGAGTAACACAGAAACTTACATTACTATATGTAAAATAGATAGCCAATGGGAATTTGCTATATGGCTCAGGAAACTTAAACAGGGGCTCTTTATCAACCTAGAGGGGTGGGATGGGGAAGGAGATGCGAGGGAGACTCAAAAGATGCAAGGGGATATTAAAAAATAAAAATAAAAAAAGATGTGGGGAAAAAATTAAGTAAGTACTTTTTCTAAGTAGAATAGTACCTGATAGATAATAAACACCAGTTGTTAATTTTTAAAAAGCTGAACAAATATGGAGAATCTAGGTGTAAGGCAAAGGAATGCAGAGGGTAGCAAGGGATCAAAAACAAAAAATGGAAGTACTGGCTTCAATGCCATCTTATAAGATGCTGCTGGATCACCCTGGTATAGACGATTCCGTTAAGGGTACCAACCTGCACTGAATAACAGTGATTTTTTTTTTAACACAGGGGTTTTTAGACATGACTGTGGAGAAGGCAATGGCATCCCACTCCAGTACTCTTGCCTGGAAAATCCCATGGACAGAGGAGCCTGGTAGGCTGCAGTCCATGGGGTCTCGAAGAGTCGGACACGACTGAGCGACTTCACTTTCACTTTTCACTTTCATGCATTGGAGGAGGAAATGGCAACCCGCTCCAGTGTTCTTGCCTGGAGAATCCCAGGGATGGCAGAGCCTGGTGGGCTGCCGTCTATGGGGTTGCACAGAGTTGGACACGACTGAAGTGACTTAGTAGTAGTATTAGTAGTGGGTACTGCAGTAGATGAGCCCTACGGTCAGAAGATTTCAATTGGCTGAATCTTGCAGAGGAAAGTCAATTCTGCCCTTCGATGTAGGAAAAAGGTGTGAGAAGAAACCAACCTCAGAGACCTTCCCACCTCATATTCCAGCTCCCAGGTTACTGAATTCAGGCCCCTGCTGTACCTGCCTCCAAATCCTAAAAGGACCCTGTGCACTGCCAGAGAGACCCCCAGAGGCAGCCCAGAGGCTCTCAAGAGACGTCTACTCTGTGGCCTTTGGGACTGATTATGTAAAAAAGGAAATCAGCCTTTGGGACTGATTATGTAAAAAAGGAAATTGGATCCAGATCCTTTTCAGACACTCCAAGTAGATTCTTCAGGGACATTTGGGTATCTCTGGCCCTCCAATGTTTGATGTGAGAGAGAAGTAGCTAGATGGATAGGAAAGGATGTTCAGGAGCCTCAGAATATCAGGTTTTACATGGACTGTCCCACCTTGCTTCTCCTGGCCCATATCCCACCAAAACACTAAACACCAAATACTTGTCTACCCACATCATAAATAACAATAATGGTAACAGCCACTCAAAATACAGACTGCTTAGCCACAGCCCCTGCTTGTCTAGTTCACAGAAAAACAAGCAATATACCTTCTGGAAAGAATAAGGACTCTGATCTACAGGTCACATTCAATGCAGGCATATCTATAGTAGCTTCTACCCACAAGCCAAATTGTGTTGAAATTCAATACAAATTAAAAACAGTTTGTCTCCTTGAAAATGTTCACGTCACCTGCCACTTTGTCTCATGGTAGCAGAGTGAAGCCAGATTAGGGGCAATCTTGATCTTTTTGCTAGTTTCCAGATGTGCCGAAATAACTCCATTTCTTCTAAATTTATCAAAGTGTTGACAGACAGAGAAATGCCAAGCTGTCAGTTGCAACAGAGACCTCACTTCAGTTTTCAAAATAAATGCATCCTAAAGCAGTTCTTGAAGGAGCAAATGGCAGCCCACTCTCGTATTCTTGCCTGGGAAATCCCATGGACCAGAAGGAGCCTGGTGGGCTACAGTCCATGGGGTCGTGAAGAGTTGAACGTTACTTAGCAGCCAAACAACAATGACAGCAAAGAAGTTCTACAGTGGAAATCATACCAGATCGAGCATCAGAAGAGCCAGCTTCCAGTTCTTGGCCTAGCTGTCACTGGCCACGTGGATTTAGGAAGTCATATCACCCTCTGGGGCCGTAGATACCTAATCTGCTTGGACAAAATGATATTATGCTGAGAAAAAATATAAAGTTCAATGCTTCTCCATTTTCCCCCAAGCAAATTCTCAGAGTCATCCTCTTCTGTGTTCCCTCTGATTGTTGACCGGGCAGGGTTGCAAGCTGATTGGTCCTTCTTCTCCCTGTGATTTGTTATAAATAAGTGAACAGGGCAGGGTGGGACAAAGGGAGGGACTCTGCGGCCCTCAGAGAGCTCATTAGTGGGAAAAGCTTCTCCACTTGTGACTTCTTATCTTCATCTCTGATTCACTCAAGCAGTCACAAGCAAAAAGGGAGGAAAAAGAGGAGCTGGGGAGAAATATTGGTTAGAGGGCATTAGGGACTTGAGAGAGTGGGCAGCATGACTGGCTGAGAAAAAGCAGAGATTCGCTCCAACTCAAAGCAGACTTTAGTGGCCTACTCAAGTAAAGACTGAGTCGCTGGCTGGGACTGGACCCTGGACTAAAAATATGGGGGCTCCAGGGGATGACAAGAATCACCCACCAACAAAATTGGACCCTTGAAGGATATGAACCACTTCAAGAGAACCCCTCCAGGCAGATCAAAATCACAGGTATCCTTCTGGAAACAGTTTGAGAGCTGCTGGAGGAACTTCTCAGAGACTAAGCTAAGAAGGGGGTTTGCAAAGGCTCTTTAACAACTAGAGAGTCGGGTGGCAGGCAGGGTTAGCAAGTCTGGGGATAAAAGTCTGCAAGGGGTCCAGACACTAGCATGTGTATTGAGCTGGCCATGGTCCTAGCAGCCTCTGTCTGAGGTATCAGCCCATGCCCGTCCTGTGCCAACTCCAGAGCCAGATACCTGCCCAGCTCTGCTTCCTGCCTGACCATGACTCCCTCCAGCCTGCTCAAGCTCACACCTGGGCAGTTGTGGGCTGACACCTCTGCCAGCCTCCTGCCCAGAACCATGGCACTATTGTGCTGATGTTAACGGCTGCCTACATGTATGGTCTGTTTATCCCTGCCTTTTTCAACCTCACAGGCTTATTCTCCACTCAGTCCCTTAAAACACAGCTGTAGATGGTGAATAAGTCACAAGGAGGGGAACTGGGACTTGGCCCAGCACGCAGAAGTCCAGGCTGCAAGATCAGAGGCAAGAGAACAGACTCACCCCTACTCCCACCAGTGCATCCTGAACAGGATGTCAGAACAAGGCTCCCCCAACAACAGACACCCATTCCAACATCACTGGGCCAAGCAGGAGCCCAACCCAGGTGGACATTTCCTAGGAGTCTCCCTATGGCTCCATCCCACCCACTTTGCCCCACCAATTCACTGTCTTTAAGAAGTGCCGGGAGGATTTCCCTGGTGGTCCAGTGGTTAAGAATCTGCCTACCAATGCAGGGGACACAGGTTCAATCCCTGGTTGGGGAAGATTCCACATGATTCAGAGCAACTAAGCCAGTGTACCACAACTACTGAAGCCTGCGTGCCCTCGAGCCTGGTTGTCACAAGAAGAGAAGCCCTGCAATGAAAAGCCAGCATACCGCAACAAACAGCCCAGTTCCCCACAAGTCCAGAAAGCCCTCCCGTAGCAATGGAGCACAGCCAAATATGAACATGAAGAAATTCTTTTAAAAAAGAAGTACAGGGAAGCTTTGACCCACTGTGAAACAGTGGGTCTCAGTTCAAACAGATGTGGACCTGTTCCATATCCTAAGTCCCAGCAAATGACCTTGAGCAAGTCACCAAGTTTCTTTGAACCTCGGTTTTTCCATCAGGGTGTCACAAGCCCATCATGAGATAATAAAGTGCTTGGTAAACCACAGAATATGGTGCAAGTGGCAGTTAAATTACTATCCTAATACTACCCAGGCGCCCATATGACTCTGAGCCCTGTCAAAGAGGATCCTGGAAGCTAGTGGGTGAAGGAGAGTATGTAAGTACTTCTATGCACCAGGAGCTTTTACATATACTGTCTTGTAAGGCAGATCATACAGTCACCACTCTATAGATGAGGTTCAATTAATTGCCCAAGGTCATATGGTTAAGTTATCACTAAGCCAGGATTTGGAGCCATGTAGAACCTTCTTGCCTACTTACTACAGTCCCTTCCACTGGGTCAGACCTTGTTTCCAGAAATCCAGAGAAGCAACCCCACCTGCCCCTCAGAACATATCTCCCAGCTGTGCTTCTGTTCCGAGCCAGACCTCACATCCAGTCAGCCAAACTCTGGAACCTGGCTTTCGACAAGGGGTCCCTGGAAGACACAGCCTTCCTCACCCTACCTGCGCTAACGTCTCCACTCAACCCTCTCTTGTACCTGGTGCCTCAGCCCTTCTTCTCCGAAAGCAGGAGCACTGGAGACCCAGCCTGTGCCCTTGGGCCAAAGGCTGTCTAACATGATGGTGCATAAGAACTACTAGGGAAAAGCAAAGACAGTTCAAAGTCGTCATCTGCAGGGTCATCACCCTGCAGCAGCGGATCCAGGTGGGATCCAGAAATCTGAAGATTTAACAAGGAGGTTTCAGTACCCTCATCACCCTAAACACACAGACCTGTGGTCTTTTCCTTGATCTGGAAGGTGGAATTGAGTGTAAATCCCAAATATTACAGTTCTAAGGGGCTTCAGAGTTTGTATAATGTCCCCTCTCTTCCCCTACTTTACTGATGAGAAAAGTGAGGCTGAGAGACAAAAGGTGATTCCTCCAAGGTCAGATCACTGGCTACTAATAGAGTCAGGGCTGGAGCCTTAAGGCTGCTGACAAGTCGAGTCAGCACAGAGAGCACGAGGCCCAGAGAGCCAGGGTGGGGATGAGGGGATGTGAAGCCATGGCAGTCCCACAGCCTTTGGGTCACTTAGCTGTGGGGCCACAGGACCACTCAGCAGGGACCAGGAGCCTTTCACACTGATTTCTGAAATGGCGCCCACGGGAGCACTCCTGGGATGTGATGCCGTTTGTTACTTCCCCGAGGAAGGCCCCAAAATGATGATCACAGCACACGGCCCCAGCTCACACGCACACACAAACACACGTGGTCTCTCATTAATAACTCCCAGGCCATCTGGTACAACAGCCACTAGAGCTCCCAGGCCTAGGTGTCAGGTGCCAGGGGTGTGACAAGAGGTGGCGCAGGGCCGGATTCTTTCTGTCAGCAGGAGGGGAGTTTGTGCGAGGCGCTGAATTAGTTAGAGAAAACACAGATGCACCTATAGCGAAATCTGGAGAAGTGTGGAACCTGCTTGGAGCTCAGATTACTCAGCATCAAAAGTCTGCAGCCGCTCTGCCCAATACAACTTTCCGTGATGATGGAAAGGATACAGAAATGATGCATGATATCTACTTGGTCCAATCCTCTGGCTACTAGCCACAGGTGGCTATTAAACACTTGAATGTGACTAATGAGACTCAGGAACTAGTTTATTTTACTAGAATACATATTAAAGTGAGTGAACACACTAGCTCACTTAAATTTCACAAGGGATCCATGAGTAAGGATTTTTTCCGCATTTATAGAATGAGGAAGTGGAGGCACAGAGAGGTCAAGTGACTTGCCAAGGTGCCCCAGTAAGTAGCCCAAGCAGTCTGGATCCAGAGTCTTTTCCAAAGTCCTACATTAAGCCACATCCCTGCTGGCAGGCCGTGTTCCCGACACTATCAGGAGCGTGCTGCGGTATACACATATGCACGCACTCACAAGGTCTGGGCAAGCACCAGGCCAAGAGCAGAATCAAAACTCTGCTCTGAAAGGGAACCCCCACCATGGCCTTGGCAAGGCTCTGGTCTGTTAAATAAAGCAACAGCAGTAGCATTTGGGGCCTTGATTCAATAAAAGAGACATAGGTCCCTGAGTGATGAAGTGACCAGTCTGATGGGAAAAGCAAAATCCTTGCCCTGGAGCACCTCCTAATCAGATGGAAGAGACAGTGAAACTACAGGGGTTCAAGCTGGGGAGTACCGTGAATCTGCAGGGAAGTGTCCTATTGAACTATGGGCTCCCTGACCTATTTCAGCTTCTCCTAAGAAAGTCCATGGGTTCCTGGGAGCCCCCAGGATAAGAGCCCTTCTTGAGCCTCTCTGACAGTGGAGGTTTGGAGAAAGCACAGCAATCTCAATGATCGCTTCTCCCACATTCCAGGGGAGGGGAGCCTGGCTCCAGCTAATTAGGAAAATGCCTTAAGAACACGACTTACAAATGGCCCCATGGTTCCCTACATCTCATTTGCATTGAGCTGTTGTTACCTTATTGATTATATTAAATTAGGAGATAGTCACACCGTCTGCAATGCAACAATTATCATCATCAAACCAATTAGTATCAAATGGGATGTGGTCCCTGTCGCTCCAGTTCTGCACTCGGCTATTTCCAACACTGCCATCCCAGCCTTATGAAATAATTGTGTTTCTATTCAAGCAGCAGCAATCAGCAGAAATCTTCCCAAGAGACCCACCTTTCTCTCCATGGCTCTGTGTCAGGATGTCTTGTCACACAAGCAAAATGATACAACTGGTATCTTTGGTAGTACCAGCCTCAAGGGGGGATGCCTTCAGGACACACTGCACCTGGCCTCAAGAATTCGTGATGAACCAGTCACGGAGTTCACACCCTAACCCCCCCAAACACACGTACCCTCTTATCATCCACCTTCCAGAGCTAGAATATACACACAAAACATGTTCCAACCCACTCACAACACAAGCACACACATAGTTTCATGAGCACACACCACCAGCTCACTCCCAAGCAAAGGTTCACAACAAATTCACCAATACTCCAACCCACACACTACCATCTACCGCCAAACTTCCACACAAGCCCACGCCAGCACACTCGTGGACAGTCACACACGTGATTGTTTCCCCAACACACACAAACAAGCAAACAAACACAGGATGTGGGTTCATACACACACACACACACACACACACACCAGCATACTCACAATGACACGCCAGCACACACCTCACAACAGACGCATGGGCACACAGTACTTTTGGAGACTTTCCAGACAGAATCCAGGGGGCTGGCAGAAGGACTAAGATCGCTTCTCATGGCTCCACAGGCATAGCAACCTTACTCTTTGTCCTTCTCGATGCGCTGTCCCCAGGCCTGGCATATCTCTTCTCAGTGGTACGGTCTGATGCCTTATCCAAGATCATTAATCATAGCTTTGTAATTCTCCCTCTCAGTGATGCAGAGAGGGCTGTGCAGTGAGGGCAGGAGGCTCTGAGTCTTCCTGTGAAGACGGAGCCTTTGGAGAGACGCTTCACCGTGAAGTTTCTTCATTGCCTTGGTTCCTCCTCATTTGCTCACACAGTTGTAACCTGGTCACTGTTTATAAAGCACATACCCTATGCCTTCACTTATGCAGTAAATATTTCCAAGTGCCTCCTGTGAGCTGGTGCTGTTCCAAGCACTGGAGATTCCACAGTGAACCAAAAACAAGCCCTTGTTCTTAAGACACTTATAGTCAAGAGGGAGATACAGACAATAAAGTACTAAACCACTACATATATAAAATGTCAACAGCTATGAATAAAGATAAAGCAGACGAGGGATTGAGTGTGGGGCATTGTTTTGGATAAAGAGGTGAGAAAAGGCCTCCCGGATGAGGTGACATCTGAGCAGAGACGTGCCAGCAGGAGGGGCAAGCCAGGTAAAGGTCTGGGAGGAGAGCGTGCCAGGCAGAGGGAACAGCCAGCACGAACGGCCAGCAGCTGGGGCATAGGTGGCACTCATCAAAGCAGCCAGTGCCTGAAGGAAGAAGCATTGCCTGCTTCCGGTGCATTATCTCATTTAATCCTCATGGGTCTGTAGGATGGTGTTATTATCATCTCCCATTTACAGATGAGGAAACTGAGGCTCAGAGAGGTAACATGACCATGCCAAGGCACACAGCTCTGAAGATACTGTGCAGAGATACACACCCAGGTCTGCCCACCTCCCGGCTGCCACTAACCCCAGGCTCTCTCCTACCCTCATGCACCCGTGCCTCCACCGGGCTGTGACCAGGCTATGAACATAGAATCATGCTCTAGCCCACTTACCACAGTCATCAAAGTCACAACAGATCTATTAATTCATTGTGAAAGTTCTCATTACACTCATTATTACAATGCACATGCTTATCATCGTTAGCGGAGCTTACAACTACAAACACCATTAATAACTCAGAGCTCTTTCCATCACCACTAATGGGCCCTTCCCAGCACCCCTCGCACATGCACACAGAACTAGGGAGGAACTCCAGTGGGTGCTGGAGAGCCTCCAAACCCTCTGCTGTCTGCCCCCAGCTACCCGCAGCTGCCCCCCTTTAACCATCCCTGGGAGCCAGTCCTGGCCGTCATACAGGTTCTGCTGCTGGCGCTAGGGCTTTTTTTTTTTTTTTTAAATATATAAATTGGCTGCCTCAGGCCTTAGCTGCATCACGTGGGATCTTTCGCTGCGGCAGAGGGACTCTCCAGTTGTGGCGCACAGGCTCCAGTAGTTGCAGCACGTGGGATCTTAGAACCCCGACCAGGGATTGAACCCGTGTCCCCTGCATTGCAAGGCAGATTCTTATCCACTGGACTACCAGGCAAGTCCCCTGCCTGGAACTGTTTTGATTCACTTTCTTTTCTGAGTTTAAGAGGAAGAGAGGGCAAGCAGAACCCTATAGCATGTACAGAATTGAAAGCTGACCATGGATAATCCACAATTCAAGTTTGGCTTTTAGGCAAAAAGGAAGCCCCTTAAACAAAAGGGACAGCAGAGATTCACAGATTTGGCCAGAATCCTCTCCAAAACCAGGCTGAAAGAAAATTAAGAAGTCAGTGCTAGATGTAAACATTTTCTCGTTTCATCTTCACAGCAACCCCGTGAGAAAAGAATCATTATGTACATTTTACAGATGAAGAAGCTGTAGCTCAGAGAGGCTAAACCACCAACCTGAGGCCACATAGTGAGTGGAAGAGCTGGAATGTGAACCCAAGTTGATCTGGCATTACAGGCCAGGGTCTTGCCTGAGTTGCCCAGATCAAGATGGTACACAGCATGTCCAGCCTACTGTCCCGCAGTAACTCTCCCTGCAAGTGCCTGTGGGAGGGGGCAAAGGGGATTGAGTGGAGCAGAAGCAGAAAGAGAGGGATTGGGGGAGAACACAAGGAAGATTAATTAATTAAAGGAGAGGAGGAAGGAATAAAAGAAACAAAGAATGAAGAGGCCTCTGCCCATGAACCCCACCACCCACATCCTCACCCCTTCTCCATCCTGTACCTAATATGCATTCACCACATACGATCTTTAATCCATATTCTGATATATGGAGAGACAGTCCGGTTTACGGGAGTTGAGGTCCACTGTGCCCCAGCTGCTGCACATACGTTATCTCATTTTAATCTGCACTCTTTCCTCAGAGGCTTGGGGCACAGAGTAGGAAGCAAGCAGCCACCCCACCCCACCCCCGCATCTCTGCACCTCTGCCTAAAATGTTGCCTCTCCCAACTCATTATCTGGCAAACTTCCATTCTTCCTTCAAGAGTCAACTCAGGACTTCCCTGGTGGTCCAGTGGCTAACACTCCACGTTCCTAATGCAGGGAAGCTCGGGGTTTGATCCCTGGTCTGGGAAGATTCCACATGCCACGGGGCAACTAAGCCCGTGTGCCACAACCACTGAAGCCCACTTGCCCTACAGCCTGTGCTCCGCAACAAGAGAAACCACTGCAGTGAGAAGCCTGTGCACGCAAGGGAGAGGAGCCCCGCTTGCTGCAACTAAAGAAAAACCCACACCCAGCAACGAAGAGCCAACTCAACCAAAAAAAAAAAAGTTTAAATAAAAAGATTCAACTCAAATGTCACCACCTCTATGAAGCCACCCATGACTGTCACATTCTTAGTTGAGGAATGCAGAAGTGCATGAAAATTTCATTTTCTCCCCCTCCCTGCCTTCAAAGTCATTTCCCCAAGGTCACAACAGATGGTGCACATCCTTCCAGATAATTTTCTAGGCCCATACAAACACAAAAAAACTATGGGGGCTTTTTGTCTTTTTATTTCTGATTTATTTAATTTTAAAAATAGGATTCACATTACTCCAGACTCGCTTTGTTCATGTAGTAAGTCACAAACAACTCTCCAGGTCAGTGCCTGCGCACATAGCTCCCCCTCCTCACTGCCTGTGGAACCATCCGCAGCTTAATTCAGCCAGGAGTTACTTAGCTACTTCCCTCTTGATGGATGTTCAATTGTTTCTTTTTCAGTGCTACAAATGCTGCTATAATGAATATCTTATACTTGTGCTCTGATGTTTTTATTCCCATGAGAGGGATTCCCAAAAGAGGGATTTGTGAATTACAGGGTGTTTGTATTTTAAATTTTAATTGCTACTGCTGATTTTGTTCCCTAACATTTATAAGCAATTCTCAACCTCAGTGATGTACACAAGAGCTTTCTTCCCACACCACGGCCAGAACTGGATGTTACCTGTCTTTTTTTACTCTTGCCAATAGATGGATGATAGCGCTTACCTCACAGAATTGTTGTGAGGCTTAAATGAGGTTTAAATGAAAAATATAGTATCCAGGACTTCCCTGGTGGTCTGGTAATCTGCTTTGGTTGGGAACCTGCTTGCGGATGCAGGGGACATGGGTTCAATCCCCAGTCCAGGAAGGTTCCTCGTGCTGCACTGCAACTAGGCCACTGCACCACAACTACGGAAGCCCTAGAGCCGGGGCTCCACAGCAACAGAAGGCGCTGGAATGAGAAGCCCACGCTGCAGCTAGACAGTAGTCCCCACGAGCAGCCACTGGAGAAAGCCCACACGCAGCAACAAAGACCCAGTGCAGCCAATAATAAATGACAAATTTTAGCAGAGCTCTTAATTAAATATATATATATACACATATAGTATCCAGCACATAATAAGTCCTTGATAAATATGAGCCATTTATATAGCTCTGGAAGGACTTATGCTAAAGCTGAAGCTCCAATACTTTGGCCACCTGATGCAAAGAGTCAACTCATTGGAAAAGATCCAGATTCTGGAGAAGATTGAAGGCAGGAGGAGAAGCGGGCAACGGAGGATGAGATGGTTGGATGGCATCATCAACTCAATGGACCTGAGTGTGAGCAAACTCTGGGAGATAGTGAAGGATAGGGAAGCTTGGCATGCTGCAGTCCATGAGGTGGCAAAGAGTTGGACATGATTTAGCTACTGAATAATAAAATAACAAATATAGCTCTGATGTCATCCTATTATCATATATGTCAGGAAAGCCTAGAATACAGGATGACTTCCAGGTTCAGGAGAATATATCTTTTTAAGCAGACCAAGATTTTAATCCAGGCTTCCCTGACCAACTCAGAGCCTCAGTGCTTCATCTATAAAATGGGGATGAGTCTTCTGTATTCTCCATCACAAGGAAACAACAGAGCTCAAGTGAATTCATGACTGTAAAGTCTCATTTGAGATCTCACACATGTGTGGAGGGTTATGCTCTCACTCATGACCAGGCATGATCTCCAGTTCAGTTCAGTTTCAGTTCAGTCACTCAGTTGTGTTTGACTCTTTGAAACCCCATGAATCGCACCACACCAGGCCTCCCTGTCCATCACCAACTCCCGGAGTTCACCCAAACTGATGTCCATCGAGTCAGTGATGCCACCCAGCCATCTCATCCTCTGTCATCCCCTTATCCTCCTGCCCTCAATCTTTCCCAGGATCAGGGTCTTTTCAAATGAGTCAGTTCTTTGCATCAGGTGGCCAAAGTATTGGAGTTTCAGCTTCAGCATCAGTCCTTCCGATGAACACCCTGGACTGGTCTCCTTCAGGATGGACTGGTTGTATCTCCTTGCAGTCCAAGGGACTCTCAAGATCTTCTCCAACACCATAGTTCAAAAGCATCAATTCTTCAGCGCTCAGCCTTCTTCACAATCCAACTCTCACATCCATACATGACCACTGGAAAAACCATAGCCTTGACTAGATGGACCTTTGTTGGCAAAGTAATGTCTCTGCTTTTCAATATGCTATCTAGGTTGGTCATAACTTTCCTTCCAAAGAGTAAGCGTCTTTTAATTTCATGGCTGCAATCACCATCTGCAGTGATTTTGGAGCCCAAAAAAATAAAGTCTGACACTGTTTCCACTGTTTCCCCATCTATTTCCCATGAAGTGATGGGACCGATGCCATGATCTTCGTTTTCTGAATGTTGAGCTTTAAGCCAATATTTTCACTCTCCACTTTCACTTTCATCAAGAGGCTCTTTAGTTCCTCTTCACTTTCTGCCATAAGGGTGGTGTCATCTGCATATCTGAGGTTATTGATATTTCTCCCGGCAATCTTGATTCCAGCTTGTGCTTCTTCCAGTCCAGCATTTCTCATGATGTACTCTGCATATAAGTTAAATAAACAAGGTGACAATGTATAGCCTTGACGTACTCCTTTTCCTATTTGGAACCAGTCTGTTGTTCCATGTCCAGTTCTAACAGTTGCTTCCTGACCTGCATACAGGTTTCTCAAGAGGCAGGTCAGGTGGTCTGGTAGTCCCTTCTCTTGAAGAATTTTCCACAGTTTATTGTGACCCACACAGTCAAAGGCTTTGGCATAGTCAATAAAGCAGAAATAGATGTTTTTCTGGAACTCTCTTGCTTTTTCGATGATCCAGCAGATGTTGGCAATTTGATCTCTGGTTCCTCTGCCTTTTCTAAAACCAGCTTGAACATCTAGAAGTTCACGGTTCACTTATTGCTGAAGCCTGGCTTGAAGAATTTTAAAGCATCACTTTACTAGTGTGTGAGATGAGTGCAATTGTGCGGTAGTTTGAGCATTCTTTGGCATTGCCTTTCTTTGAGACTGGAATGAAAACTGACCTTTTCCAGCCCTGTGGCCACTGCTGAGTTTTCCAAATTTGCTGGTATATTGAGTGCAGCACTTTCACAGCATCATCTTTCAGGATTTGAAAGAGCTCAACTGGAATTCCATCACCTCCGCTAGCTTTGTTCGTAGTGGTGCTTCCTAAGGCCCACTTAACTTCACATTCCAGGATGTCTGGCTCTAGGTGAGTGATCACACCACTGTGATTATCTGGGTTGTGAAGATCTTTTTTATATAGTTCTTCTGTGTATTCTTGCCACCTCTTCTTAATATCTTCTGCTTCTGTTAGGTCCCTACCATTTCTGTGCTTTATTGAGCCCATCTTTGCATGAAATGTTCCCTTGATACCTCTAATTTTCTTGAAGAGATCTCTAGTCTTTTGCATTCTATTGTTTTTCTCTATTTCTTTGCATTGATTGCTGAGGAAGGCTTTCTTATCTCCTTGGTATTCTTTGGAACTCTGAATTCATATGGGTATATCTTTCCTTTTCTCCTTTGCTTTTCACTTCCCTTCTTTTCACAGCTATTTGTAAGCCCTCCTCAGACAGCCATTTTGCTTTTTTGCATTTATTTTTCTTGGGGATGGTTGATTACTCTCTCCTGTACAATGTCTCAGCGGCAGCCAAGAGGAGCTACCCTACGTCCGAGGTAAGGAGCAGCGGCTGCGCTTTGCTGGAGCAGCCGTGAAGAGATGCCCCACGTTCAAGGTAAGAGAAACCCAAGTAAGATGGTAGGCACTGAGAGAGAGCATCAGAGGGCAGACAGACTGAAGCCACAATCACAGACAACAGGCCAGTCTGATCACACTAGGACCACAGCCTTGTGTAACTCAGTGAAACTAAGCCATGGCATGTGGGGCCACCCAAGATGGTTGGGTCATGGTGGAGAGGTCTGACAGAATGTGGTCCACTGGAGAAGGGAATGGCAAACCACTTCAGTATTCTTGCCTTGAGAACCCCATGAACAGTATGAAAAGGCAAAAAGATAGGATACTGAAAGATGAACTCCCCAGGTCGGTAGGTGCCCAATATGCTACTGGAGACCAGTGGAAAAATAACTCCAGAAAGAATGAAGGGATGGAGTGAAAGCAAAAACACCCAGTTGTGGATGGGACTGGTGATAGAACCAAGGGCTGACACTGTAAGGAGCAATATTGCATCAGATCAGATCAGATCAGTCGCTCAGTCGTGTCCGACTCTTTGCGATAGGAACCTGGAATGTCAGGTCCATGAATCAAGGCAAATTGGAAGTGGTCAAACAGGAGATGGCAAGAGTGAACGTCAACATTCTAGGAATCAGTGAACTAAGATGGACTGGAATGGGTGAATTTAACTCAGATGACCATTATATCTATTACTGTGGGCAAGAGTCCCTTAGAAGAAATGGAGTAGCCATCACAGTCAACAAAAGAGTCCAAAATGCAGTACTTGGATACAACCTCAAAAATGACAGAATGATCTCTGTTCGTTTCCAAGGCAAACCATTCAGTATCACATAACCCAAGTCTATGCCCCGACCAGTAACGCTGAAGAAGCTGAAGTTGAACAGTTCTATGAAGACCTACAAGACCTTCTAGAAATAACACCCAAAAAAGATGTCCTTTTCATTACAGGGGACTGGAATGCAAAAGTAGGAAGTCAAGAAACACCTGGAGTAACAGGCAAATTTGGCCGTGGAGTACGGAATGAAGCAGGGCAAAAGCTAATAGAGCTCTGCCAAGAGAACTCACTGGTCATAGCAAACACCCTCTTCCAACAACACAAGAGAAGACTCTACACATGGACATCACCAGATGGTTGACACTGAAATCAGATTGATTATATTCTTTGCAGCCAAAGATGGAGAAGCTCTATACAGTCAGCAAAAACAAGGCCAGGAACTGACTTTGGCTCAGATCATGAACTCCTTATTGCCAAATTCAGACTGAAATTGAAGAAAGTGGAGAAAACCACTAGACCATTCAGGTATGATCTCCAGGTGATCCCCAAAAGACATTTCTTAGATGAGCAAAGACCTTCACAGTCAGAGAAGAGGGAAGAGATCTCCTGACCCTTGGTCCTAACCCTTCAACTAGATATTCACGCTCCATCCATTCTCAAGGACAAGACAATACATAAATATGAGCATGTGGTTATCTCAAGGACCCCTGAAGACTTTCCTTCTATTCAAAAATGCCTCTAACCCAGAGAATATTGTTAGATGCCTGACATTTTGCCACTAATGACCCACGCCTCCCTGCACCACTCCTTGGGGGAGCAGGTCCACTCCCAGGACTTCAAGCATTGTTTACCAAACATTTCCTGAGCATGTGCTCTGTGCCCAGCACACACAGCGCCTCGTGGACTCTACACTTGACACTATCAAAGGCCATCTCACCATCTCTGACTCCTCTCCATGTTTCAAACCCATATTCCCATCTGTCTACTAGAAATCTCACCTTTAATATCCCACAAGCACCTGAGACTCAGCACACCCCAAGGTGAATTTATCAGCCTCCTCCTAAACCTGCCCCTGCTTCCTCTGCTTCCCCAACTCCAGGCCTGGCCTCTTCATCCTCTGGAGGTCCATAACATCAGAAGCCTCAGCCTTAGCCTCACCTGCAACCCACCAGTTAGGCTGCCTTCTCCACCAACTACCTCCTCCCTGCCCCAACCCAGGGTTAGGTGAAGCAGGCAAGAACATCCTTGAAAATGAGTGCTTTATTAAATTTGGCACCCTAGGATACTCACTCTCCTACTCAAATCCAGGCCAGCCGGATCTTCTAAATTAGACCAACTCAGTTTATCTTTCACTGGGCTGAGGCAGCAGCCAATCACATGGCCTTCCTCCCTCCGTTCTCTGCCTCCAGTGATTCTCTTTGGCTCAATGGTAAAGAATCCATCTGCCAACACAGGAGACACGGGTTCAATCCTTGGTCTGGGAAGATCCCACATGCCACGGAGCAACTAAGCTCGTGTGCTGCAACTATTGAGCCTGTGCTCTAGAGCCCAAAGGTCCCAACTATTGAAGTCTCTGCTCCCTGCTCCGCAACTAGTAGCCCCTGATTGCCACAACTAGAGAAAAGCCTGTGCAGCAATGAAAACCCAACAGAGCCAAAAATAAATATATAAATACGTTTTTTTAATATAAAAATCACATCCTCAAGGATCTTGCAGGACTCACCATAATCTACTGAATGAAGTATCAGGATTTATATTCACACAGAACATGTCTTCCTCCATGCAACAACTTCTGTTTGAATCTACCCTGCCAAAGACAGCCAGCTCAGCACTGGCATCTGATTGGGCCACACATGAGCACCTGACACAAGCGCAGCTCATCCATAGGCTACCTAATAGCCTATCACATGGCCTGACACAACACGCTCTACAAGGAGACAGTGGTCATCAACTGAACCAATCAAATGTTGTCTCTCAGGGGTTTGAAATAGAAGGGGGGAAAAAGAGAGAGCTGCCTAATTGATAGCAAAACAGAAAAAGCAGAGGCAAGGAACTGAACCTGAGTCATATTAATAGTTAATGACTTCCAGCTGTGGAGGTCCTGGTGCCATCTTAAATCCAGTTCCCATCAGTTTCCCAGCTCTATGGCAACTCCTCTTGTTGGAGTTCCAAAAGAGGGGCTTTAATATGCCACTAGGGTCTTGTCTGGCCCAGCCTGGCCTGGCATTGGGTGGGGAAGGCTGGATCCCACCAACCCGGGGCAGGAGCCAGCTGTCTAGCGAACGACTGTAAACCCCAGTTCCTGCCACACAGCCCGGAGCTTGGCTGTGACACCCCCACTCCCAAGGGAAAAGGGGCATCTGAGGCTTCTACACAGTTCCAAAAAGCTGGAGACATCTCACACCCACAAATAATAATCATGATTTTCTGTAATTATTATTTGTGTATTTTGCATAATTGTCATAATTATTACCATCAGCTCATCAGCCTCCCATCCCAGCGTGCTCTCCTCCCGTCCTCAGCCCTGAAATCTGATCACATGGGGCACCCTTGCCTGCCGCTGACTGCCTTGTCAGAGCTGGCTTATAGGGATTCCTCGATGAAATGGGATATGATGCTCCTGAGGGTTCTTTTCTGCCTTGCTTATCCTTCCAGAATACTTCTGGGCCTCAGTGCTAACTCTGTGCAGGGCCCAGGCTCAGTGTTGGGGCAGGAGACAAAGGGAAATGAGAGGAGCTTGCTTGCCCACTTGTTCTAGAAAAAGAAATAAGGCCTCCCTGCTCGCCTGCAACCAGTAGTGACTGGGAGCAGACTGGTCCCAGCTCAGGAGTTCAGACTATCAGCATCCCACCCTAGCTCTGCCTTCTGATGTGTGACATCACCTGGGTGGCTTGAAATCAATCATGCTGGAAGTACTTACACTGCAGAAATTGGCAAAAAGGCTTTTTTTCCAGAGAGCTAGTTGTTAAACATGCATCAGTTAGTTCAGTTCAGTCGCTCAGTCATGTCCGACTCTTTGCGACCCCATGGACTGAAGTACGCCAGGCTTCCCTGTCCTTCACCATCTCTCGGAGCTTGCTCAAATTTGTGTTCATTGAGTCGGTGATGCCATCCTACCATCTCATCCTCTGTTGTCCCCTTCTCCGGCCTTCACTCTTCCCCAGCATCAGGGTCTTTTCCAATGAGTAGGCTCTTCACATCAGGTGGCCAAAGTATTGGCGCTTCAGCCTCAGCAACAGTCCCTCCAATGAATATTCAGGACTGACTTCATCTTAGATTGACTGGTTTGATCTCTTTGTCACCCAAGGGACTCTCAAGAGTCTTCTCCAACACTACAGTTCAAAGGCATCAATTCTTCAGGGCTCAGCTTTCTTTATGGTCCACTCTCACATCCATACATGACTACTGGAAAAACCAAAGCTTTGACTAGACAGACCTTGTCAGCAAAGTAATGTCTCTGCTTTTTACAGAGAAACATGTATCAGCCTACCCTCAAACCCACCCTCCGCATCACAGACAGGATGTTCTCTAAGGCTGAAATATAATGGTATCACTCTCCTACAATGGCTCCATGTTACTCATGGGTAAGGTCGAAACCCTTCAGCATAAGGCCCCCAGAGCCCTGCATGATCCAGCTCAGCCTGCCACTCTAGCTTCCATCCTTTCTGTCTCCCGTGGCCTTCCAGATGACTCTGTGCCCCAGAGATGTCATCTCAGGCCCCACACCCTCCGGCCTCCAGTCTCCAGCACATGCCATCCCTGCCTGAATCACCCTTCCACCCTCGGTCCTGGCTTTAAGGCTGCATCTTTCTGGGAAGACCTCACTGACCCCACTCTCATGGCAGCACATGTTTTCATCATGTGTCTACCCGCATGTGGCCCCACTCAACTACTGAGTCAAGTCTAATTCGCTCTTTCTTTCACCTTTAGCATCTGGCAGAGTCCCGCCATGTTGAACTCAGTAGCCTCAAACTGAATTGAATCCAACAGAATCAACACCACAGCCTGAGACCAGCTGAGGTCAGTACCCTCACGGACTGCAGAGTGCTTTGATTGGTCAGAGACAGCAGGATGCTTCTGATGGATAAGTCGGACCAGTGTCCTGGACACATCCCCAAGGAGAAACTCCAGGCCACATGTTACCAGCAGGGCAGCACCCATGCCTTCTCAGTGACATGCCCTGTATCAGCTTGCTGGTCCCTGTTATTCTGCCCCTCAGTGGGACACCCTCCTTAATGCCTGCTCGGTTCACTATCTGCTTCCGCTTGGCCAACAGCTTCACACTACTTTGGGTATAGAAACCCCCAAACACACACATACACATACACACACATGCACACACGTGCATCTTCAATTTGGCCCCCAAACTGGCTGAGGCTGAATTTCCCAGATTCCCAGAGGGGAAAAAAAATGGAGGCTCTGTGTGAGTTAATAAAATCAGCTTGAAAGGAGGGGGGTGGGAAATGTGCTATTTCTTGCACATTTCAGTATGCAGACTGGGGAGACTTCCCTGGTGGTCCAGTGGTTAAGAATCTGCCTTGCAATGCAGGGAACATGGGTTCGATCCCTGTTTAGGAAACTACGATCTCACACGCCAGGAGCAACGAAGCCCGTCCGTCACTAGAGATCCATGTGCCACAACAAGGAGCCCGCCTGATGCAGTGAAGATGCTGCATGCTGCAGCTAAAACCCAACGCGGCCACATCAACTGATTAATTTTTTTTAAAGTATGCAGACAGATTCCTACTCATAGCTCATATTTACTGAGAACTGTCAGGGCACACAGGTCCATTAAATAATACAAACTAAACAAACAAAGCTGAGTGTTTTAATGTGCTGGACAAAGGTCCATACACCAGTGAATATAGTCAGTCACCAAGCAGTTTGCTGAAGAGGAAAATTGGGGGTTTTCTTTGTCAGAAAAGGGGAGGGAGGTGGTGGTGGTTCTGTTACTGGAGGATGAAAAGTTGTACTCCCCAGAGGACTTTCTCACAGATCCAGAAAATCTCCAGTTTGGTCCAGTGAAGAGCTGGCATGTGTAACGTGGTAACACCAGCCTTTGAGTTTTTTTATGTATTTTATTGAAGTATGATTGATTTACAATGTTGTGTTTAATTTCTGCTGTACAGCAAAGTGATTCAGTTATAAATTATCCACATTCTTTTTAATATTCTTTTCCATTATGATTTATCACAGGGTATTGAATATTGGTTCCCAATGCTATACAGGAAATCAACCCTGACTATTAATTGGAAGGACTGATGCTGAAGCTGAAGCTTCAGTACTTTGGCCACCTGATGCGAAGAGCCGATTCATTGGAAAAGACCCTGATGCTGGGAAAGATTGAGGGCAAGAGGAGAAGGGGGCAACAGAGGATGGGATGGTTGGATGGCATCAGTGACTCAATGGACATGAGTTTGGGTAAACTCAGGGAAATATGAAGAACAGGGAAGCCTGGTGTGCTACAGTTCATGGGGTCATAAAGAGTCAGACATGACTTAGCAGCTGAAAAACAATGTTGTACTGGAGGCTTCCCTGGTAGCTCAGCAGTAAAGAATCTGCCTGCAGTGCAGGAGATGCAGGAGTTGCGGGGCCCATCCCTGGGTTGGGAAGATCCCCTGGAGGAGGGCATGGCAACCCACTCCAGTATTCTTGCCTGGAGAATCCCATGGACAGAGGAGCCTAGTGGGCTACAGTCCATGGGGATGCAAAGAGTCAGACACGACTGAGCGACTGGGCACGCGCACACGCTATCCAGTCAGGCCTGGTTGTTAACCCATTCTCCACATAATAGTTTGCATCTGCTAATCCAAACTCCCAGTCCATCCCTCCCCTACCTCCCCGCTTGGCAACCACAAATCTGTTCTCCATGTCTGTGAGTCTGTTTCTGTTTCATTTGTGTCATATTTTTTTTATTTTATTTATTACTTTTGGCTGTGCTGGGTCTTGGGCTTCCCAGGCGGCGCTAGTGCTAAAGAACCTGACTGCCAGTGTAGGAGACATAAGAGATGGAGATTCGATCCCTGGGTCGGGAAGACCCTCTGGAGAAGCAAATGGCAAGCCACTCCAGTATTCTTGCCTGGAAAATTCCATGGACAGAAGAGCCTGGTGGGGTACAGTCCACGCAGTCACAAAGAGTCAGACACAACTGAGTGGCTGAGCACACACGGTGCTGGGTCTTCCTTGCTGCACAAGCTTTTCTCTAGTTGTGCTGAGTGGGGGCTAATCTCTAGTACAGGCTTCTCATTGCGGTGGCTTCTCTAGTCCTGGAGGAAGGGCCCGAGAGCCTGTAGGCGTCAGTAGTCATGGTCCCAGCTCTAGAGCACAGGCTCAGTAGTTGGCACACACAGGCTTAGTTGCTCCACGGCATGTGGGATATTCCTGAACAAGGGATCAAACCCCTGTCCCCTGCATTGGCAAGTGAATTCTTTACCACTGAGCCACCAGGGAAGCCCTGTGTCATTGTTTAGATTCCGCATGTAAATGATATCATATGGCATCTGTCTTTCTCCTTCTGACTTACGTCACTTAGTCTGACCATCTCCAGGTCCATCCACGTTGCTGCAAATGGTGTTCAGTATTTTGTTCCTTATATGAACAGCCTTCAGTTTTGATACCTTCTACGCAAGTGCTACTCAAAGTAGACATTTCCCTTGTGTGACGCTAACACCCACCGCCCTCTCAGTATGTTCTAAGCACCTGGCATCTTTCTCCAGGAGGGGCAGTGGTCAGAGCTCAGGCTTGGGTGCCAGACCACCTATATCCAGTCCCCAGTTTAAGCCCTTGAGCACGTCAATACCTCAGTTTCCTCTTCCATAAAATGGGAATTGCTGTACCTAACACCCAGGGTTGTTGTGCGGATTAAATGCATTATTGTGTGTAGAGCCCTTGGAATAGTATTTGGTAGACAGAATCTTTTCATCCTTTAATCTTGTCATCAAGAGAGAGATAGCATTCTTTTTTATAGTCTTTTCCATTATGGTTTATCACAGGATATTGAATATAATTCCCTGTGCTGTAGAGTAGGAAAGTGAAGGTGAAAGTGAAGTCGCTCAGTCATGTCCGACTCTTTGAGACCCCGTGGACTGTAGCCCACCAGGCTCCTCCATCCATGGGATTCTCCAGGCAAGAATACTGGATTCAAGAATACTGGATTGGGTTGCCATTTCCTTCTCCAGGGGATCTTCCCGACCCAGGGATCAAACCCAAGTCTCCCACATTGCAGGCAGACGCATTAACCTCTGAGCCACCAGGGAAGATAGGACCTTGTTGTTTATCCATTCTATATGTAATAGTGTACATATGCTAATCCCAAACTCCCAGGCCTTCCCTCCCCCACCCCCTCCCCCTTGGCACTCACAAGCCTATTCCCTCTACGTCTGTGAGTCTGTTTCCATTTTGTAGATGAGTGCATTTGTGCCATATATTAGATCCATATATAAATGACATCATAATAATGGGAGATGCTCTTCTTTTCTCTACAGGTGAGGCGCAATGACTCGCTCTGCACCCTACCATCACCACTGCACCCCAGCGTCTAAGTATTGGTCGGAGAAGTGCCAAGGCTCTGGGGAAATAGAAGACCATTGTATTTCAGCCTTAAGAGAACATCTGTTCTCATCGTGGCTGTTACTCAACAATGACTCGTATGGTGTCCTATGACACCCCTGTCCAGGCCCTTGGGACTCCTTCAGCTCCCCCACCAGCATTCTCGGCCAGGCTGGGAACCACCTGCTCTGGGGACCCCACCTTTTCCAGGGTCCTTCCAGGGAACGCACATGAGTCTCCTCCACCTTGGCTGCCTGCACATTTCCGCACATTTCCATCACCGTCAGGAAAGATTCTCTTTTTGATTTCCTCTCCCCCCTCCCACCTGGACACCCTGCTTAATCACCTAGAGAAGCTCCAGCTTTAGGGGAACAAAACCCAACAGAGAAATGTCTTCCAGATGTCTCTTCCCAGCTAGTCTCAAAACACAACCTCCCTAAAAGGCAAGGAAGCACAGGCCAGCTGCTGCCTAAATGGAGGAAAGAAAGAGAAAACATCACTGTCCCCATTCATCACCTCCACTAGAGTATGGGTGGGTGCTGGAGCCCTTTTCGGGGTGGATCCCCAGAAGTTGGAGTCTGGCCCAGGAGCATCCCTCCAGTAGCCCCGAAGTAAGCCACACACTTCTTGTGTGTGTGGTGGGGACACACACCCCAGAGGACCATTATGATGTAGAGCAGAGAGCCTTGATGGAGGTTTGGAGAAGCCATCAATTCTGTACAGAGAGCAGAGAAGGCTTCCAAGGAGCTTGGCTGGGCTGGATAAGGAGGGGACACCAGCCCGTAGGGATAAGAGGCTCAGCACAGGGAATAGCTAGAGGCTTGACCTCACAGTGGTGTCCAAGAAAATGGTGCCACAGTGAGCATGAGGGGAGGGGTGGGTAGAGAGACAGATGAGGGTCAGTTGGCAGGGGCCTGGAGTCCTGGGCTAAGGAGCTTGGGTTTCATCTTAATATGCATTGAGGGGTCCCTGAAGCGTTTGGAGTAAGGAAGGGTATGTCCAGATTTGAGTTTGGGAAAACATTCTGGCTGCAGCCTGAGGAATGAATGGGGTGGGCGGTGAAGGCAGGAAGACAGGGAAGACAGATGAGAATGCTATTGCAATTGTTCAGACGATGGGGGCCCAAACAGGGGCCTGAGGGACTTCCCTGGCAGTCCAGTGGTTAAGACTCCACCTTCCACTGCAGGGAGCACAGATTTGATCCCTGGTCAAGGAAATAAGATCCTGCCAGCTGCATGGCGAGGTTCGATTAAAAAAAAAAGACTCATCTCCAAACAGGTGGGGAAGAAGACTCCACATAGGCAGTTTCGATGCCACCTGTCCCCAACTGTCCCTTCTATCTAAAGGACTGTTTCCATCAGGCTGACAGACAGAATCCTGTTGCCCACCCCCCAAGAGCAGTACAGTTGGGGCAGTAACAGGATGGAACCTGAGGCTGGGGAGGGGCCTTGGAGAGGCCTGCCCAAGGCTGGGCCAGCTCCAAAGCTAGGCTGGAGGGCAGAGACCTTGAACCTGTCCCCAAGAACCCCATCCCCAAAATAACAAACACACACACACACGATACACTACACACCCCCAGCCACCCAGGCACCCCCAGTTCGCTCAATCCCGAGGCAGGTACATACAACAAACACACGCATAACGCCTGCCTCACCCACACCACCCATCCCCCTGCAGGTGACCACCACCCAAACAATCCCTTTCTTCACTACAGTTAGACATCAGATTTCGGTTCATCACACACCCCTGCCACACCAACCACACAAAACATGACAGACTTCCTGCATACAGATATCGGACAGACCACTCACACACACAAATCCAGCCCACACTGCACACACAGGGCTGAAGGAGGCCTGGGGGTGAGTTGGGCCGAAGCCCCATCCAACCTCCACCGCTAGAGCTGTGTGTCCAGGGGACTCAGGCAGCCTGAACGAGGCACCGTTTACCAACTCGCAGCAAGGCAGTATTTATTCAGGTGAAACACGGTCTTGCAGAGTTGGCTCAAGTTCTCAAGCCAAATAACGCCCAATAGAGTTCCATCTATGGGAACAAGTTTCGTAACCACTTCTATGTAAGTGATCTCCATCCTCAGAGTGACAGACAATGCACCTCCAATTATAAATGATGGGAAAACTCTGATATCAAAAGCAACTCTAAATATATTAAGATGTCTGTGATGCTCGGTGCAAGCAATAAATCTCATTTTTTACCTAAGCAGATCACCGCTTTTACCCCTCCACTAAATAAATGATGAACGAATACATAAAGAATATTGATATAACATGTGTTGATTTAATCAGCACCCTGGGAATCCTCAGGTCCCCATCTGGCCCAGGTGGCTCCTTCTCGCCTCCAGCCATTCCGAGGTGCCAGCAGGGAGGGGTGGTGGGCCTGGCAAACACCCCCTGGGTTCTGAGCAGCTTCTCCCAGTGAGGCAGGTGGCCCACCTGGGGGCTGACTGAAGACACAGTGCCTGGAGGGGTTGCGGGTTTTTTTTTTCTAAACCCACACTTGACTCTGTCCACACCGAACTCGCCTGTGTGTGGTCTTTGGGGAGCCTGCACAGGAGCGGAATATTGATCAGATGGGAAGGAGAGAGAGAAAGAGGAAAAACACCTTCAAAAGCAGAGCTTCAAATCCATCATCGGTTCCCACAGACCCAAGACCGTGAGCACAGCCCTAAGGGCTTTACACGTGAGACACGGGGATGCAGAGACAAGCGTGCATGTGCACAGACACGAGTGCACACAGACACACACCGGCAGACACAGAGACAGCTCACAGCGGCAGGCTCAGAGCCACACTCGTGTGTACTGACACATACATGTAGCACAAAAGCAAGAGCACGCATGTCCACGCAGCAGAACAGGCCCAGAGGTACCGACAGCTGCCCAGGGGAGAGATATCTCCAAGCACGCAGGTACACGACACGTCACACGGAAGGTGCCTGCACACACACAGGGATGCTTGTGCACGTTCATGGACATCCACACTGCCACCCACTCTGAGCGCCTTACCTTGGGCCAAGTGGGAGCAGGTACCTCTTGCCCTGTGCCCTGCCCACCACCTTTTCTCAACCTCAAGATGGTTGGAGCCAACTCCTGTGTCATCGTGGTCACACGATGTAAATGATACAGACCTACTCCCAGGAGGGCAAACTGGGCCCTGACATTTGTCCATTCGTTCTCAAATCCCTGCAGCCAAGCAGTTCCGTGTGCATTGGGACCATCATGGGAGATTTTTTTAATTACTGTTGCCTGGGCCCCGGGCTTCCCAGGTGGCATTAGTGATAAAAGGACCCACCTGCCAATCAGTTCAGTTCAGTTCAGTCGCTCAAAGGACCCACCTGCCAATCAGTTCAGTTCAGTTCAGTCGCTCAGTCGTGTCCGACTCTTTGTGACCCCATGGACTGCAGCACGCCAGGCCTCCCTGTCCATCACCAACTCCTGGAGTCTACTCAAACCCATGTCCATTGAGTTGGTGATGCCATCCAACCATCTCATCCTCTGTCGTCCCTTTCTCCTCCCGCTTTCGATCTTTCCCAGCATCAGGGTCTTTTCAAATGAGTCAGTTCTTCGCATTAGGTGGCCAAAGTATTAGAGTTTCAGCTTCAGCAACAGTTCTTCCAATGCAGGAGATTTAAGAGACATGGGCTCAATCCCTGGGTCAGGAAGATTCTCCGGAGGAGGGCATGGCAACCCACTCCAGTATTCTTGCCTGGAGAATTCCATGGACAGAGGAGCCTGGCGGGCTACAGTCCATGGGGTCGCAGAGAGTTGGACACGACTGAAGTGACTTAGCAGGTGCGCCTGGGCCCAACCCCTGGTGACTCTGACTCAACTGATCTGAGGAGGACATCAGGCAATGAGTATGTTTTTTGTTTGTTTGTTTGTTTTGGAAACAGTATCCACTTAGAGCTTTTATTTTTTATTATTTTTTTAAAATCAGAGTATAATCATTTTATAATACTGTGTTAGTTTCTGCTGTGCAACAACATGAACCAGCTATATATATACATATATCCCCTCCCTCTTGAGCCTCCCTCCCACCACCACGCCCATCCCACCGCTCTAGGTCATCACAGATCACTGAACTGATGGATGGACGTTTTACACACTACCCAGGTGACTCTAGTGTGCTTCCAGGGTTGAAGTGACTGGAGCATCAGATGAGGCCTCTGGAGTCCTACCAGCAGCTTTGTCATTCGGCAGGACAGCCCTGAGGGTGTGAAGGTGTCCCTACCCCTGCCGTTCAGCTCACCCAGGAAGCGCTTGACACACTGGTCTGACCCCCACCCTCCCAAAGACCCTTTCGAAATGCCAGCGGTGCCGAGCACAGCCGCGGTGCAGGCATCCATGCACTGCGGCTGCCCCCTGCTGGCCAGATCCGGCCAAGCCCAGCTGTCTCTGTGACCCGCTCCTCCGCACCAGGGCTGATCCAGGCTGAGATATGAGGGCAGCCAGAAGTGGACTGTCCTGAAGATTATTAAGTCCCCAAACCCTCAGCTCTGCGCCCTTCTGCTAAGGCCCAGTCCCAAGCTCCCTCTTGGGCCTGGGCAATCTCAGAGGTCCTTTCCTTGGTGGATGTACTCAGTGGTAGCCAGGAATGCCCATGACCTGGGCCAGCCAGGGTAGCTGGACCTACAGAGATGAATGAGAAAAGGGACCAGCCCAGGAGCTCCCCCATCCATCCTCCAACCACTACCCGAGCCACCTCCTTCAAGCTGCATCTTTCTCTACTCCACATATACGCACACCCCTCGCCCGTTCTCCCACTGCCTTTAGGATCAAGCCCAGGCCCCTGAACACAGCTGACCTGCCCCTCACAGCCTGCTCCCACTGTCGAGTCTCCTTAGAAAGCCTTCCACCCTAAGGCCACCTAGCAAACTCTCCCTCACGTGTCCATATAAGGCTTCTGCCAGCTCCTCCTCCTTCCCTAACCTGTTTGCTCCACCACTCCCCACTCCCATTAGTTGCTTCCTCCTCTTTTTTTCTCTGACCATTATATACATGCCTTTTATAATAATTATGTTTATGTGTCTGCCTCCTCCTACCAGACTGGGGGTCCCCAAGGGCAGAGGCAATGGGTAAGAGATCAATAAAAACTTGCAGAATGAATGAAGCTTTCTCCATCGCCCAGTCCATAGGAAAAGTGAAAGTGAACATGTTAGCCGCTCTGCTGCTGCTGCTAACTCGAGTCAGTTGTGTCCGACTCTATGCGACCCCATAGACGACAGCCCACCAGGCTCCTCCATCCTTGGGATTCTCCAGGCAAGAACACTGGAGTGGGTTACCATTTCCTTCTCCAATGCATGAAAGTGAAAAGTGAAAGTGAAGTCACTCAGTGGCGTCTGACTCTTAGCAACCCCATGGTCTGCAGCCTACCAGGCTCCTCTGTCCATGGGATTTTCCAGGCAAGAGTACTGGAGTAGGGTGCCAGTGCCTTCTCCGGTTAGTCACTCAGTCACATCCTATTCTGCAAGCCCATGGACTAGCCTGCCAGAGTCCTCTGTCCATGGGATTTCCCAGGCAAGAATAGTGGAGTGGATAGCCATTCCCTCCTCCAGGGGATCTTCCCAATCCTAGGATTGAACCCAGGTCTCCCACATTGCAGGCAGATTCTTTACTGTCTGAGCCACCAGGGAAGCCTGGTCTATAGGGAGCTCTTCCCAAACTTGCTCCACCACATGGATGGGCTGAGCCCCTTTCTTGGAGGCACAACCCTGAGAACAAGGAAGAAAAACAACACTAACACTAGCAAAACACTCCCTGAGTGCCAGATGTACATTCAGTCCCAAGTGCTTACATATATTCATTCATTTAACCCTTACAAAATTATCCCCAATTTATAGATGGGAAAACTAAGGCACAAAGAGGTTAAGTAACACCCAAACACACAGCTGGGTCATTTGGAACTGGAATTGCCAGAGGCCACACTCTTCACCACATTGCCCTCTCAAGGGAAGAGAATGCATGAGACAGGTGGAGAAGCCATGTCCACTCTGGCCCGGGCCTGCCCCCCCCCCAAGGCCTCCTGTGGGGTGCTGGTGGGGGTGGTTCCTCCCAAGAGAGGTTAGGCCCAGATTCTGCCCCCAGCCGGCACTTCTATGGCTTCAGCTTCTTTCACTTCCTTCTTAATTTTTCTGACAAGCACAGATGCCACTGCAGCTGACAACCAGCCTGTCGGTGTGAACAGGCAGATCCAGCTCTCGTTTGTCTAGTAAGAAAATGGAATTGGACAAGGAGGCAACTGAGCTTCAAGAGACCTAGAGGCTTGGGGAGGAGGGTGTGGCAGGAATGGGAGGGTCCCTGACAGGCAGGGAAGGGGTTCAGGGACCGGATGTGAGTTCTGAGATGCCTACAGGCCCTCAGGACCACCCTACTTCTAATTCTTCCTTCCTCTCTCCTTCCTCCTCCCATCCTTCCATCCAGACTTGGTGAACAACTACTGTATGCGGGCTTTTTCTCACCACTGGGAACATGAAGGATGAAGGTGGCCATCTGGGCAACCGGCAGGGTCAGACCATCAAGTCCTGGCATGGGAAATGCTTTAATGAGGCAGGGTCCAGCTGTCAAGGTTCGGATCAGCCTCCCACTTCCCAACAGTGTGAATTGCACAGGGCCCTAAAGCTCCAGGTGGTGCTAGTGATAAAGAACCCGGTGGCCAATGCAGGAGACATAAGAGACATAAGTTCGATCCCTGGGTCGGGAAGATCCCCTGGAGAAGGAAGGGATAGGCTACACACTCCAGTATTCTTGAGCTTTCCTGGTGGCTCAGACAGTAGAGAATCCACCTGCAATGTGGGAGACTCAGGTTCGATCCCTGGGTTGGGAAGATCCCTGGAGGAGAGCATTGCAACCCACTCCAGTATTCTTGCCTGGAGAATCCTCATGAACAGAGGAGCCTGGTGGGCTACAGTTCATGGGGTCACAAAGAGTCAGACACGACTGAGAGACCAAACACAGCACACCAGTGGCTCAGCCCTGGGGTGGGCCGTAGCACCCCAACTACAGGAAGTCAGTTTCTCATGTGGACAGTTCTTGGCAGCTGACCTCAGACTCTCCAACCGCAGGGCCAAGTGTCATGATCTGGCAGAGGGGCTGCTGGGGTGATCTGCAGAGGACGTCCTCCCCACGGAGGACTCAGCCGCAGCCAGGCAGGCTCCAGTCCCAGGAACAGAGTAACAAGGCTGAGCAGTCAAAGCACACACATCTCTGGTCTCTGCAAACCCCTCAGAGGTGCAGCAACTAAGCACATAGCACAGCACACACAAAAGTGCAGCACGTGGGTGGCTCGGGTGTAGGGAGTGTGTCCGGAAGTGCTCTTTGTCAGAGTGCTCCTGCGTGTGCATAACTCTGTGTGTGTGTGTCTGTCTGTCAGTCCATTCACATCTGGGAAGGTGAGGGGCAGTAACTGTATTCGTATCTCTGTGCTTTGTATAATTGTAGCTCGCCTGTCTGTGCAAAACTATGTCTCTGGGAACTTCCCTGGTGGTCCAGTGGCTAAGACTGCACTTTCAATGTAGGGGTCCAGGTTCAATCCCTGGTTGGGGAACTAGATCCCACATGCCACAACCAAGAGTTCCCATGCCTCGGTGAAGATCAAGGATCCCACGTGCCACAATTAAGACTCAGTTCAGTTCAGTTCAGTTCAGTCACTCAGTCGTGTCCAACTCTTTACGACCCCATGAATCGCAGCACGCCAGGCCTCCCTGTCCATCACCAACTCCCAGAGTTCACCCAGACTCACATCCATCGAGTCAGAGATGCCATCCAGCCATCTCATCCTCTGTCATCCCCTTCTCCTCCTGCCCCCAAGCCCTCCCAGGATCAGTCTTTTCCAATGAGTCAACTCTTTGCATGAGGTGGCCAAAGTACTGGAGTTTCAGCTTCAGCATCATTCCCTCCAAAGAAATCCCAGGGCTGATCTCCTTCAGAATGGACTGGTTGGATCTCCTTGCAGTCCAAGGGACTCTCAAGAGTCTTCTCCAACATCACAGTTCAAAAGCATCAATTCTTGGGCACTCAGCTTTCTTCACAGTCCAACTCTCACATCCATACATGACCACAGGAAAAACCATAGCCTTGACTAGACGGACCTTTGTTGGCAAAGTAATGTCTCTGCTTTTGAATATACTATCTAGGTTGGTCATAACTTTCCTTCCAAGGAGCAAGCGTCTTTTAATTTCATGGCTGCAATCACCATCTGCAGTGATTTTGGAGCCCAAAAAAATAAAGTCTGACACTGTTTCCACTGTTTCCCCATCTATTTTCCATGAAGTGATGGGACCAGATGCCATGATCTTAGTGTTCTGAATGTTGAGTTTTAAGCCAACTTTTTCACTCTCCTCTTTCACTTTCATCAAGAGGATTTTTAGTTCCTCTTCACTTTCTGCCATAAGGGTGGTGTCATCTGCATATCTGAGGTTATTGATATTTCTCCCGGCAATCTTGATTCCAGCTTGTGCTTCTTCCAGCCCAGCGTTTCTCATGATGTACTCTGCAAAGAAGTTAAATAAGCACCAGGTACAGCCAAATATATAAGTAAATATTTTTTAAAAGGAAAGAAAAAGAAAACTATGCCTCCAGGTACCTGCATGACTGTCCCTGGGACAGCCCTGGGCTAAGCCCTCTGTTCTCGTCGCCAGTATCAGCACTGCTGTACCCACTGACTCCCTGTGCTCTGGTGCTTTACCAACATGTTTTTATTTACTCCCCATTTAAAAAGATTCCTGACCCACACCCTTTCCCAAGCCACATGCATAGGAGTCTCAGAGGCGAAAGTTAAAGTTGCTCGGTTGTGTCTGCCTCTTTGTGATCCCATGGACTGCAGCCCGCCAGACTCCTCTGTCCATGGAATTTTCAAGGCAAGAATACTGGAGTGGGTTGCTGTTCCCTTCTCCAGGGGATCTTACCAACCCAGGGATCAAACACAGATCCCGGTCTCCCACATTGCAGGCGGATTCTTTACCGTCTGAGCCACCAGGAAAGCCCTTCAGAGGCTAGGTCCTGCCCAGATTCAATGGTGTGATCTTTGCGGCCCCTCGCAATCTAGCCCAAAGCTATTCCTCTGGCTCTATCTCCCACCTTCCCCTCTCCTCAGCCTGACATCCTTCCTCCCCTCATGTCCAGGAAACTACTACTCACCTTGCAAGATTCAGAAAATATTGCTTCCTCTTGGAAGCCCTCCCTGATGGCCCTGCCACCTCCTCCAAGAAGCCTTCCATGACTTTCCAAGAGTTGGCCCCTTCAGTGTTCCTCTGATGCCCTCTGGGTGGTCCTTGCCTGTTACACACCCGGTTCCCCATCTGAACAAGGAGCCAGATTCCCCCACTGAATCTCCACCCCGGCACAGAGTAAGTGCTCAGGAAATGTTGGCAGAGCATGTAATGCTTGGCTAGCTAGGGGTAAGGGAAGCAGGCAGGTGACCCAATTTCCATTCCCTGAGGCTCAGCCGGCTTCACTCAAGAACATAGCTCTGCTCTCTCCCCTGACAGGAGTGGATCTGTGAGGGTCAAGCTGTTTGGTCCAAAGCAAACTGTGTGAAGTTGCCATCTGGGAGCGCCATAGAAATGAGCCCAGGGCAGTGCAGCTCCCTGTCCTGCCTGCCCCATCTAAGGCCAGTCGGAGACCAGTCACAGCCACCGCCCACCCCACCCTCAACCCAGCAGTCAACGCAGCAGCAGCAAAGAGGCCTCCCTCTGAAGGGCATGGTGTAGAGGGAGGAGAAGCAGAGGGAGGTGGGCGAAGAGGGGCGAAAAGGTCAAAAGAGTAGGAGAGAAGGGAGGGAAAGAGGAGAGAGAAGAGGAGCGTGTGCTGACCATTTGCTTCTCTTTGTCTTTGTAGGCTGCGCTTCCCCCAGTTGACAACTGCATGGCCCCCAGCCCCTCCTAATTACCATGATTAGCACTAAGCAAGCTGCCACATTTCATGATTCTCCAAAACAAAAAAATAATTAAAGCAATTACTGTCATTAACATGCTGCCCTCTTCACCACCTTCTCCGAGAGTGAGCAGCGAACAAGCCCCAGGGAATCATGATTGGGTGCCTTCCCCCAACTATTTTGCATCCCCCACCACCACCTGCCCCCTCCAGAAGCACCAGCCTGGACAGCTCCAACCCCCAGTAAGGCTGGAAGGCCTCAAGGAAGGGAACCCCCCAGCATGACCAGGGAAGCTGGAGCCAGGCCTCCAGGAAACTGCAGAGAGGGTGCCACCGCGGGTCAGGAGCGCACCAGGCCCAGTCACCCAGGACCTGCCCCTCTGCAACTCCTCAGTGCTGGGCCGCCCCCTCACCACCCCACCGGCCGTACTTCCCCCAAGCCCTGGTGTCTCTCTGGCTCCCAAAACTCCCATCACAGCCCAGGCCGATGTTCCACCACTCCCCAGCTGAGTGACGTGGTCACCCAAACCCCAGAGCTTCCATTTCCTTGTCTGCAAAATAGACTATCTTGGGGACTTCCCTAGTGGTCCAATAGTTAGGAATCTCCCTTGCAACATAGGGGATGCAGTTCAATCCCTGGTTGGGAAACTAACATCCCACAAGTCATGGAGCAACTGGGCCCACACGCCACAACTAGAGAGTCCATGCACCCCAACAGAAGATCCTGCATGATGCACTGAAGATCCCATGTGCTGCAACTAAGACCTGACACCGCCAAATAAAGAAATACATTTTTTAAATGGGCTGTCTTCGCTTGCATGCTAAGTAGCTTCTGTTGTGTCTGATTCTTTATGACCCCATGGATTGTAGCCTACCAGGCTCCTCTGTCCATGGGATTCTCCAAGCAAGAATATTGGAATGGATTGCCATTTCCTTCTCCTGGAGATCTTCCTGACCCAGGGATAGAACCCAGGTTTCTTATGTCTCCTACATTGGCAGGTGAGTTCTTTATCACTAGCACCACCTGGGAAGCCCTACTCAGCTTGGACTGCTATAACAAAATACCACAGACTAGGTAGATTCAATAACAGACAGGACTAGAGGATGGAAGTCCAAGATCAGGATGCTGACAGACTCAATTCCCAGTGAGAGGCCTCTTCCTGATGGTTGCCTCTCACAAGTGCTCACATGCCTTTTCTTGGTTCATAAACAAGGGGTTGGGGGAAGGAGGGAGAGGGAAAGAGAAATGAAGCAAATTCTCTTTTATATTTGCTTACAAGGGCACAAATCCTATCCTTGGGGCCCCACCCTCACATCCTCAGCCAAATCTAATTACCTCCCAAAGGCCCCATTCCAAATACCACCACACTGGGGGTGAAAGCTTCAATATGTGGGTTTGGGGTGGGGAAGACACAATTCAATCCATAACATGAGCTTTGAAATGTCTGTGGAGCAATCACTTCCTCATGGATGCCTTTGAAGATTGACTGATCAACAGGAAGCACCTCGAGCCAAGCCTGGCACACAGTAGGTCCTCAGTCACTGGTAGCTCTCTTCAGTGCTCCCCTGAAGCAGAGCATGATGGAGGTAGGGCAGAAGAATTTGCTGAGGAGGCTGGGGAGGGGGCCAGGCTCCAGGCTACGATGATTTTGTAAACCACAATGCCTATGACCCAGGATTATGGCCATGGCCTCCTAGCTGTCTCCCTGCTCCTGACCCTTCCCCTTCCCCTTCAATTCATTCTCAACACATAAACCAAAGCAAATCTTTTAAAATACACCAGGATTTTCCTGGTAGTCCAGTGGCTAAGACTCTGAGGAGGGGACCCAGGTTCGATCCTTGGTCAAGGAACTAGATCCCACATGCTGCAACCAAAAAAAATATCCCACATGCCACAACTAAAACCCAGAGCAGCAAAATTAAATAAAAATGAATTTTTTAAAAAAGAGAATTCAATGATAAAACAGGCTAGCTGACTCCAATTCACTGTGCTCTAATTTATTTTCCCTGTAATAGATTACAGAACTGGCTACCAGCTCCTCCCACCCCTGACCGCATGCCCCTCTGCAGCCTGACAGTGCTGATCCTTCCGCTGAGAAGTTTGGTCTTTCTCACTCTCCCTTGAAGCTGGGCTTAACCACGTGACTTGCTTTGGCCAATGGGCCAATAGTAAGCATGATACAAGCAGAGATTTGGGAAGTGCTGGTGCACAGGGGCCCTGTCTTCCTCCTGCCAGGAATGCTTCCGCTTCCATAGGAAAAACCCTGAGCCAACCTCCTGGAGGACGAGAGCACATGGGCACAGGCCCCAGGCATCGCAGCTGAGGCCCCAGACAAACAAGCAAGTCCGTTCTAGCCCATTCAGCCCTACCTAGGCTGACCACACCAGAACTGTCCAGCCAATTCACAGAATTATAATAAATGATGTCATTAAAAAAAGAAAAGAGTAAACCCTAATGTAAACTATGGGCTCTGGGTGATAATGGCATGTCACTGGAGGTTCGCTGATGGTAACCAATGCCGCAGTCCATTGGAGGATGTTGAAAATGGGGGATGCTTGCATGTGTGGGGACGGGAGATAAAAGAGAAATTTCTGTACCTTCCTCTCAATTTTGCTGAGAACCTAAAACTGCTCCAAAAAATAAAGTCTTTACATTGCAAAAGTAATAAATACTTGGAAAAAAAAAAAAAACAGGGACTGTCCTGGTGGTCCAGTGGCTAAGAATATGCCTTCCAGTGCAGGGGACACAGGTTCAACCCCTGGTCAGAGAACTAAGATCCCACATGTCATGGGACAGCTAAGCCCACAAGCCACAACTAGAGAAACACACACACTGCAACCGCCGAGCCCACACACTCTAGAGCCTGTGCTGCGTAACAGGAGAAGCCTGCACACTGCAACAAAGAGCCGAGCCAGCGCAGTCAAAAAAATAAATAAGAAAACACATACGTCAGATCAAGTCACTTCTCTGCTCAGAATTCTGCAGTGAGTCTCCACCTCACTAAGGGTAAAAAGCAAAGTTCTTATGATGGTCTCCAAGGCCACTCCTGCTCCCATGCCCCTCACTCACTCTGACCTCAGACATATCCTAAATGCTTCTGCTGCAGGGCTGGGCCACCTACCTGGAACTCTTCCTCCAGGGACAACTCACCTCCTTCAAGACTTAACTCAACATCTGCCCGGTGAGGCGGCTCTCACTCAGCACCCCACCACCACCCCCAATCCCCTTATCCCATTTTATTCTTTCATCCTCCCATTATGCTTAACAACATACTTTGTGACTTACTGATTTACTGTGGCCGTTGTTTACCATTTAGCCCCCAGAAGGGCAAGGATTGTTGTCTATCTTGTTTTGATGTTTTCCCAGGACCTAGCTCAATGCCTGGCACATGGTAGGCACTCAGTAAATATTTGTCTAATTTAATTGAGGAATTGTCATCCTAGTCAAAGCTTAATATTTCCTCTGGACGAACTAGTGGCCCCCATGGCGGGAACTGAACCAACAGAGACACTGGCATAGCCACAGAGGAGCAAGGTCCTTCACACTGTGCAGAACAAATCTTCAACAGTGACACCATGTGGTAGGAATGAGAAACAGCAGCAGGGGGCCTTGTTTCTTCTGGGAGGGGTCCTGGAGGCAGAACTGACCTCATTTTGACGGCATCAGCCACAGAGACTCCTGAGCACTTGAAACACAGGAGAGAATCTCAATCAGATCTTCTTCTAATACCCAGTGACAGTCAAGCAATTATTTTACAACTGAAGGTTTTCACTTCACATCTATTAGGAGGGCTATTACATAAATCAGCAACAAAATTTAAGTGTTGGCAAGGATGTAGAGAAATTGAAACCCTTGTGCATTGCTAGTGGGAAGGTACAGTGCAGCTGCTGTGGAAGACAGTGCAGTGGTTCCTCAAAAATTTAAACACAGAATTATAATATGATCCAACCATCCCTTCCCTAGGAATGTACCCCCAAAGAATTGATAGCAGGGATTTAAACAGATATTTATGTACCCATGTTCACAGCAATATTATTTACAATAGCCAATTGTCCATTGATGGATGAAAGAATAAGCAAAATATGGTATATACAGCCTTAAAAAGTATCAAAGTCCTGATATATTGCTACAATAGGGATGAACTTTGAACTTATCCTAAGTGAAATAAATCAGTCACAAAAGATATATAGTGCATTGTTCCACTTATATAAGGTATCTGGAGTATTCGAATTCAGAGAGACAGAAAGTAGAATGGTTGTGGCCAGGAAGAAGAAGGAAGGGGTAATGGGGCTCTGGGGTTTACTGGGTACAGAGTTTCAGTGTGGGATGATGAAAAAGTTTTAGAGGTAGAAAGTGTTGATGGTTGTACAACAATGTGAATATACTTAATGCCACTGACCTACACACTTTAAAAATACAGAAATGGTAATTTTTATTTTATGTATTTTACCACAATAAAAAAAATTTTTTTTAAGCAGGAAGAAGACTCCAAAAAATAAAAAGGTTGGTGTAATTCTGAGCCCAAGTAGAGGTGCTTCAAAGTGTGGCACAGGGATGGGCACAGACAATCTTCCTGACCCCACATGGAGCCCACCAAGCCATTGGCAACATCTGACCCTTCTCTTATTTGTCCCACTTCACCATATTGAAAGTTGGGTCCCTATTTCTTTTCAGGGTCCTTCTGTAATGACTCTGAGCCCTGAACACTCAAACTCAATTGTGCAAAGTATATTCTTCTATGAGATTCCCTTCCACTAATCCTATTCAAAACTTGGAAATTGGTGAAAAGATAGCTGAGTTCTCGCCCCATCCTGTGATTTGGCCAACAAGCCGGTCTACAGTCAGCTGACTCTCTGGGGCCTGCAGTTTTGTTTGACATTCTAATTACTATTGATCAGGGCACACACTCTGTAAAGTTAGATGCTCACTTGTAGAAAACCGATAAGGTGCAAATGATTTCCATCCAGAAGAGAAAATAACCCCAAAGGTTATGGTTGTGTTGCCTTACAGGAATTTAACCAATTTTGTATCTAGTCATCATATTCCATCATCGCTTTTCATATCCTCCTTTGAATATGAGTTTCTCATATCCTCCTTTGAATCAGCTTTGCTCAATTCTCATTGAGTTAAATAATATTTTGATTGTGTTCACTATATATGCCTGAGAATTATATTTATGACATTTTAAGTGTACCTAGACAACTGGGGAAGGTAGATAGGTGCTGAGGTGTTCCATGCACACTCCTGAGGGGTTGCTTGTCACCTCACCTTTTCCCGGCTCCCCACCTCTTTTTTCTCCCCTTCTTCTCCTCCTCCCCCTTTTTCCTCTGTCCATCCCTCTCCCTCTCTCTCCCCATCCCTTTCTCGCCTCCTCCCTCTCCCTCTCCCTCTCCCTCTCTCTACCTGAAAATCCCTGTTCCCCTCTGCTCCTATCCCAGGCAATAAAATCAGGTCATCTCTAGAGCAAACTACTTAAATGCAGTCATTACAAAACAGAATATTTACCATCTCAGTTTGCCTTCCTGCACCTAGATTTCCTTCTTCCAGGCCTCTTTCTAGAAAAACCGGTGGTTACTTGCCTTACTTGTATAATGGACCCATCCTAGTGATGTTCTTTAAAAGGATGGGGGGAGTCTAGTTCAAGTTCAAGTGTGTCTCCACCTCTAGAAACCAATGTTATTTCCAGAAACCAACTATCCCCAAGTGAGCTTCCTCGTGAAATTACAAAAAAGTAAAAACCCTCTTCTCCAGATAATCTGCTACATTATTTTTAAACTGATTATTGTTGTTATAGAAAAGAGCTTGCTTCTTATTTTTCTTATTTTGATTCCAATATCTCACAGAACTCTTTTATTTGCCATAGTTAATTGTTTTGCATTAATTTTACTGGGTTTTCTAGCGATCAAATTGGGTCTTTGGCAAATGATGTTAATTTTCCCATAGCTGAATTTTGTAATCATGCTTCCTGTCTCATCACATTGGCTGTAACATGTGTTCTTTGCTATGATTAAAGGTTTTGAGCAGCTATCAAGAAAAAAGTGCTGGCAAGCAAAAAGGCTAGTGACTAAGCGGCTAAACAACAACAACAAAAACCACAATGGCACTAATTTAAATGTGAGGTGATGGGACAAGGCCTGGACCAGTATCATGCCTGCAAAAGGAGAGAGAATTTGGATGCTGAGACAGAAATAAAGGCAGAAACTGAACACGACTCCAGGTCTGCATGCCTGAAGCCCAGGGGTCCACCTGAGTGACCAGGTATGGTGGGTGCCCATTCCACCTTCTCATGTCCCACAGTGATTGTTTTAGGGATGGACACTTGATCCAAATCTCTGCCAAAGAGGCCCTGGCATTCCCCACCCCCATGACCCAAGTTAGTCCAAACAGACATGATGCTCAGGAAATTTGTTGGATGGTTGGCCAAAGGGATGCTCCTCTCTCTCCCAAGATTTGGAGGAAGTGACCTAGAAACTACCAGTATCCAACACGGAGAAACAGGCCTCAGCATCAGGATTAACAAACCCTGAATCAAACTCATCTTGAGGTTCATGATACCTTTGGACTTTCACATCACATAAAAAATTACCCATTCCTTTCACTGGGTGAGCTGGTTTGCTTTAGGTCTTCTGTTGTTGTTTAGTCATTAAGTCGTATCCAACTCTTTTGCAACCCCATGGAATGTAGCCTGCCAGGCTCCTCTGTCCTTGGGATTCTCGGACAAGAATACTGGAGTGGGTTGCCATTTCCTTCTCCAGGGGATCTTCCTGACCCAGGGATCAAACTTGCATCTCCTGAATTGACAGGCAGATTCTTTACCACTGAGCCACCAGGGAAGCCTTGCTTGTTAACTTGCAAGAGTTACAAAGAGTTACATTGTTAACTCTGAGTATAAAGAGTTATACTCTGTTAACTTGTTAATATAAAGAGTTCCAACTGATCTACCAGGAAATTGACAATATTTTTAATAGCTACTATAACTCTCTTACAGTGTATTCATCTGAAAAGAGGTGTGAGGGAGAAAAGTAATTAGAGTTCTCAGTTTACAAACATTGCCAAAAATGTGAATTCAAGAGAGAAATTAGCAGATACTTTAATTGTCTACTCCATCTCCACATTCTTACACTTAATCTACCTACTCTCTAAATATATTAATTAACACTTTCACAAATACTTACCAGTTTACCATGCAACTTCACACACTCCGAGTCATTTGGTTCCCATGACAAAGAAGAAAGCTGGGTGGTAACAGCAAGGCCTCATTTTGTGTAGCACTCAATAGTTTGCAAGGCCCTCTCTCTTACTTTAGGGTTTCTCTGGTGGCTCAGATGGTAAAGAATCTGCCTGCAGTGCAGGAGACCCGGGTTCCATCCCTGGAAGGTTACCTGGAGAAGGGAACGGCTACCTGCTAGGACAGAGGAGACTGGCAAGCTATAGTCCACAGGGTTGCAAAGAGTTGGACACAGCTGAGCGACGAACACTTTCACTTTCTCTCTTACTTTATTTTGTTTGATACTTGTATGCCTAGTTCTTGCAAGTTCTTGACTCCGGGGAAACTGGTATATTTGTAGTTCTCTTAGCCCACAGAAAACTGTTCCACATTTCTATGTCTTCACCGGTGTCACTCAGTCAATTCGGTCCTTCCCACCTTGTTCAGTAGGTGAACTCCTATTCATACCTAAAAGCCCATTTCAGATAGGGCACACAGCCTCACTCTCCCCAGGAAGACGGCAGGTGCTGTGGTCCTCAAGAAGTGTGTTGCCTTTGCCAGATTGGTCAAGATCAGCCAGCTGCTAATTGGGATAGAATGGGGGTTCTGGTCAACTGCTTTGTGGTTTGCGATAAACTTCATCCATCACCAAAGGAAAGGCATCAGCCTCTCCCCCAGCCCCTGGGCCGTAGGAACTGCCTGCAGTCTTGGCCAGATTTACTCTCTTTGTTTTATGGAGGGAAAAGTGTGAGTGCCACCCTTAGCCTCAGGCTGTTTGTATTGGCTTTACACGACTGACCTTCAGGCCAACCCAGTCTTTAGGCCTTCAGACAGCCTTCAAAGAGACTTACAAATAAACCTCAGACTTCTCAGATTGGTCTCAAAGGGACCCTCACCTGGATCCTCAGACTGGCCTCAGCGGGACCCTTCAATGGGCACAGATCAAAACAACACAGACCTGCATAAGGAAGCCACTTCCTCCAACCTCAGTGCTTAGTTGCTCAGTCATGTCCAAGTCTTTGCGACCCCATGGACTGTAGCCCACCAGGCTCCTCTGTCCATGGGAATTCTCCAGGCAAGAATACTGGAGTGGGTCGCCATGCCCTCCTCCTGGGTCTCTTCCCAACCCAGGGATTGAACCCAGGTCTCCACATTGCAAACAGATTCTTTACCATCTGAGCCACCAGGAAAGAAAGAAAGTGAAGTCACGCACTTTGCGACTCTTTGCGACCCCATGGACTCTAGCCTACCAGGCTTCTCTGTCCATGGGATTTTCCAGGCAAGAATACTGGAGTGGGTTGCCATTTCCACCAGGAAAGTCCATGAATACTGGAGTGGGTAGCCTATCCCTTCTTCAGGGGAATCTTCTGACCCAGGAATTGAACTGGGGTCTCCTGCCTTGCAGGCGGAGAGATTCCTTCAAAGACACTCTCCCAAGAGCCAAGACCCAGCCCCCACTGTCCACATGCCTGCTGGAAATCTGTCTGGGGCCTGCAGAACTCTGTCTGGGAGAGCATTTGTGGGTCCAGTGGCCTAACTGGGGAAGACTAAGGATACTGGTGGTGGCCATAGCAACCAGCTACATGTCCTGGCTCAAAGCAGGTGGGACACTCAGCTTTCCCCACCTTATCACCACTCTGGGGATTCTAGTAACCAGAATGACTCTCTCCACAGAATCGGGGATCAGAGGGCAGAAAGGGTGGGGAGAAAGCTGTCCCAGTGTAGGACAGGAGGAGTCTCTGGGGAGGAGGGGGATGAGGGGTGGGCTGGAAATGGAAATGAAGGGAACAGGAGAGGTGGCCCAGGCCCTTTCTCTGAAGCTATGAGGCTGGTTTTCCCCAGGGGCCCCTGGGGGCTATGGCATCGAGGCCAGGAATTTACAGGAATTTGTAAATGTCAGTGTGAAATCTACCTCTTTTGTCTGCAGCACAGTCGGGTCCATGCCTGGGGGGAGGGCTGGCAATGCCACACTGAATACCCCCAGTTTCCCACCTGTTCCTCATCCAGGGCTCCCCAGCTCAGAGGAGGGCCCCACCAGCCCCTTGACTCCCCAGCCTGAGGTCCTCAGCTCAACCTGAACCAATGCCAACCCAACCATCCTGGACTTTTCCTTTCCCTCCCACCAGCCTCCAGAATCAGTCTCCCAGAAACCACCTCTGAGCTTTTGGAACCTGCAAGGCTTCCCCACTGCCCACGAGGTAAAGTCAAAGCTCCAATTCTTCACACCCTGGTTGCCTGTGACCTCCGCAGAGTCCTCTGCTTGCACACACCTTACTTTCTGGCCAGATTCAGCCGTGCCCAGCTCTCACTCCCAGACCTTTGGTCCTGCCACACCCCCAGCCTGCTGTCTTCGGTCTGGAGCGATTCATTCCATTCACGCCTTTGCTGGTATCATAAAGCCATTCTCCCTTGGTAGTGCCACCACAACGCCCCCTCCTGCCTAGGATCCTGTGGCATTTTCAGCATTTCTAACAACAACAAAAAAAAAAGAGTCCTGTGCTGGGCGATAAGGACTCTGAGTGATTCACTGTTGAGTTCCATTAATAGTGTTTGCCCGAATGAAGTCATCCATGCCGTCATTGTGTGTTCCTGGAGCGCCTACACCACTCCTGGCGGTCTGGGCCCTGGGGCACAGCTGTGGATGAAGACAGGACTGGACTCATGCTGTCCCGGGGGCGTTAATTCTCGAGTGGCCTTTTCGGACACCTTAACTACTTTCAAAGACACCTGTCCAGACTTGGTGTCCAGGGCCCCAGGAACCCAAAGCAGCCATTCCCCAGCCCCGTCTGCTCATCCGCACGCTCGCCAGCCATGTGAATGCACAGAGCAGGTGTGCACACAGGCACGTGGGCGTGGGGCGCTGGGGGCAGGGGCTGGGGGCTGGGGGCTGCACGTGGACGTGTGCAGGGCCATCCAGGGAGCACAGGGGTCCTGGGTGGCCACCGCCCTCCACGCGGCCTCTCAGCACATCTCCCCCAGCCCCCACCCTCATGGTTCCCAGTGCTCCTGCTGCTTAATTTTGCTGAACACCGAGTCCCAACCCCATGTTAATTGGTTTTACTCCAGCCTTTTGTGCCTCTCATTAAGTGAGGAAATGCCACCCATAAAATTTTAATTTTAAAAGCCAACTTGTTTGTTTTATATTGAAATTCCCCAGGCAGCTCCAGCAGAGGGAAACAGACACATTTTCATTTCATTAAAGCAACTTGAGTGAAGATAAAAAAGAAGCTGAAAAATTAGATTTAAAAACAGCAAGAAACATTTAAAGAAAATGAATGAAAATGAGCCACGGCGGAGGGCGGTGGAGATCAGGCTCCACCTCTGCCCACCTTCTCCCTCTGCAGGGAGAAGGGGGAGCAGGAGGAGGAATCAGTGAACACCTTTGGCTGACACCCCCAGAAGGCTGGACCATGGACTCTCCCCCTCCCTGAAAGTTGTAAAGTGTTGCTCCCTGTCTGATGAGTACCATTAGGAGATCAGTGACATCTGCTTCAGCCACCAACACAGAATTTCCAAGTTCTAAAACCTAGAGGAAGCAGGCTGGAGGGACTCCACCACTGGGCCAGCAGCTTCCTCTTCCTCAAGGACAAACTGCATGATGATTAAGCCAACTGGGTGGCCCTGGCACACCAACTATGTAATGGAGCACAAGCGGCTTCAGTTTTCTCATCTGTAAAATGGGAATCATACTTAGTTCATAGGGTGGTTGTGAGGATTAAACAGGCTCATACACTGAGAACACCTGAAACAGAGTCTGGTATGCAGTAAGTGCTTCTCTAATGTTAGCTGTGGGACTTCCCTGATGGTCCAGTAGTTAAAACTCCATGCTTGCACTGCAGAGGGCACAGGTTCAAACCCTGTTTGGGGAAATAGGATCCTGCCTGCCATGAGATGCAGCCAAAAAAAATGTCAGCTTTAACTATACTCATCCTGCCACTATGCTTCCATTCCCAGTGGACCGTTCTTGTCTACACATCCCCTCATCACTCAAAGGTCCTTTTAATGATGTCCTTGAGCTAAAGACAGCTTAGGGAGATGGGGGGTGAGGGGAGAGGTCTGATGAAAGATGGACGAACACCCATTCCCTGCCAATTCTTGTGGGCCAAATCAATTCATTAAAATGTTATTATCAATAGAATCTTCTCAAAGTAAGCCAGACTCCTCGGGTTCAAATCCCAGCTCCACCACTTACCAGTTGTTTGTGTGGGGGCAAGAGTCTTCTGGGCCTCAGTCTCTCAGTTAATAAAATGGGAACAATTAAGTGGATCAGCCACACGTTTTCATGGAGATCTAATAAAATAAGCTCTAAGGAGCACCCAGGGAATGGTCGCTGTTCTGCTTCAGGTCTGGAGGTCTGAGGCTGTGAAGACGAAGAAGAGGCTGGGCAGGTGATACCATAGTGACCTCAGGTCCCTGTTCAGCGCTGTTGCCATGAAGTCACTATTAACAGCACTCCCGTTCATTCTCAAAAGTGTTCTAATCTGGATGACTAATTATGTGATCATCCTACTCCACACCCCCCACTCCAGTGAGGGGGCCTTGGAGCTTGCCCCCGGGGTTTTGGGAAACAGGTCATGACTCTTGACCTGTTTTCTACCCGACCACAGAATCCTACCCCTAAGCCGTAACCTCACGCTTGGCTCAGGCTGCTGCTGCTGCTGCTGCTGCTAAATCGCTTCAGTCGTGTCCTGAAGAAGCTCATTACCTCAATAAGCATGATAAAGAGACGGGGTGGGGAGAGGCCTGGGAAAGGCCAACAGTGCCCGGAAGGTACTGGGAATGGAGTCTGGGATTCCAGGCCTCCTCTCTGCTGCTGGGGCAATTTACGCAACTCCTGATCCTCAACTTCCTCTTCTCTCTGGGGAAGGTGGGGGAGGACGGATTAGCCACAGCACTATCTCTACCAACGGCTGCAAGATCAGATCAAACCCACGACTGGATGTGAAACCGTTTTGCAAACGGTAAAGTGTTGCTCATGGTGTGATGAGAACCATCGGGAGGTCACTGACATCTGCTTAAGCCACCGAAGTAGAGTCTCCTGGTTCTCTTCCTGGAGGTGACCAGAGATGGGGACACAGAGGGGCACAGAGGGGCACAGGCAGGGAAGGGGGTGGTCAGGCTGGTGCCTCCACACACGCAGGTGCTGTAACTCACAGCCCCTGCCCTGCAGACCCTGATCCACCTCCCACAGGCCCCCAACACCTGCACAGGGCCCTCCAGCCCCCTCAGAGACCCATCCCCCAGGCGGCAGCAACGGCTGGCCCCCAAGCTCCATCCTCCCATCAGCAGAAGTCACCTTCTCAGAAAAGCTCAGAGAGGACATCTAAGTGGCTGCAAAGCAACATCCTTTTTATTCTAGGCAGAATTCTTCCAGTATTTCCCAAATTGTACACCAAGAAACACTCTCCCCACCTCAGGATTTAATGACAGTTCTGAGAGTGGGACCAAGTGGGTGAGGCTCCAGAGCAGCTCTATTTTATATCTTCTTTCCAAGGTTTTGCTTGCACAAGAATTTCCATTGTTAAAATACTTTTTCTGCTCCTTCTCTTCTCTTCTGTCCTTCCTGAACCTTTAGGTCCTAAAACCATCAGCGGCAGCAGAGCAGGGCAGACTCCAGCCTAAGAATGGAGAAACATGGTGGACGAGAAGGGGTGTCACAGCAGAGTGAGGAGGGGCCCATGTAGGAGGGGCAGGTTCAGCGCCCCAGCTGGTGGGGGAGAGCATCTGTCACAGAGGGACAGCCTGGCCTTGAGTGTTGGGGGTGTCAGAGGCTAAGCAGGGTGAGGAAGGGAGGGGTCAGTCACATGGAGGGGGATGGGCCCAGGGTGGGAAATGAGAGGCCAAGCTGGATGAGGAGGGGGCCTGGCTGGGCGCCTAAGGTGATGAGGACGGGCTCTAATGGAGGGAGAGGGTAACCCTGCCTGGGAAATCAGACTGTGAAACAGGGCCCTTCAGAAAGAGGACGGACAGCCCAGATCACTACCTCTCAAGCCTCCTCTTCTGCCTGCTCAAATCTAGTCTAAAGCCAAGGAGGAACTGGGGCCCTTCCCAAATCGACAGAAGTCATCAAATATTCACTGAGCACCAGCCATGCACTGGGCAGCATGCTGGGTGCTGGGAGGGAGCCAGGATGGAGCACAACAGCCCCCGAGGGAAAGACAGCCTGGAGCCGCCATCGTAGAAGAGGAGTGATGGGAGCACGAGGGGGACTGGGGTGGGGGGCGGGGGCGGGCAGTGGGACCTCTCCCAGAACTGTCTGGGGAAGAGGCAAGTTGAGTGGTAAAGGAAGATAACTTTGTCAAGTGGGGCGACTCTAAACCTTGATTTCTCCCCCAGCCCATTCTCACCTTCCCAGGTCCATCCTATCCCCAAGGGTGAGAATCACCAAGGATCTCATTAGAGGCCTTTCTACTCTGGGCCCCCAAGGACTTCACCCTAGGCACAGGCCCCTCAGACAGACAGGGAGCTTCAGGGGCGCCACCTACTTTTGTCTGGACCCCACTTCACCTGGGGGCTTGCCTCCATGGTAAGGTCCGCCCCACCCAACCCTGCTTCTAATTCTGACGTTCAACATCTCTCATCATTGTGACATTCTGCCTGGGGTTTAATGAGTCCCTCTTGCTTGCTTTATGAAGAAAAATGCCTCACTGAAAACCTTCCCCAATACCGCTGAGGCACTGATAAAATCTGTCCCGGGAGAAGCGGACCAGGTCAGTGAGTTGGGGGCCGCACCAAATCCCTCCCTCAGGCACAGGCTCCCTTCCTAGTCCTTTTTTTTTTTTTTTTTTTTTCTTTTTCTCAAAAGCCCTAAGCTACAATCCTTCCTTTGGGGCCCCTCCGTCCTTCCCACAGCCCAGCTGAGATCTTCACTCATGCACCGCCCCCTCACCATCCGCCCCCAACACACCCACCCCTCGTACCCACCCCCTCACCTTCGCACCCGCCCAGCACAGTAGTCCTTAGCCTGACTCCCCAAAAGTCTCTTTCAGCAGAGACATGCTGGCAGGGTCCTACTCCAGGCGGTTCCTTTCAATTGGGCCTCAAGGTGGTGTCCAGCCTAGCCGGCAACGGGACTATTGAGCTCCCTATGACCTTTCTTCCTGCAAACGGCCCCCGCGGGAGAAGTCGAGGCTGGACCCCAGAAAGGACTTCCTTTGATTAAAATGTGGCAATGACGTCTTCCGTGCACCGCCTCCCTGCCGTTACCGGGAGGGGGCGCCACAGCCCGGCCCACGGGCCTTGTAATTAGAAATCGGGCTGTGTTAGCCGAGGAGCCCCGAGGGTCTGGCGGGCCCCGGCGGGCTCTGGGGCGCGCGGACCTAGAGAAAGCTGCTGCAGGAGCCAGAGCCACCTGGTCGGAGGCGACACACCCGCGCAGAGCGGCCGGGACGCGGGAAAGGGAGTGGCGACGGATTCTGCCTAGTCATCGCTTGCGAAGGCTCGCGTCACCTCTGATGTCAGGGATTCCAGGGGCTTCTTTCCAGTTCTAGGCTCCAGGAAAGAGCGTGTCAGGGCGCAGAGGTTACACAACTTCCCCCCAGGTCGCGTCGGAAGGGACCCGCAGAGCCGGGATTCAAACCCACATCGGCGGGCATGTGTCCGCCTGGGTGGTCCACAGGTGGCCCGGCTCCGCGTAGCATCCTTCCCAAACTTATACAGCACAGCCCGCGCCGGCCTTGACCTGACTTCCTTCTTTCTAGCCTCTCAAATGATCTTTCATGGTAATATATCCTTGGCAGATTTTTTTTTAAAGAGAGCCTCCTGAATTCACAAATGTTTTTAAATGAATTCAGGTCCCAAATTCCCGGAGTAGGGTGGGGAGGTAGAAGATGATGGAGAGGCTTTCAGTGTGAAAGTTAGTCAAGGGCGCGGGGGCCCTCCTGGACCTCCCGAGCTGGCGCTGCGGAGACACGAGGGCCCCCCGCGCGCCTCCGCAAGTGTCTCCTTTTGAAAAAGCACCGATCCTTATGCTCTGAGTGTTTTGAGTCCGATCCATTATGAGAAAAATCTCCTTTTGAGGATGGACATATTCAAATCCAGATGTTGTCCTCGCAGAACAAAAAGCTCCCTCCAAACTCTCTTTATGATGAAATAGTTTCTCATCCTTTGAAGGGATAACATCTCTTGATAAGTGGAATTTTTTTCCCCTAGCCAAGAACCTTCTGTTCTGAATATGTTAAAAGCCGATTTAATAGCCTGTCTCGCTTCCGTTTCTGATGCCAGGATGGCAGCAACAGGGTAAACTGTCACCTGCTGCTGGATTCAATACATTTGAGTATGGCTTCACTAAGAAAGCTGTATTTTTTTTTGTACACATCATTTATTTAGATAGATTTCTGTAAAGTCAAGACATGCATTCTAATAGGGCAAATGTAAGATGAAATACAGATTGTCAGAACAACTTCTCAAAGTGTACACTTCATTTTGCTGATTCAAAAAAGCTTGAATAACAGCTTTTCAGAAAGAAGGATGCATTATGCATGAAGCGTACACACTGATTTAAGACAGTCCCAGTTTCTGAAATATTCATTTCATAAAGTACACCTTAAAATAGGGGAAATATGGATTACATATTTGTTGACTATAATATATGTGTATATAGCCAACAAAGGGTGGTTTTATCAGTACGGCCTAGTATTTTTGCTGAAACTGGGAGCTTGAAGCAGGAATCCTTTCCTCACTCCACTTGCATACTACCAGTGGTGGGGTGCTCACTACCTCCGAACACAATCATTTTCACTGAGGGACAGTTCTGTCGGAGTTGGTTCTCAGTGCTTTGTCATCTCCACGTTCTGCCCTTGGAGCCAGGCAGGGTTACTATTGCTCCCACCTCTGCCCCTCTGAGTCTCTTCTTCAAAGTCATTATCTCCCATTCCTCACTATCCTTTGCTCTTGCTGTCCAGTCGCTAAGTCATGTCCAGCACTTTTGTGACTCCATGGACTGTAGCCCACCAGGCTCTTCTGTCCATGGGATTTCCCAGGCAAGAATATTGGGATGGGTTGCCATTTTCTTCTCCATGGGCTCTTCCCGACGCAGGGATTGAATCCATGTCTCCTGCACTCACAGGCAGACTCTTTACCACTGAGCTACCTGGCAGTTCAGTTCAGTTCAGTTCAGTCATTCAGTCGTGTCCGACTCTTTTCGACCCCATGAATTGCAGCACTCCAGGCCTCCCTGTCCATCACCAACTCCCAGAGTTCACTCAGACTCACGTCCATCGAGTCAGTGATGCCATCCAGCCATCTCATCCTCTGTCGTCCCCTTCTCCTCCTGCCCCCAATCCCTCCCAGCATCAGAGTCTTTTCCAATGAGTCAACTCTTTGTATGAAGTGGCCAAAGTGCTGGAGTTTCAGCTTTAGCATCATTCCTTCCAAAGAAATCCCAGGCTGAGCTACCTGGCAAGCCCCTCGCTATCCTTTGCCCCTCCACAAACTGGACTCTGGTCTCTCCTGTACCCTCAAAAATACAGCAACCAGAACTGAACCCTACCTTCCAGTTGTCATCTCTCTCATCCTCAATCTATACCACCAGAGATGCTGCCTGAAGTCACATTAGATTGGGGGCAGCCATCTTAACATGGGATTGTTCTGAAACTTCAGCCAAAACCTTTTCTTGCAAAATCTTTTCATTTTACATCCACCCCTATTCCGTTTTACTTCAGGGGATTTAGTCTATCCTTTCACCTGCTTTACGTGCTTTTGAACCCTGCTGCTGCTGCTGCTGTCGCTTCATTTGTGTCCGACTCTGTGCGACCCCATACACGGCAGCCCACCAGGGTCCCCCATCCCTGGGATTCTCCAGGCAAGAACACTGGAGTGGGTTGCCATTTCCTTCTCCAATGCATGCGAGTGAAAAGTGAAAGTGAAGTCACTCAGTCGTGTCCGACTCTTCGCGACGCCATGGACTGCAGCCCACCAGGCTCCTCCGTCCATGGGATTTTCCAGACAAGAGTACTGAAGTGGGGTGCCATTGCCTTCTCCGTTTGAACCCTAGTATGAGTCATTTAAAATACCAGCCACTGGAACTTCTTTGGTGATCCAGTGGCTAAGACTGCACTCCCAATACAGGGGGTCCACTTTCTATCTCTGTCAGGGAACTGGATCCCATGTGCCACAACTAAGATCCAGTGCAGTCAAACAAATAAATGTTAAAAAAAAAAAAAAAAAAAAAAAACAGCTCCCGGACCTAGTTTTAAGTCATTTGCAAATCGAATAAGCATGCTTTCTGCACCATCACCCCCACTGCTTACAGAATGCTGCATGGTGACCTCACCCAGCCAGCCAGTGGCTGGCTCTGGGACTCAGTTGCCTCGTCTACTAATGACAAGTGAAGAGGCGATCTCTAGCACTAGAGTCCGTGTACAGTGTGGGAGATGCTGTGCCAAGCCTTTCACCTTAATTAACCTCGATGTTGATGACTCACCAATTCTGTGAGGGAAACATTATCATCCTCCCCATTCTGCAGATGAGAAAAACAAGGCTTTTCCAGATTTGAACCTGGTTCTGTCTGGGACCCAGTCCAGTGCTTTCAGCCCCAATGGTTCATTGCTTCTTCAGAGAGATGCATCTTTGATATGGTGCAGAATAGAGCCATTTCGGCCCCAACAGCAGTCCTCTTATATGTTATTAAACAGCACTCCTAGGGCACCCCTCCAAGATCCCCACATCCCGTGCATGGATCAGAAGCAATATAGAGTTGAAAGTTGAAGGGGAATTCAGCAAGGAATAACAGATGCTTCAGTTAGGACATGTGTGTGTCTATGAGTCTGTAAAGGTGTCTGTGGAGGTGTCTGTGTGGATACTGATGATCAAAGACAAATGATGGTTACAGAAAAATAGGCCCCTGCCCCCCCTCTTTCAATATGCCTTCAGAGTGAGGTGGAGTAAAAGCTTCAAGAATGACTGAAATGAAGGTGTTTGCCAGCTTGGTGGAATTGGGATGCTTGGCGTCAGAACTTCAGGCAGGTTTTTGTAAGTAAATAAAGCAATGCTTCTTACACACCTGAGTTAGTCTGGGAGTCAGGCCCACCATGCCCCAGAACCAGAGCCACATGGCCTCATTCCATATTCCCAGCCCTTGAAAAAGATGCTATTTTCAGAGGTCTGCTGTGAAGCTAAAAGGTTTTAACCTGTAAGTGAGAGGTTCCCCCCAGAACCTACAGGGACAGTGCTTCAGTTCACATTTGTAGTTTTTAGGAGGTGCCCCTGCCTAAACTGCAGGAACTTCAGGCCCTACCAAACCTTCTCTTTTTGCTTTCCCCATTTTGTAGATGAAGAAAAATGTGGCACAGAGATGTCAAGCAAGTTACCCAAGGTGTCAGGGCCGGAAGTCAGTGCAGTGAGTCAGGATTTAAACTCTCAACCCCCTCAGATGAATCAACGAGGGCTTGAGTTTTCCCAGGGGATTCATGTCTTTAAACGCAATACTAGCTTCTGTTTCAATCTTTGTATTTTAATCAGCTAAGGAATAGTTTGTAGGGACTTCCATGGTGACTCAGGGGCTAAGACATCATGCTTCTAATGCAGGGGTCCAGGTTCAACCTCTGGTCAGGGAACTAGATCCTGCATGCCGAAACTAAGGCGAGGTGCAGCCAAATAAACATTAAAAGAAAGAAAGAAACAGTTTGTATTGTTTAAAGGGAATGGCTTGAGAGACAAGAGGGCTTGTCAAATAGTGATTTGCAGTTATTCAGTCCTCTTATCACTTGGCTGAACACAGACAGCTCCTCATGTAGCTTTGCCTATGAAACGATTTTAAATTGTTTTTATTACAATAAAAAATTTATAGACTATACCCATGAGAGAAATCACTGTTTAAAGACAAAAATCCTAAAAAACAAAATTTGATACTGAAATAGAAATACAAGTTAATACGGGAAAAATATTAATGAAAATATTTCTGTGACCAGTCGTTAACATTCCAAGCTCCCAATGCAGGGAGCATGGGTTCCCTGGCCAGGGAACTAGATCCCACATGCCTGCAACTAAAGATCTCGCATGCCACAACTAAAGACCTTGGCATAAAAGATAAATAAATGAAAAAGAAAATATTTCTGCAAATTCCTCTTATGTACACAATGCTCACATCTGATCACAATTCTCGTCTGTTATTTGATAAATACTGTTGGGACCACTAAGTATCCATCATGATAACTAAATTGGGCCCCTACCTTACACCTGCACCAAAACTAATTCCAAAACATTTTTTTTAAACTATATATGTGGGAATTTCCTGGCAGTCTAGTGGGTAGAACTACACACTTCTTCTGATGGAGGTCCAATTTTGATCTCTGGTTAGGAAAATAAGATCCTGCAAGATGCACCACTTGGCTAAAATAAATTTAAAAAAATAAAAATTTTAAATAAAAGTATATATATATATAATTGTGTTACAAAAATGGGCAAATTTGTGTCATAATCCTAGAGTGGAAAAGGCCTTCTTAGGTCTCACAGAAAACCCCTAAACCATAAAAGAAAATGATCTGTTTCTCTACATAAAATTGAAAAAGTTTTCCTGAATTAAGGAGAAAAGAGCCACATATACAAAGTCAAATGACAACTGACTAATAGGAAAGGAAAATATTTGAAATCTATTACAAAGAGCTAATTTTCCTTATCTATAAAGCGCTCCTTCGAATCAATAAGGATAAAAGACCAATAATTCAAGAGAAAAATGGGCAAAGGATGTAAACGACTGGCCACCCCTCAAAGTGCAAATCCGCCTTAAATGTAAGAAAAGAGAACCTTTGTCTTCACTTACAAATAAGTGAAACACAAGGAGGTAAACTATTTTGCATCTACTCGGCTAGCAAAGATCAAATGTCTGGTGACCACGGTGGGGCAAGGATATGGTGACACGGGCCATTTTCATCATTGCCGGCGGGAGGGTAATGGTACAGTATATATGAAGAGCAACTTAGCAATATTTCTCTAAAGGTCAGTGCTCACACACCCTTTGTTATGGGCTGAATTGTGTCCCCCACACCATATTTACATGCTGAAGTCCTAATCCTCAGTACCTCAGAATATGACACTATTTGGAAATTGGGACACTACAGATGGAATTAAGATGAGATCATACCAGGTGGAGGAGGCTTCTCATCCAATATGACTGTTGCTGCTGCTGCTGCTAAGTCACTTCAGTCGTGTCCGACTCTGTATGACCCCATAGATGGCAGCCCACCAGGCTTCCCCGTCCCTGGGATTCTCCAGGCAAGAACACTGGAGTGGGTTGCCATTTCCTTCTCCAATGCAGGAAAGTGAAAAGTAAAAGTGAAGTCGCTCAGTCGCTCTTCGCGACCCCATGCACTGCAGCCTACCAGGCTCCTCCGTCCATGGGATTTTCCAGGCAAGAATACGGAGTGGGGTGTAAAAAGGAGAGATTTGGACACAGACATGCGCACACAAGAAGAATGCCATGTGAACATCAAGGCAGAAATGAGGTGATGCAGCTACAAGCCAAGGGACACCAAAAAGTGTCAGCAAACCACCAGGAACCACAGGAGAGACCTGGAACAGACGTTCCCCGACAGCTCTCAGAAGGAGTCACCCCGCCCCTACCTGATCTCAAACATCCTGCCTCCCGAACTGTGAAATAATATATTTCTCCTGCTTAACTACTCAGTTTGTAGTACTTTGTTACAGGAGCCTAGCAAACTAAAGCACTCATTTTATTATTTTATTTTCTCTACTTATTTTTGGCTCCCCTGGGTCTTCGTTGCTGTGTGCGGGCTTTCTCTAGTTGCGGAAAGTGGAGGCTGCACTCGAGTTTCAGCGCTCCAGCTTCTCATTGCGGTGGCTTCTCTTCTTGTGGAGCACAGTTCTCGGGCAGGCGGGCTTCGGTAGTTGCGTCTCTTGGGCTTAGTTGTCCTGAGGCATTTGGGAGCTTCCCAGTGAAAGTGAAAATGAAGTTGTTCAGTCATGTCAGACTCTTTGTGACCCATGGACTGTAGCCTACCAGGCTCCACCGTCCATAGCATTTTCCAGGCAAGAGGACTGGAGTGGGTTGCCATTTCCTTCTCCGGGAGATCTTCCCGACCCAGGGATCGAACCCAGGTCTCCCTCATTGCAGGCGGGCGCTTTACCGTCTGAACTACCAGGTAGTTGGGAGCTTCTCAGACCAGAGGTCAAGCCCGTGTACCCGGCACTCGCAGGCAGATTCTTACCCACTGGGCCACCAGGGAAGTCCCTAAGACATTCTTTGACCCAGTCAGATGAATTCATCCTGCTTTGTATTTGCACAGTTGCAAAGTGATGAGCAGATGACGGTCTACCTGCAGTGCTGTTTGTATAGCTAAAGGTCAGAAACAACCTAAATGTCTATCAGTCACATATAGTCAAATAAAGGACGGCACATTCTTACAATGGAAGATTCTTCAGCTGAAAATTTTTTAGTAATGAGGCGGCATAACACATATTGATTGGAATTATCTCAAAGGTCTATTAGGAAGTAAAAAAAAAAAAAACAAGGTGCAGTTGGTTATAGAGAGGGCCTCCTCTGTATAAAAATAAAGAGAAAGTAGGTGTGTGAGCAAATATATGCTTGTAGTTGCACAGATTCTATCTGGAAAGATACATAAGGAATTGCTACCTTCAGTTGTTCCTAGAGAATGGAATCACTTTAAGGACCATGGAAAGGAGATTTGGGTTCTACTCAAAACACGCCTGTACCAGGACTTCCCTGGTGGTCCAGCGGCAAAGACTCCAAGCTCCCAATGCAGGGGGGAACGGTTTGATCCCTGGCTGGGGAACTAGGTCCCACATGCTGCAATGAAAGATCCCACATGAGCAACGAGAGACTCTGCATGCCATAACTAAGACCCAGCACAATCAAAATAAATAGATAAACATGTTATTTTAAAAAAGTAAATGTCTCATTTAAAAAAAGCACACCTGTACGTTTTGAATCTTTTACACTGTTTGTGTAACACCTGTTCAAACAAACAAACAAAATAATCTATGTACAACATCAAGATTCCTCTAGTACTTCAAAAACCACAGGAAAAAGAGAAAATATAGCCATTTTAGCTTTTCATCTTTCAAAATAACAGCTATTCATACCTGAAATGGTTTATTTGAGGAGATGATATCTTCTCTCTTATCTCTTCATTTGGAAACAAGGCATAAAATGTGTTTTGAAAATAACCAAATAGATCATAAAAAATGAAGCACAAGATGCAAAAATTCGAAACTCCTCTGTATTGAAAATAAATATATTTTTTAATTCATAGCCATGTAGTTAAATTTCAATATATAATGACAATTTCAGCATACATTCAGTCTCCAAACCAAGGCTAACAAGATATTTTCATTTGTCTGTAAATCTCAATTTTTCCCCATAAAATTAATTTAAATTCTATTAAACTGTTGGCATCATTTATTAAATAGGAAAAGATCCAAAGTAGCCTTTAAAATAACAAATCTTGTTAAATATAAACTTTCTAATACAATCTTTGGAATCAGATTGATCTAAAATAATTTTTCTCAAAATATCTTTTCATCTTGCAGAAAAATGAAATTATCTTCTTTATTCAAAAAAGGGTTTGCGAGGTCACTGATCACTATGAAAACAATCTGAGTGTTCAAAAATGTTGAGAAGTGTAACCTGGGCTCATTGTGTATGGTTGTGTAAGCTGCGAACTGTACAACGCCAGGGGGCGCCACTCAGATCATAATTCAAACTGTGGAGTGCGCTGCCTGTGCAACTGGGCATATCAATCCTGTGGCTACTGAAAATGATGGGGACCATGGAAGGCTTCTGAGGAAGGAATTGTAGGTGTCAGAGCTGCGGTCACATAGACTGGGAGGCCAGAAACTCATGCATGCAACCTCGCATCTCTCCAGACTAGCCTCCCCTTTGGAAGCTCTGGCAACAGAAATAACCGAAGTCTTCTCTGAGCCTCAGAGGCTTGGTTTTCCTAAGGTTGGGCGGGGAGGACCATCTGCCTGGGTTGAGAATCACCTCCTTCAAATATACAACTCAAAGTCCTCTTTAATCACTTTGCAGCTTAGAAGTAAGGCCAGAAGAAGGGGCCCCTCCATGCCTTCATTTTACTCCTACCCTAAAGGAGGCAGAGGTGACTAGCACAAGGGGACAGGTGGAAGCAGCTGAACCTGAGTGACATTCAGGACATTTGGCTTCTGGGACTAGTTCTACCCCTGCCTTTCTGTGTGATCTTGGCAAATCTTTAAGCTTCTGGGCTTCTGCCTCCTTATTTACAAAATGAAGAGGATTGCTGCCATTCTTTCTCTGCCTTTTGGAAAAACAGAAAAAAAGGAAAAACATAAAGTCATGATTTCACAGGAAATGCACAGAAATTCAAGCATTCCAATTATTATCATTAAACATCAAGAATGAGGCTGGAGGCTCTACCGAGCAGCTATAAAACCTCAAGCAAATCTCATGACCTCCCTGGGCCTTCATTTTACCATGTGCCAAGGAATCAACCCTGAATATTCACTGGAAGGACTGATGCTGAAGCTGAAGTTCCAACACTTTGGCCACCTGACTCAAAGGGCCGACTCATTGGAAAAGACCCTGATGGTGGGAAAGACTGATGGTAAGATGACAAGGGGATAACCAAGGATGAGATGGTTGGATGGCATCACTGATTCAATAGACATGAGTTTGAGCAAACTCCAGGAGATGGTGAAGGACAGGGAAGCCTGGCACACGTGCCGCAGTTCATGGGGTCACAAAGAGTCAGACACAACTGAACGACTGAACAACAAATGGCAGAGCTTGAATTAGATCAGCAGTTTGCTGACCTTTTCACCACTGTTTTATTATTTCCAAACCACCCCCACAGACCTCATACTTTGTAAGATTTTATCCCCTAAGCTGTATTTGAAGTGAAGTGAGTCACACAGTCCTGTCCAACTCTTTGCAATCCCATGGACTATACAGTCCATGGATGGAATACTGGAGTGGATAGCCTTTCCCTTCTCCAGGGGATCTTCCCAACCCAGGGATCGAACCCAGGTCTCCCGCATTGCAGGTGGATTCTTTACCAGCTGAGCCACAAGGAAAGCCCAAGAATACTGGAGTGGGTAGCCTATTCATTCTCCAGCAGATCTTCCCGACTCAAGAATCGAACCGAGGTCTCCTGCATTCCAGGCAGATTCTTTGCCAACTGAGCTATCAGGGAAATCCCAAGCTGTATTTAGATAATTATTACACACTTAAGAGCTATTAGGCAATTATTGTTACCATCATAAAGGATATTTTTGGTTGTGATTGACAGAATTTATGGACTTACACAGATAAAAAGTCTAGAACTTGAAATAGCTTCCGGCAAGGCTTGATCCAGCAGCTATTACTAAGAACCAATGTTCTTGCAGTCTCTTGTCTCTGCCTCCTCTGAAGTGTCACAAGTTGGCTTCCAGAAACTCTTGGGACTACTTGCTTTTATCATGTGTGACTGGTAAGAAATAGAGAGCTTGCTGCCCAGTTAACACGAAGAAAAGACACAGGATTGAGACTCATTATCCTGTCAAATTGGCCTGATTTGGGTCACGTAACCTTTCCTGACCAATTACCATAGTCTGGAGGATAAGATATATTGATTTGCTTAAGCCAGTTAGGACCTGCTGATGGAATGGGGCCTTTTGTTTTTTTGTTTTTAATCATTTTTTATTAAGCTTTTTATTTTGTTTTGGAGTATGGTCAATTAACAATGTTGTGATAGTTTTAGGTGGACAGCAAAAGGATTCAGCCACACATGTACATGTCTCCATTCTCTCCCAAACTCTCCTCCCATCTAGGCTGCCACATAACATTGATCAGAGTTTGCTGTGTTATATAGTAGGTCTTTGTTAGTTATCTGGAATGGGGTCATTTCTAACCAGATCACATGGCTGGGAAATTCCCAGCACTATTAGGAAGGGGGAATTGGGCAAAGTGTGCTGGAGAGACATCAGCCAGTTTCCTGTGGCATGTTTATAAACCAGCGATATCTCAAACAGCCCATCAGAACCTCTGACCAGCATGTGACCTGCACATTAGTGACCTCCAGGGCCTTATGAACTGGTCTCAATGACAACCCCATAAGTGGGTGCCCACACTGGCCACGTGAACAGACGTCAACCTAGCTGTGGTTAGACCTGGCCCAAATGCAAATTCATCTCTGAAACTTCTTGTTCTCTACTCCCACCCAGACCTTCAGAGATGGCTCAGCTGGAGGCCCAGGTGAACCCCGGACTCCCCAGTTCCCAGTCTATGCCTGCTCTTTTCAGACACAAGGGGACATCCGTGACCTGGACTTGACAAAGAGGATGAAACAGTGATGCCCACAGCAAAACATGCCCGGAAGTACCCCGGTTGCCTGGCTCACTGACTCACCCCAGGTTTACCAACATCTGTGCCAGGACCTGTCCCAGGGACCTGTCAGTGGGGTGGGAGGCAGTGGCGCCCCAGAGTATTACAGTTTGGTGTACAAACCCAGCGAGGTGGACAGCAAAGGACAGGAACAGGCCCTCCCAAGCCCGGGCCTCAGGGCATGAATGTCCACCCAGCAGGGTAAGCACCAGGACCCCTCAGCCTAGCCCGGACTCTCCTAGCCTGAGGGAAGCTAGCTCTGGTAGCTTCAAGGATACCACCAAGGTTGTGCCCCCCAGGAAAGACTGGGGAGGGTTCAACCACAGGACTGGAGACCCAAGCCTCTGCACACTGTCGGGGCCTTACAGGATTCTCTCTGGCCCCTTCCCTGCAGTGGCTCTGTTGTCAGGGAGGAGTGGGCAGTGGGGAAGGGGGACAAGCCAGATCACGCTTTTTGCCCACCTTCAGCTCGGTCTCTTTCTGGAACTTCAAAACCAGGGGGGATTCACTGGTTAAGGGAGCACATGATGAGGCCAAAGGGGTCCCCTGCAACAGCTCTCTCCAACAGACACCTGAACAAGACCACTCCTTTGAACAAGACATTACCCTTATCGGGTCCTTAAGTAAGTCACCAGTACTTCTGAGCACCTGTATAGGTCTGACCTCCATTGTGTCTGGCAAAGGGGCCCAGGGATGCCTGGAATGGAGAAAGCCTGGCTAGTGCCTGTCTCAGCTTTGCCGAAATTAACCTGCCATGTGGCCAGATGCAAATCTCTTTCCTGCTTTGTCTTTCCATCTATAAAACCAAGATTCTGGGCTAACCAGTCTCTTTGGGGCTTTCCAGCTCTAACAGTCCAGAATGTGAGCATTCAAGGTTCAGAAAAGAGGGAGCAGGGGTGGCTGAAGTGGAGGAAGAGGGGTGGCAGGGGAACGGTCTGGCCAGGGCCTCATGGACTTTGGAGGCTATCTCCAAATGATAATACTCAATCACAGGAGAGATAGACAGACAGACAGACACCAACAGAAGTGAACAAAGCCTTCTGAACTTCTTACCAAAACAGACCACCTACAGTACCCATGAAATTAGGGTTTTTTTTTTTAATAAATTTTTAATTTCAGATTTAATTTTCAATTTACAGAAGAACTGCAAAGATAGTACACAGAGTTCCCTCATCTCACACCACTGTGGTACATTTGTCAAAGCCAGAAAAAAAAAACAACATCAGTACATCTCTAAAATCCAGACCCTGGGACTTCCCTTGTGGTCCAGTGGTTGACACTCCGCACTTCCAGTGCAAGGGCTATGAGTTCAATCCCTAGTCAGGAAAATGAGATGCTGCATGCCATGTGGTACAGCCAAAACAAAAATGTCCAGACCTTATTTGGATTTTACCAGCTTCTCCATTAATGCACTCCTTGTTCCAGGATCCAACCAGGAGCCATACTGCATCCATCTGGTGTGTCTCCTTGTATTCTCTGGTCTGTGCCTGTTTCTGTCTCTCCGTGCTTTTTGAGATCTTTTTCAGTTTTGAGGAGTCCTGGTCAAGTATTTTGCATAATGTTCTTCAATCAGTGTTTGAGGACTTCCTTGGTGGTACACTGGTTAAGAATCTGCCTGCCAGTGCAGGAGACGTAAGAGACACAGGTTCAATCCCTGGATTGGGAAGATCCCCTGGAGAAGGGCATGACAACCCACTCCAGTATTCTTGCTTGGAGAATCTCATGGACAGAGGAGCCTGGCAGGCTACAGTCCATAGAGTTGCCAAGAGTGGGACATGACTGAAGCAACTGAGCTCGCACGCACCTCATCACGTACTGATGGGGGCACATGATAGGGTAGTAACTTCGATCACTCGGTCAAGGTGGTATCTTGCCAGGTGTCTCCACTGTAAACTTACTATTGTTTCCTTTCCCTGCTCTATTATTTAGAAGTCACTAAGTCCAGTGTGGGGCTTCCCAGGTGGAGCTAGTGGTAAAGAACCCTCCTGTCAATGCAGGAGACATAAGAGATGCAGGTTGGATCCCTGCGTTGGGAAAATTCCCTGGAGGAGGGCATGACAACCCACTCCAGTATTCTAGCCTGGAGAATCCCTTGGACAGAGGAACCCAGTGGGCTACAGTCCATAGGGTCGCCAAGAGTCAGACATGACTGAAGCGACTTAGCACACACGCGTGCAAGCCCAGTGTACATTCAAGCGAAGAGGAAGGGATAATTAACCTGGAGGAGTGAGAACCTCCGCATGTTATTTGGAAGATTTGTCTCTCCTCCTCCAGCTAGTTATTTATCCAATAATTTATTTCTATCAGTGCCAACTCAGGGATATGGATTTTTATACTCTGGGTTACAACCAAACACTCAGTTACCCATTTTATTGCTCTAATTGTTGCAGCTTTGGCCATTGGGAGCTTCAGGCTCCTGAGGCCCTGTGACACACCCCTATCCTTTTGAGTTTGGACCACTTCCTAACTCTGGCACCACAGGACGCTCCAAGCTCACTTTTTTCCCTGTCCCAGCCCAAAAATCAGCCATTTCTCCAAGGAAATAATACATTTTTAAAAACAAATCCTCTAAATGTCTTGTCAGTAGTTCAAATACATTGCACTGAATTTGAATAGGTGATGAAAGAGTTAATTTGCTCAATTAAATGTTAAAACATACTTCAATTTTTATAGCTGTAGTGTGACAAGTCTTTTTAAAGTATATTAGGAGCCTCAAAACACTGGCCCTTTCTGCATTTCCAGGAGGCCCTGTGGAACTGAACCTCTGCAGCCCATGGCCAAGGCTTGGGGGCAGCCTGCCCACCCTTCCTACAGCAGTGATCTAGCAGTGATCTAGCTCTGTGTCATTCCCAGACTGAGCTGCCCGGTGAGCTTCCAAGAAAAAAAAAAAAAAAATTTTGGTCCAGTCTCTCTTCTTCATCTCAGATGGGCTCAGTTGCTCAGTCGTGTCCGACTCCTTGTGACCTCATGGACTGTAGCCCACCAGGCTCCTCTGTCCGTGGGATTTCCCTGGCAAGAATATTGGAGTGGGTTGCCATTTCCTCCTTCAGGGGATCTTCCCAAACCAGGGACCCGAACCTCAGACTCCTGTGTCTCCCGCATTGCAAGCAGGTTCTTTACATGCTGAGCCATTGTGGGGGAAAGTTTCCAAAGGCCAAGGTAATTCCTGGGACCTTTCCCTCTCCAGCCTCTCCTTGTCCCCCACCCACGGGTGACCAGTCCTGAACCTCTGCAGACCCCACCCAGGCTGGCCAGGTGGCAGGAGAGCAGGAAGGCTCCAGGAAGGAAGTTGGCAAGACAGGTGTGCAAAGAATGGTTGGGGGAGGGAGAAAGGCTGGGCACATTAGATCCAGAGGGCTCCTGGGGATTGAGGCCATTCCAGCTACAATTGGAGCAGGGTTTCCCCAGGAGCAGTCCTGGGTTCTGCAGAACAGATTCAGCTTCTTGGGAAAGAGCTGCCTTCATGAGCCGGAAGAGAGCGAGACTGCGGCTCACTCTGGGAGGACACAGAGCTGCGTGACTCATCGCCGCCCAGTGCTGCCGGCTCCCTCTGGCACAGTGCTGAGGAGCACGGGGCCTGGGAGTACAGGCGGAGTCCCATCTCAGTCCTGCACCCGGAAGGCGGTCCTTGGCCGGCGATTGCAATCCAACACGTAGGGACACAGGCAGGGTGCTGTGGGGGCACCGAGGAGGAAGCAACTCAGCACCAAAGGAGTCTGGGCAGGCCTCACAGAGGAGGTGACATCATCAAAAAGAGGAATTGAATTGGTCAGGCAGCAGCAGGGAGGGGAGAAGGGGAGGGCACTCCTGGCCGAGATAGGAGATGCAAAGGCACGGAAGTGTCTGCACAGCGTTGGCACAGTGCCCACCACCCAGTGAGTACTCCATAAATGCCAAGCATTATCGCTGTGGTTGGCTTATCTTCATTATGGTTATTAACCTGGACTCATTACTTAATATTTTTACTACCATAAAGGAGTTACTACAATGAATAAATGTCTAACTATACTGCACTTTTCCCTGAACTTTTCTCAACTATAAAAGGGGCTGTTGTGAAGATCAGGTCTATAGCACACACAGCACTGGGCAGGAGTGGTGGTGAGCAACATCGGAGGCGGCTTCATTTTCTCCCTCTCCTGGAGGCCAGCCCCTGGGGTTGCTGTGCCTGGGAGGCACAGAAGAAGAGGTATTTGGGGGGTTTTAAAGATGACCAGTCAACAAAGTAGGGACTTGGCTAGGTGGAGTCATTGGGGGTTTCAAAAGTGACAAAGGTGGCTGGAATAGGAGCTCCTGGCCCTGGATGCAAGTCTTTCCAGCTGGGACAAGGCAGGTTGTACCTGCCTTTCTATTCTGACAAGGTCCTGATTTCAGAAAAAAACTGTACCTGGCCCTGGGTGGGGCCCCAGTTCTGCGTGTACCAGTTCCAGTCACGCTGTACCTGTTGAGTGTTCCTGATTCTCAATGTGAAAAGTTACTTGCCTGGCTGTACCCTGTCTTGATAACTATGGCTCTGCCTCCAACCGTGTGTGAACCAAACTGTATACCCAATTCACTCGATCGTCCCGGACTGTGTGTGAACCAAACTGTATACCCAATTCACTCGATCGTCCCGGACTGTACCTTCTGCACACTTAGACGCGGACCTGGTACTGTGTAGCCGTACACTTGGTCCGCCGGTGACTGACTCGATGTGCGTACCTGCTTTAGCCTGGGCTTACCTCCCGCCTTGCGAGCCGTGCACTCCTGCCCTGCAGATCTCCCCACCGCCAGGGCCCAGAGGTTCAGAGGAAGGGGCTGCTGCCCGCGCCCCCTACCCCCATTCCAGGCCGGGCCGGCTACTCTGGGGCAGCGGGGGCGGGGCCGGAGGCCAGGACGGGGCGGGGCCGGAGGCCAGGACGGGGCGGGGCGGCGCGGCGCGGGGGCGGAGCAGGAAGGGGCGGTGGCCGCTCCGCCCCTCGCCGCCCGAGCCGGCTCTCGGCTCTCGCCTCCCCTGCCCCGCTTCCGCGTCACGGTCCCGGGCGCCACCTGCCCGCCCACTCGCCCCGTATAAAGTCGCCGGCGGCCTGGCCCCCGGGACTCGGCCCCATGGAGACGCCGCCGGCCGCGGCTGGCGCACGGCAGGGTGAGGCGCTCGCGGCTGGGAAGGGGAGCAGGCCTCCGGGGTGGGAGGAGGAGGGGGTGGGAAGGGCTGGAGCTGAGACCGACCGGAGCAGGAGGGACGTGGGGCCAGTCCACTCCGGCCTTGCCGATCCCCGGGGCCTCCTCCAACTTTGCCCAAGTCGGAGGATCCTGGGAGACCGAGGTCCGGAGTGGGAATCGGGCGAGAGCGAGGTTCTGGGTCGGGACACCCTCCGCGTCACCGAGCCCGGAGGCCAACCAGAGTTTCCCAGCAACTTTTCTCGCCGGTGGGTCGCCCTGGAAACTTCCCCTCCCCCGGTCCGGGAGTCCGGCCACGGGCCCCGCGCCTCCCGGCCTGGGCTTCGAGCAGTGGGCAGACGGACGCGAGGAGGCGATGGCTTCAACGGGGAAGCCCCCGCCACCCGCTTCCAGCGCACTTCCAACACAGCGGGTTTCCACCTGAGAGCCCCGCCCCGTTTGCTGTGGGGGCGCGGCCGGGTCCTCGGAGGCCTCCCACGATTTCTGGATCCCCTGGTTGGCGGGTGGGGGGGTGGGGTGGGTGGAGGAGTAAGACTGCCCAAGTTCAAATCCTTGCGTCACCAGCTAACAGCTGGATGACCTTGAGCAAGTTCTTAATGTCTGTAGCTGAACTTTCCTCCTTCATAAGATGGGAGTGATGCTCTCTAGCTGGGAAGGAGGATAATAGAGGGAACAGGCCAAGATGGCTTTGGTTACTGCCACCCATATTGTTGGATGGAGAGGGAGGGACAGGAGATGGGGTGAGCAGGAAATCCAATCCCATCCCTAACCCTCCTGGTTGTCCTACAGGAGCTGTGAAAAGTGCCTTCCACCAATCTGAGCTGTGAGTGGCCAGTGAAGAGAGGCTGAGGCAGGAAGCCAGCCCCACCATGAGCTTGTGGGAACTTGAAGACCGCAGAAGCTGCCAGGGGACCCCCAGGCCGGCCCAGGAGCCCACGGCCGAGGAGGCAACCACTGCAGAGCTGCAGATGAAGGTTGACTTCTTCCGGAAGCTGGGCTACTCATCTGCTGAGATCCACAGTGTCCTGCAGAAGCTGGGCGTCCAGGCAGACACCAACACAGTGCTGGGGGAGCTGGTGAAACATGGGTCAGCAGCCGAGCGGGAGCGCCAGGCATCGCCGGACCCCTGCCCTCAGCTGCCTCTGGTCCCCCGGGGTGGGGGCACCCCCAAGGCTCCCACCGTGGAGACTTCTCCACCCGAGGAAGACAAGGAGGGCAGTGACCTGAGACCCATAGTCATCGATGGGAGCAACGTGGCCATGAGGTACCTGTCACTTTTGTGTTCAAGACCATGGCCCCTGGCCGGGATTAGTGGCCATGTCTCTACACCTCTTGTAGAGAGGACTTCAGAAAGGAGTTTGGTCTCTTCTCTAGACTGGTCTAGAGGAAGGGAAAGCCCTCTATGGAAGTCCTACTGTGTGCCAGGAGTCTTCCTTAACCCTCGCAGCTTCTTGGAAGTGGGTTTTAGGGCTGTTTGAGGGGGCTCAAAGAGGTACTCTGGGGCCCACTTCTCGTAAATGCCGGAGCAAGGATTCGAACTCAGGTCCTTCTGACTCCAAAGCTGCCTTATGCTCTCCATGAGGGATCAGACTGTGGGCTCCAGCTTATTCACATAGGAGCCTTCTTCCTCCTCTGTGAGATGGGGCTCACCACCCTTGTGGTGGTGCTAGTGAGGAATGAATGCCTGGAACCTGGAGAGAAGGGCTTGTTCATCATTGGTGGTGGTTGTTCTCGTTACTGTTATTCAGAGTCTGGGACTGCTGGGGCCTTGTTGTCTCAGACCTGGGCTCGCGTGGAAGCCGGCCCAGCTACTGAGGCCTTTGCAGCTGTGACCAAGAATAACCTTGAGGACCAGGCGACATCAGGGGTGTGGGCGGGTAGCTTGATGCTTTGGCTCCAGGGGCTCAATGACTTGGGTCACCTCTGCTTCTGCTGCAGCCACCTAGGCTAGACTGGGCTCTCAGGGCCCCCCAGGGACCAGAGCTAGGCCTGGGCCCCAGTAACCATCCCCACCTCTCCCCTATGCAGGTTCCCATGGGGGGGCTCGGGGGTAGCTGCTGCTGACTCCAGAGAACTCAGACCTCCCTTCCATTCAGCCCTGCCCTCTGGCCTCGCTTTCTCCCTGTCCTTTCAAGACAGGCTGGTGAGTCAGGGCTGGGTGGCTAGTTCACAAAGAAAAGTTCCTGCGGGTGTGGATGGGGAGACCCCAGACACGGGTGTGGAGTGGGAAGGACTCCTTCCCCCACCTCCCTGAGGGCTCTCCCAGGTGGGCTTCATGAGGCCTCTATACCTCTGCCCACCCCGCGCCGCCCCCCGTCTGCCCCTCCCATACCTGGCCGAGCTCAGCTGTCTGCCTGGTCCCGGCCCAGCTCAGTAGATGTGCAGGTGGCCCTCCTCCAGCCACTTTTGGGTCCGTCATCCCATCTCTGAAATGGTTTCAGCCTAGGTGGAAACTGAGGCAAGCTGGCATCCACAAGCCCGCGGCAGCTGGTCACCCTACATGCTTTGAGAGTTGGGGGACCCCTCTCGGGCTGCAGTAGCAGTTGACTGGGTCAGGAGCTGGGATCCCTTAGTGACTCCCTCCTCTGGGGGGCGTGGGCCCGAGGGCTGAGCCCCGGGGGCAGCCATGTGCAGTGTGTGTTTGTATCCTGGCCGGAGGAGGAGGAGCCGGGCAGGAGGAGGGGCAGGTGGTGGGGGGCCTGGCCAGAGGCCGAGCAGCTCGGGGTTTTCTGAGCTGGGGCAGTAGCAAAAGGGGAATTCCAGCCTCTAGCTTCCTGTCTCAGCTGCTGCTGGGTTCCTACCCTCCTGCCCCCTCCCGCCCCAGGGCAGGCGGGCCAGCCCCTACCATATGCAAATCGTGGGGAAATTCACCTCTTGTTTCCTTCTAAGGGAATTTTTCTCCACTTGCTGGGCCGAGCCCAGGCAGATCTTTTCACCTGGGTAGCCTGCCTTGGCCCTGCCCTCTACCCAAGGCGGGCGTCTGGAGTCTCCAGCAGAAGCACACATCTTCCAATGTCTCGTTAGGCTGAGGGCCCCTGACTTTCTGGGCCAGCACGACTGCGGTGAGGGTGAGAGGATGTCTGGTTTTCCTCTGCCAGCAGAGCTTCCTCCAGGGCAGTGAGAAGGACTGAGGTTAGCTGCAGACAGGCGCTCCTGGCTTGGGAGGGCAGGATCTGGGCTTGACTCGAGGGACGGCCACACGTGCTCGACTTCTGCCAAGAGTAAGGCTCTGGCCGCCTGCTTAAGGAATATTCTGGGGGCTGGGACGACTGAGAGCAGACTTGTCCCCAGCTAAGGTTTCTGATTCCCAGAAGCAGTGCTCTGTCCCGGAAGCCCCAGTGGACCCCGAAGTCCCGGGGCCTGCGAGTGCTGGCCTGGGAGGGGACGTGTGCAGGTACACACAAGTGCACAGAAGGAGGCAGGGAGATGAGGAGCTGTCAGGACACCCCACCTGGGGTCCTGACAGAGGAGCAGGAGTTTGCCAGATACATGATTTTCCCTGTTCCCAGCCTGCCCCACCCACTGAACCCTTTTGTTCAAACTCAAGCTTGGGAGTTGTTGGGTTTTTTTTTTTCCTCTCCTAAAGAAACCTTAGCTCTCCTGTTAGGGGTCAGAAGGCAGTCTGACGTGGGTTCAAGTTCAACCTCTTACCAGTAGCCAGGGAGCTTTAGAAGGATCTCAGAGCCTTGTAAGGATGAAGCCAAGGAGGTATGCAGTGCACCTGGGCTCCGGTAGGGGCTGGGTACCCATCCATTCAGGCCTGCTGGGAGGGCTGTCGCTTGCCTTTGTACCATCTGGGCATCAGCACCCATAGGGGTTAAGAGCGCAGCTTCTGGGTGTGCATCTCTGTTTGACCATCGCTACTTGTGATGCTGGCAACTGGTTGCCCTCTGTGGACCAGTTTCCTCACCTGAATAAAAGGGCAAAGTTCCTCTCATGACAGTCCTCTCCTCAGAGGCTTACTGATGATTCAGTACTGAGCACGGAGATCAGGGCCTGGCTCACAGCTCTCAGTAAATGTTAACTTTTATTATAAGCGGGCCGGCGGATGGCAGCGAGGAGGCCCCACCTGGCAGGGATGAGCTCTGTCTTCAGGTTGGACTTTGCCTCACCTACAATTTACGGAGACCTTTAGCCCTGGGAGCCCCAGCCTCACTCCTCGACAGCCTCCATGCCTGCTCTCCCTCCCTTTCTATCTCTCTTGGGGCCCTAGCTATCGCCCGCCCCCCCCACCCAAACCCACCCACAGGATGTGGTCGGCCATGGAGTTGCCTCTTTTGCGTAATGCTTATTCTGTTTTATTTGCCAAATATGAGTCTGAGTTGTTCACTGAGGGGCAGGGGCTGTTGGGGAGGGAGGCCCATCTGGCTCCTTCCCATCCCCTCGCCTGGTCCTGGAGCCCTGTCATGACACCCGGTATTACCTGGGAGGCCCCGTCCCCTCCTGTGAAGCCAGATGGAACCTCCACTTTGTTGGACTGTCTTTGGCCTCCAGCAGACAGGACCATTGTCCCACTGACAGGGGGCCCTTCTGAAGGAGGCTGCGGTCCCTCAGGCCCATTTTTCAGATAGAGAAACTGAGCCAGGGCCACCTCAGAGCTTGCTTCTGGATCCAGCCGCATTTGGATGGGCTGAGGTCTGGTCCACAGCCCACAGCAGTAGGGGTGTCCCCTCTCCCAGCTCGGCTGCTGGCAGAGTCCCCAGAGGCTTCCAGACCCATCTTTTCACCTCGGGTCACGCCCTCCTGGGAGGGGTGAGGCGGTCCAGGCGTTCGCTCTAGGGAATCGGGGCAGTGGGAGGAAAAGCAGTCTCCTTTCACTTTCACACTGAAGGGCCCTGTGGCCGCCTCCTGCCCCAAAATGAGGGTTGACTCGAGGCTCCCCCCTCACCATCCTCAGTCCCACTCCCTGCAGTTTGAACAGGCCTGAACTCTAATCCAACTTTAATCCAGAGCAATCTGGTTTCTCCTCCCCAGCCCCCACCCACAGCCCTGCCAAGCCGGCAAGGGAGGGGTGGTGACTCAGTTCGCCTGTGGACATCTGTGTCCCTGTGGTCCCAGCGCCTTTCCCCCACCCCCAGGTGTGTTGTAAGCGGCCTGACCCTGCCCCATGTGGGGAGCAGGTGCTGCCAGATTCCTGGGCGTCTCCTTGCTGTCTGTTGGGAGATGGAACCTCAGGAAGAAAAAGCCCCAAGTCTGGTCATCACAGCCTGTGTGGGAACCAGCAGTGAATACAGGCGCAGGACCCCCAGCCAGAGGGTGGGGGGCCGAGCCCAGTGGCTCCACCAGCCAGGGCAGGGGCTGGAGGGCAGCCCACCTCCCTCCTGGGCTGGCCAAGGCGAAAGCAGGCTGACCCTGCCCTCCTCTCCTCCCCAGCCATGGGAACAAGGAGGTCTTCTCTTGCCGGGGGATTCTCCTGGCAGTGAATTGGTTCCTGGAGCGGGGCCACACAGACATCACCGTGTTTGTGCCATCCTGGAGGAAAGAGCAGCCTCGCTCAGATGTGCTCATCACTGGTGAGTGGCACCTCGGACGGGGCGTGGTCTCTCCACTGCGGTTCTCCTCCAGAGAGACCCTTTGGGTGTGAGCAACAGCTTCCAGGCCCCAAGCAGGAACCAGCATTTCTTTCCCTGGCTTTTGCTGTCTTCAGCATCCCTGCTCTGAACAGTGGTCCTTGGAGGTCACCCTGGGCAGCCTCTACCTCCGGGTAGTGGGCACCTCCCTCACCTAATGGTGGCAGGCTCTTGCCATATCCGCCGCGGCACAGGGGCAGGGTGACATAGCAGCTAAGTCCCTGGGCTCTGTAATCCTGGCTCAGTCCCTTCTGGCTAGGCCATCTGAGACACGGGTGGGGTGAGGGCTTGATAACTTTGCGGGGTGGGTGTCAGCATCACAGCAGTTAATCGACCTAAGCACTCAGCAGAACGCCTGGCACATAGCGGATGCCAGCTGCTGGCACGTAACGGGTTCTGGCTGCTACCTTTGCTCTTACATGAGCTCCTGATCTTTGTGGGGAGAGCCCAAGTTTGTTTCTCTGGACGTCTTGATGTGGGGGCAGGCTGGCTAGGGTCGCCCGTTCCAGGAAAAGAGGCCCCTTCTGGGTGGGTCCGTCTGTCCTGGCTGAGACACTCATCTGGCCTCAGCTTAAGCCAGAATCATTGCCAGATCCCCCCAGGACAGGCTGGGTGCGACCAGGCCTGGCGTCCATGGGGGAGAAGGAGGCAGCCCAGCCTTCTCTGGCCAGCCTGTTCTCGGGGGTTCTTGGTATCTGGGCAGGAGATAAGGCGCCAGGTCCAGCAAGGTGCGGGGGTCCTTGGCCTCCACAGAGCCCCTTCCTGTTCCCGTGACCCTGGAGTTGAGAGCCTGGCTACCAGGGGTCAGGGAGCCACGTGGGCTGGCTGCGAGTCCAGGCTGGGCCCTGATCTGCGTGTGCCCTGCTGCCTCCCAGACCAGCACATCCTGCGGGACCTGGAGAAGAAGAAGATCTTGGTGTTCACGCCGTCGCGGCGGGTGGGTGGCAAGCGGGTGGTCTGCTATGACGACCGCTTCATCGTGAAGCTGGCCTTTGAGTCGGACGGCATCGTGGTCTCCAATGACACGTACCGGGACCTGCAGGGCGAGCGGCAGGAGTGGAAGCGTTTCATCGAGGAGCGGCTGCTCATGTACTCCTTCGTCAACGACAAGTATGTCCCCGCCACTGCCGGAGCGGCTCGGGAGGGACTGGGCTGGGGCGGCTCTGTAGCTGAGCCGTGTGGCCTTGGGCCTGGGCAGCTCCGAGCGCAAGATGGACAGGATCCCACAGGGGAGCAGCCAGGCTGGGAGAGGGCTGGGCTTTCTGGTTTAGGGGCTGGGTCAGGAGCCTTTGGGACAAGATGTGGTCAGTGCTTCAGGATAGTCTCTCCAGTTCCCAGCCCCAAGGCTCTGACCAGAGGCCAGCAGATGCAGCTTTAGATCCAGACTTCAGGCCTCAGCGAGCTCCCAGCAGGAGAGTCACCCCTGACTGTGGCCCTCTGGACTGGGACCTCCTCCCTGCCTCAGGACAATCCCCCCAGCACCTGGGGGTATCCTACTGGGTGGACATTAGTTTTAGGAGCTGCCCGCTCTTCATCCTGGTGAGGTTCCCTATCCAGCCCCTCCCCAGCACTGGGAAGTCCCCCATCACCTCTTCCCTGTCCTCTGCAGGTTCATGCCCCCCGATGACCCTTTGGGCCGTCACGGGCCGAGCCTGGACAACTTCCTGCGTAAGAAGCCGCTCACAGCGGAGCACAGGAAGCAGCCGTGTCCCTATGGTAAGAGCCTGGGCCCCAGCCTCCCGGGCCATCCTCACAGCATCCCCTGATCGCTCGCCCAAATCAGCCTGCACCCATGTTCTTTCTCTCAGGGACCCCCCACCCCCACCCCACGTTTCTTGGACTGGCCCTTCCGTCTCCCACCTCCTGGTTCTAGGTAAAGGTGAAGCTGAAGTCGCTCAGTCGTGTCCGACTCTTTGCGACCCCATGGACTGTAGCCTACCAGGCTCCTCAGTCCATGGGATTTTTCAGGCAAGAGTACTAGAGTGGGGCCATTTCCTTCTCCAGGGGATCTTCCTGACCCAGGGACCGAACCCGGGTCTCCTGCGTTGCAGGCAGACACTTTACTGTCTGAGCCACCAGGGAAGCCCTGGTTCTAGATCCCCCCTGAATTCTCTCCCAGGGAGGAAATGCACCTACGGGATCAAGTGCCGATTCTCGCACCCCGAGCGGCCGAGCCGGCCCCAGCGCTCCGTGGCCGACGAGCTCCGCGCCAACGCCCTGCTGCCACCCTCCAGGGCCGCGAGCAAAGACAAAAGCGGCCGGCGGCCTTCACCCTCCTCTCAGCCCGGCTCTCTGCCAACAGAGCACGAGCAGTGCAGCCCGGACAGGAAGAAGCTGGGGGCCCAGGTGTCTCCAGGAACCCGCCGGGAGGGCCTGATGCAGACCTTTGCCCCGACAGGCAGGAACCTCCCTCCTAGTGGGAGCAGTGGCGGCAGCCTCGGGCCCTCGGACTGGTTCCCACAGACCCTGGACTCTCTCCCCTACGCCTCCCAGGACTGCCTGGACTCAGGCATTGGCTCCCTGGAGAGCCAGATGTCAGAACTCTGGGGGGTTCGAGGAGGGGGCCCTGGCGAGCCGGGTCCACCTCGGGGCCCTTATGCCGGCTACTGCACCTATGGGCCAGAGCTCCCCGCCACCCCGGCCTTCTCGGCCTTCAGCCAGGCCCTGGGTGCCGGCCACTTCAGCGTCCCCGCTGACTACGCACCCCCACCGGCCGCCTTTCCACCTCGGGAATACTGGTCTGAGCCATACCAGCTGCCCCCGCCCACCCCACGCCTGCAGGATCCCCAGGTGCCTGGCCCAGGAGCTGACAGGGGCCCCTGGGGCGGGGCAGGCAGGCTGGCGAAGGAGCAAGCCAGCGTGTACACTAAGCTGTGTGGAGTCTTCCCCCCACACCTGGTGGAGGCCGTGATGGCGCGCTTCCCGCAGCTCCTGGACCCCCAGCAGCTGGCCGCCGAGATCCTCTCCTACAAGTCCCAGCACCTCAGTGAATAAAGCCGGCCCAGCCGCTCCGGGGGCAGCACCTCCGAGAGCTGCCGGGCTGGGCCGTGGGCCCTTGAGCAGCCTGGCCCCGAGGCCCACCGCAAGAGGCTGGACAGAGGGAGGACTCAAGTAGGGAAGGGAACCCCAAACCAAAGATCCTGTAGGATTGCTTCTGGCCCCTCCAGCCGCCCCCGGCCCGAGGGCTCAGGAGCGATCAGCCTGTTGATGCACATTGTATCTGTAGTTTCAGGAGACGCTGCCAGTAACGGCTGTCAGTCCGTGGCTGAGGCCCAAACCCTCCTTTCTCTCAGAGGGCGGGGAGGGAGGCAGGGGGGTGCAGAGGCCTGGGCTGGGGGCCCTGTGCACGGCCCCCCCACCTCCGCCCCGCCGCTGGGACGCCGGCCTTGGCTGGCTCGTTGGGCACCGTGTGCCCGCCCTCTATGGGCTCTCCTCTTAAGCCAATGAGGCCTCTTCCGCGCTCTCCATGCGGTACACGGCTTCATGTTAGTAAGCAAGATGCTTCTTAATAACCCACCTCCGTCCCACTCTGTGCGCCTGTCCCCCGTGCCTGCGGGAGTCCAGGGCAGTCTATCCTACCCTTTCCGCCCCGCCCTCCTCTGTATTCAGAGCCATCTAGCCCTTCCCCAAGGGGGGGATACATATACGTCTGTGTACAGGTGTAAACATTAAATATTTTACACGGAAAGCCCTTGCCTCTCTTCACACTTCAATAAAGTACAATGTGAGTGCTCTAAAAGGTGATGGTCTTTGTTGCTTGGGGGTGGAGCTGGCTTCTGGGTGACGGAAGGTCAGCAGGTGGGCACCCCAGGTCTGCCTCCACGCTCGCTCTCTGACCCTTCTCTGAAGGAAGGTTGCTGAGTTCCATGGAAAGCGCTCTGTCCCTTGGGGCAGAAGCATCCTTCCCGAGGCTTGGGTCAGGCCCTGGGAGGAGGTAGCTGTGGACACATGGGCAGGGAGTCAGGAAGCAGCAGCGTAGAGCTTGGAGTCCTGAGCCTACAGCGTGAGGAAGAGGTGCTAGTGAGAGGACTGGGAGGTGGGCCAGGCTGTCCCCTTGCCTCTGCCCTGCAACCAGGCTGAGCGTTCAGGAGAGCCTGGGGAGTGGCTGTGGGGCTCAGCTCTGCCCCGTCCTCCCAGATGTTGCCCTGCTCCAGGCGAGGAGCCGAGTAGGAGGCCCTGGGGTGGAACCGTCCTGAAGAGGCCCTGCCAGGGTAACCCCCAAGCAGGAGGTTAGGGGTTCTGGCCCCAAACCCAAGAATAGGCTCTGCCACCACGTATGTCCCCTGGGTCTCAGTTTCCACATCTGTGAAGTGGGGATGATGATGCCTGCCTTCCAGTGTTGTACCTTATATTCACGTTGGTGCTCACTAACAGGCCTCACGTGGTGCTCACCTCCTGCTATCATCTCAACCTTCCCTTCTGCCCCTGCAAGGCAGGAGGCCCGGCAGGAGTTTGTTTTTCATTTTTTGGTTTTGGGGGTTTTGTTTGTTAGTTTGTTTTTCGAGATAAATGAGGTATAGGGACTTCGCTGGTGGTCCGGTGGCTAAGACGCCACGCTCCCAAGTGCAGGTGGCCCAGGTTCTATCCCTGGGCAGGGAACTAGATCCCACATGCCACATCTAAGAGCTCACACGCCACAGCTAAAGATCCCGCATGCCGAAATGAAGATCAAAGATCAAGCATGCCGCAACTAAGACCCAGCACAGCCAAATACACAAAACGTGTTTCAAAAAGGAGGTATAAATGTTAAATATTTTGAGTGAAAAGCTAGACTTGTCAGATGAGCCCTGAACACGATCAGCAATTAGTAATTATATCTTTGAACATCTCACAAATTTGTACTTAGAATTTGTGAAACTTTCTTTTTTTCAGAGAAGATTTATTTATTTATTTTGGCTGTGCTGGGTCTTTGTACTGCGTGCAGGCTTTGTCCAGTTGCAGCCAGCGAAAGCTGCTCTTTGTTGCCGGGCACGAGCTTCTCGTTGCAGTGACTTCTCTTGTTGGGGGGAAGAGCTCTGGGTGCACAGGCCTCAGTAGCTGCAGCGCCGTGGACTCAGGAGTTGTGGCTCACAGGTGTAGTTGCTCCTTGGTGTGTGGGATCTTCCTGGACCAGGGATCAAACCCATGTCCCCTTGCTTTGGCAGGCTTAATCACTGGACCACCAGAGAAGCCCTGTGAAGCTTTTATACTACTTTTTTTTTTTTCTTCCCTAGAAATAGCTTTCCCACACAACAACCATGCAGCCCGTTGTAGGAAAGGCAACGCTGGCCATCTCTCTGCTTGTTAGCCCTCCCACCCCACCCCACCCCGTTGTTCTTGGCCCTGAACACCCCATAGAAGCCTGCACTTGAGGCGAGAATCCGGGCATGACATGGGAGTGACTTCAGCAAACATGACTTCCAAGCCCCCACAGAGTGCTCGTCCAGGTAGGTGCCCTGTGCCTGCGACGTCCAGCCACCTTGGGAGGCTGTATCTGCAACCAAGAAAGGTCGTTGCCCTATTTATAAAATAGCTTTCCCAGTCAAGAACTGTATTCCAGATTAAAGGCCCTTTATGGGCCTTTGTGTTTATAGATGGGAAGCTAAAATACCGGACTGTCCAGTTCATTATCAGCCACTGACAAAGCTGTGACTTGCCCAAGGTCCCATGGAGGAAGACAAACCGGGGCAGGGCCTCAGCTTGGGCTCCCCTGGCCCCACAAACCTGAGGAAGGGAGGGTGCTCCAGACGCTAGTTCGCAGTGACTCTCAGGCCCCCGAGAGGGACGGAGGTGGTAGGGGTGCCCTCAGCCCTGCGCCTCACAGTCACCCAGGTTTACACCTGCATGTGCCGGGCTTAGTCGCTCAGTCGTGTCCACCTCTTTGCGACCCCATGGACTGTACGTAGCCCACCAAGCTCCTCTGTCCACGGGGATTCTCCGAGCAAGAATGCTAGAGTGGGTTACCATGCCCTCCTCCAGGGGATCTTCCCAATCAGGGATCACACCCAGGTCTCCCATATTGCAGGTGGATTCTTGACTGTCTGAACCACCAGGAAAGCTCAAGAATACTGTAGTGGATAGTCTATCCTTTCTCCTGGGGATCTTCCCAACCCGGGAATCAACCCAGGGTCTCCTGTATTGCAGATTCTTTACCAGCTGAGTTATGAGGGAAGCCCTTACATCTACGTGGTAACCTCTAACGCAAGAGCTGACCTGACACTCTCCCTGCCCAGCAGCTCCACCCATGCAGCACCCCCAACCCCACTGCATACCACAGGGTGGGGTGGGGTGAGGGGTGTGAAGGCCCTGAGGCCCCAAGGGAGGTCTGGAAGAAGTAGCTTGCCTTCACCCCTCTGCCAATCCCACCAGCCTGCATCCATAGACTTGAAGGCGCACACTGGGCGCTTGGCACAGAGCTGAACTCTGGTCATTCACGGCTTCTGCTCTGTAAGGAGCAGGCAGGGGAAGCAGATCTCACAGGCACGTGGGCAGGGGGCAGCTGGTCTGGGTGCTAGTGGACTGTCTAGGGGCCGTATCTGGGGAAGCAGATCTCACAGGCAGGTGGGCAGGGCGCAGGGGGCAGCAGGTCTGGGTGCTGGCGGACCAACTAGGGGCCATGTCTGGCCTTGCTGTCTCTTTGGCAGGCACAGACAAGGGCAGCAGAGCCCGAGCAGCCAGTGCCAGCTGGGGCCAGGCTCTCTGAGGACTGAGTCAGTTCAGTGCCCTGTCATCTGTACTTCCCCGGCAGCCTCGACCTGGCTGGGGCCGTCCGGGGCTCGGAGCCTCCCCTCCAGGCCTCTTTCTCAATCTGGCTTCCAGGCAGAGCTGCTTAGAGGCTGCCAGACCCAATGCCCAGCATGTTTCTTTCCCACAAGTTGGATTTTTAACTGTGAAGTTCTCCCCACCAACTCCCGCCCCACCCGCTGAAACATCTTTGTTCACAAGGCTTCAGCGTCCCCTCCCATGGCAGGGACGCAATGGTCCCTGCTTCTCCCTGGAATTGGCAAGAGGGCACCTCAGTCTGAGTGGTAGCAGCTCGGAATAAAGTAGCCCTGGGTCCAGGTCCCCGCCACTGGCTATATGGCTCTGGCCACCTCACTCACCTTTCTCACAGCCTGGCTTTTCTGGGGCACACACTACATGGTTGTGAAGTGTGAAAGAAAGACAAAGATCATATGATGTCACTTGCATGCGGAATCTAAAAAAGGGTACAAGCGAACTTATTTAGAAAACACAAGTATTAGTCACAGATGTAGACAACAAGCTTAATGGTAAGCCAGGGGAAGGGGGTGGTGGGGAGGGGTAAATTGGCAGGCTGGGGGTGACATAGACACTATTATATATAAAACAGATAACTAGTAAGGAGCTACTGTAGAGCGCAGGCAGCACTGCTCAATACTCTGAATGACCTGGATGGGAAGAGAATCTAAAAAAGAGTGTGTGTATGTATATGTATAACTGAATCATTTTGCTGTACACCTGAAACCACCACATTGTAAATCAACTATACTCCAATAAAAATTTAAAAAAATAAACACTTGGGGGGAAAAGGTGTGAAGTGGAGGGCGGTAGGGCCAGAACGTGACCCTGAGACAGGAGCTCAAGTCGCTGAGGTGCTGGAGGGATCAAGCTTCGGGCACTGCCCAGCCTCCTCTTTCCTCCTTTTGTTTTCCTGGTTCCAGAGACTGAAAAGCCAATGGGGAAAACAGAACATATGCAAATCTCTGCATTGGGAAATGATCCTGGGGCACTCACGGAGGAGGGCCTCCTGCCAGCCCTTCCCGGAACCCTACAGGCCCCCCACCCCACCCCACCTGACCCTGGGGCTCTCACCGGCTGGGGCCTGACCCTGAGTCTTCCTGCAAGTTCTGTCCCGTGCACAGGTTAACCACACTCCGGGAGCGCAGGGTGACTACGGAAAGCTCGGCCACCCCCTGGCAGAGAACTGGATGAAATCTTGTCCCCATCCCATTGAGCCCGCCTGAGAATCCAGCAGTCCCTAAAGACCTGGGGACCTAAACTAGGTACAAATGCCGTTCCCAGCCCCCAGGCTGTGAACCCCCCAGCAACGCTGGTCTCCTGCAGGGTGGCGCGGGCCGTGGCTGGGAGAGGCCGCCAGCCGCCATCGCAGCTGCCCGCCCTCCCCTCCCACCGGTGCTGTTCCGTGCCCTCCCTTCTCCCCTCAAGCCTCCTGAAAAGCCAGAGTTGGGGTCTCCCCTGCCCGCCCCGAAGGAGGCGCTGGGTGGGCCTCTACCTCAGACAGAGAAGCTGGGATTCAGTGAGTCACAAATCTAGAGTTGGGGGGAGGGGGAGGGCCATCAGCCCAAGCTCTGGGCCCAGATGGTCGCCGGGGCCCCACCCCGCAAGAAAGCGGTCCCGGGGTCCTAGCACTTTTGCCTTTGGGATGCTCCGACCTCTGGTTTATTTATTAATTTATTTTTCCCTATATACATAGTAGAGTGGGTAAAGGGTGGTGAGTAAGAGCCTGTTCTGGGGACCTCCTAGTTCATGGAAGGGCGTGGGAGATTTGGCTAAAAGGGACAGGAAGTAGAGCCCTACAATTAAGGAAACTGGAGCCCTGCCAGGCCACGGTATGTAAATCCTTCCGGCTAGTTCCTGGAGCGGGAGGAGGACCCGGCTGTCATTTTAGGGTGCGGCCTCAAAGCCCAGCTCAAGGTCGCTGCTGGTGATCTCAAACGGCTCACTCATTTAAGAAACGGCTGTAAAACTAGGTGGGGGGCGGGGGAGAATTGGGCAACCCACCCACCACACAGTTAGCCTTGCTGCTGGGAGGCAGGTCACTGGGACGGGTCCAAAGGCTCCTATCCTGGCTCCTCTCCAGGGAAGAGCCTCGCTAAGGCCAGGGGCGCTGGGGTGCTCTGCCTGCCACCTGCTGGCGCCTCCCAGTATGACAGTCTGGGGAGCAAGGGGCCCCCAGCTAGAGAAAGCCCACAGGCAGCAACAAAGACCCAGCACGGCCAAAAATAAATAATTTGTTTAATTTTTAAAAGAGTATGCTACCCACTTCTGTTACACGCGTGAATGTTGCTCATATAAGTACAAGGTTCTTCTGGAAGGACAACTGGGAGCAGAGAGCAGGTGGCCCAACTTTCCATTAACTTCAGTACCATTTGAATACACGTCATTTGAATGTATTACTTATTAAAATTACATATTTTAAAGTATCCTTGGGTAAGGGGCTTCCCTTATAGCTCAGATGGTAAAGAATCTGCCCAATGTGGGAAACCTGGGTTCAATCCCTATGTTGGGAAGATCCCCTGGAGGAGGGCATGGCAACCCACCCCAGTATTTTTGCCTTGAGAATTCCCATGGACAGAGGAGCCTGGTGGGCTACTGTCCAAGGAGTCACAGAGTAAGACACAACTGAGTGACTAAGTACATCCTTGGGTAGAGAAATAAGTTATGGGGGTGGGGATGGGAGTCTGAGGAGAGCTGTATTGGCCAGGGGTCTCTTTTTTTTCTTCCTGTCACTGCATAGCTCATTGGATCTTAGTTCCTCAATCAGGGATTGAACCCAGGTCCACAGCAATGAAAGCTCAAAGTCTTAACCAATGGACCGCCAGGGAATTCCCAGCTATTGTTTATTTTTGTGCATGATCGGTAGGAACTTGGTGCACACTTACCCCCAACACATGTATGTTGTTAAATCATGATAACTGCCATTTTGGAAGATCAAAATGGTTGATTGCTTGTGGTTCAACCCTAATACTTATAAATTATCTTACAAGTACTAATAAATGAATATATCCCTATACTCTATAACACAAAGTGAAGAACTAAATAAGACTGAGCCTGAAAGTAACATAAACCAAAGGCTCCCGTGTTCTTCCCAGCCCCCACCACCCTCCTTGGGGACCACACCCTTTGAAGTGGGGATCAGAATCAACTTTGTTACAGCTCATCTCAGTGGGAGAAAATAGTTACTCCACAGAGGCAGTTTTTCAAAGGGAAAATTGTTTCAAATTATGGAGCTTGCCACTTAATTAATTCAGGCTTGATAACATTAATTTAGATTAACACAGGAATAAGGACCCCAACCCCTTCTTCTTATCTCTGCATCTCTAATGCACATGGCCCCTGCAGGCACTGAACAGGAGCCAGCCCAGGAGAAGTAAATACGTACAAGGTACAATCCAACTCCCTCTCCATACCACGGCCAAACCAGAGCAGCGCCCTGAGTCAGGCTTCCGATGCAAGGCCTTAGTTTTTGTTTATGTAATTGTCCGCACTGGGTCTTAGCTACAGCGTGCAGGATCTTTAATTGTGGCGTGTGGGATCTAGTTCCCTGACCAGGGATTGAACCTGGGCCCCTGCATTGGGAGCTTGGAGTGTTAGCCACTGGACCACCAGGAAAGTCCCTCTGATGTTAGTTTTTAAGTGTAATGCCTCAGTAATTTGGAGTAAGGCTAAGGGGCATAGGAGTCAGAATAAAAGCAAAAACTAAGTCACAGTGTTTCAAAACAGCATCCTTACTGCTTTCAAGCTTAGGCCCTGTAATCCTGGTTTCAGTTCCCTTACTTACCACATAGCTCAAGATGTCAACATTGCCCTCTTTAGAATACACCCTTAGAGGGTACCCATATTACCCCAGCACCCAACGACCAGTCTGGGAATCAGAAGTAATGCTAATGCCTGCTTCCTCCTCTTCCATTATAAGGGATTTTCTTCTAAGTAAAGAGAATAAACTCCATTATCATGAAAACATTTCACCTATTTCCAGATCAATTTCCTACAGCACTCCGAAGGCCCCCAAGATGGGGACAGCAGCTTGGACAGGCCGGGTGCTCCACCCTCACTGGCCCTCATGACACTTCCCTCGGTCTCTCCCTAGGCCCCAAATAGCTTCTCAGCTTCTCTGTGGGTTGTTCCCACTCTCCATGTTCACCTTTGAGGGTCTGATGGTATTTACAACACTGTGAGCTAGTCCTCAGCTCCTGAAAGATAGGCATTTGAGACTCCCTCGGAAGCTTTGTACAGGCACCATCCTCCCAGAATGAGGCATAAAGTGCTTGTGCTTCTCCACGTTTTATAACTACTGTAAGGAGCAAAGGACATCCTATCCCCATCTTAGAGATGAGAAGGGTAAAGACAGGAAACCAAGTACTACTCCAAACACACCCAACCTGGTGAAGGCAGCACCTTTTCGGTGGTCCTAGCAGCCATTCCAGGGCAGGGGTCGCCGGTGGGAGTTGCCAGGATGGGAGGATGCAGGCCACCCAGCAGACCAGCTCACCAAGTGTTACACAGGGGAGCTTTGAAGGCAACGGCCACCTCAGTAAACATGTTCCTCCACTAGCATGGTCGCTATGATCAAAGTCATGACCTTATCCTCTTTTTATAGAAAGTCAAGCAAACTTAGCCAATAACCAAAGTTACAAATATCACAGGCACAGAAGACAGAGACCTCCTGATGGTTTTTTTTTTTTTTCCCCTAAACCAGGGAGCCTAAACAAACTCTCAGGCTCTTGTATCTTCAGTACGCCTGGCCAACTTACAGAAAAGTTCGGAGGTCTCCTAATCAGTGATGAAACTTCACAGAGAAAATATGTATAAAGCTACCCATGTCTCTAATCATGACTTTATATATATACAGAGGTATTCATTTACATAGATATGCTCTTAATAATACACCTTTTTAAAAGTAGGCATTCTATCTCTGGCTCCCCTGGCGGCTCAGATGGTAAAGAATCTGCCTGCAACATGGGAGAGCTGGAGTGGGAAGATCCTCTGGAGAAGGGAACAGCTACCCACTCCAGTATTTGGGCCTGGAGAATTCCATGGACAGAGGAGTCTGGCAGGCTCTAGTCCATGGTGTTGCAAAGCGTCGGACAGGATTGAGTGACTCATTTACTCTGTCTCTAGCAAATGTAAAGTTATGAGAGTCAAAACTATCTTCAGGCTTGCTGCGTGCTGTCCTCCCGGTTAAGGAAACCACAGAGATCCCATCATTTCCTCCTAGGAAAGGAGAAACAGGGGGAAAAAAAAAAAAGGATACAGAAAGTTTCTGGTTTCCATTGTCTTTAGCTTAGTGGGGTTTATCTGTGTCTTTTGGTAAATCTATATATAAGAAACTATTTCCTAAAAAAAATCCCTGAAGTTCTACTACCAAAAACATAAGCAAAGACATCTAAATAGCCACAGAGTCAAAAAAGGAAAGTTTATTTGAGAACAAGAGTGAAAGCTTCTGCAAACATTTGACAAGGTAGATGTGTCCTGATAATAGCCGCCATCCATATTTTAACTCTACCAATATTACCACAAATGGGACATATTTTTCCTAACAAAGATTTGGACGTATGTAAAGGGCTATGACTAAATAGAGTCAAAGGAAAGTTGAGGCCCCACAGCTTATCCCTTAGACATAGGACTTAAATCAAACAATCCAGTCTCCTAATGCAGTGGCTCTCAACTTGGCTTCTTATCAGAATGCCAGGGACTCTTGAAAAGAATATCTCCACTATTAGACTATACCCAAGCAAGAGTCTTTACGGGGCGGGTAGGACCCAGGCATCAGCATTTTTTTAAGCATACCAGGTGATTCCAACGTGCAGCCAAGGTGGGTGGCCGCTGCTCCAGAGGCAGGTAGCGGCCATCAGCAGGTTCCTCGGCCCATCCACTCCGTTAGGGAGGGGCATCTGCTGGTGTCGTGGCCTCTCCACGAACCTGTCATTTACTCTGCTCTTGAACTCCAGGTGTTACCAGTTTTGGGTACAATTTGGAGCCCTTCCATTTGCCTTAGTGATTTTTACAGCAATATTTAACCAGGCAAATATCATCAAAGAGAGAAAAGTTGGAAAAAGAGAAATTTCCATAAGGCATGATACGAATAAATAAGTGAAAAAACAAAAAACAATCTCAGGTTTAAAAGTAAAGCATGACACAAAATTCTGTAAAGCAATTATCCTTCAATTAAAATTTTTTTAAAAAAGTAAAGCATGAGAAGTCAAAGCCTGTGAAATTTTATTTATACAAAAGAATAAAAATATTTTAAAAGGGTTGATTTAAACTTATGTTTTTCAGTTTTTCTTGTTCCTTGAACATGAAACTGATTTCAACTCAGAAAGATTTAAGGTAGGTAATTATTAAATAAACACTCTTTACCTTCCCTCTGCAGAAAAACAAAAAGCCAAGCCCCATTCTATTTATGGTAAACCAGATTATATTCAGTTAAGAATATTGGCAACTGCACAAAACAGATTATCAGATATGTCAGCAGGAAGGTATGAGCTGTACAATGGCATTACAAAAAGTCCCCAAAGAAAATAAGATGGTAAAAACAATAATAGAAAAATGGTAAAACAAACAAAATAAGAAAACGTCAGATATTTACAGCCTCCCTCTGAAATGTGACCTGTGTTCTACATTCAGCATAAAACAAACCCAGAGAACATTTCTCCATGCGCATGATGGATGAAGCTGGTGCCAGCCAGTTCGGGGTCAGGGTGGGGGAGACATTCCTTCCGAGAAGGGAGGAATGAACAGTTAGCAACTTGTTGGGAGTCTAACTGTGTCGTGTGGCTTCCTGCAGTTCTGTTACTAAAAATGACACAAAGTAAACGACCCAATGCGGTCTTATGGGAAGGACTTGTTTGTCACCACATTTCAGAACAAACAACTCAAGAGTCACAGGCACTGGGGCCTGGGAAAGCAGAGGTGGATGGCCACGCACTCAGGTGAAGGATGCTCATCTTTGTGAGGTCGGAGGAGGGAAGCAGGGCTCTACAGCCTGGAAGCATCTGCACTAATGAGTCTTCTAATAGTCCTGAAGAGAGAAAAACAAAAGTCCCAATTTACCCTCAGCAGAACACTGATAAATTCTCATCAACAACCCTGCCAGGAGACTGTTCTGTAATCAAGATTCTGTTTCAAATGCAATGGACATTTCACATCTGAAAGTGGCCTGTCTTCTGAATCTCACAAAGGGACAGAAGTATCAAGTCTTCCTTATCAGACCTGAGAACTCACCAGTCAGAGGCATGGCGGGGGGTGGGGAGGATGAGGATGTGAGAAAGAGTAGTATGAACAGTTGATTATTTAATCAAATGGAGTTTTTCTTCACTTAAAAATATGTGACCCTTTCTCTCTCCAAAACATAACAAAAGAACATCAGTCTAAAAGTTGAACTGTGTCCAGATGGACACCCCAGACTTTAAAACAAGAACTGTGACCCCAGATTAGGAACATTCAAGAAGGCAAATACATCTTTCTAACCATTTTCAAAATTTACCAGCCTCTCTGAAATGGTCTGGCTGATACTTACAGCTCGTGGTTTTTTGTTTAACTTCAGATCAATCCTGTGATGGGAAAGATAAAAGAGATATTTGCATTTTAATTTACAGAAAAAGGGTCCAAGAACCAGCTACTGCATAGGGCACAAGCTATAACAATGACTATTTGGTTAAGTAAAATCCACATTCTTCATTAGACTAAGTCATATTTAGTTGTTTACCCAGATATTATTGAGCAAGTATTTATTAAAAACATGAGCAGATACTCTTGCCACAAGGTAAACTTAGATGACTCAAAAAGAAATAGACAACAGCAGTTACGAAAGCCATACAATTTTTAGAAATTATTCCAAAATGACACGTTAAAGGGCTTGGATTAAGAGGACATGCTCTACGTTAATATACTAGTTCTGCAACTACATCGCTGTCTGAGACACAGAGTAATTAAGAACAGAAAAGAGACTAGGAGTTTGTATTTCTGGACGTGAAACACAAAAGAAATTAAACAAATTTCAATTTTTAAATCTTCCCACAACAAAATATCAAGATCTTAAACTATTAACCTCCTTATGAAGCAAAGCCGGGACATCAATTTAAATATGAATTAAAGTAAAGGTTATCTTATTTTTCAAGAAATCGAAATGCATAAAAGTGAAGTTTACTTAACTTTGCTTAACTTATTAAAAAAATGTTACCTCCATCACGTTTTTGTTTTTAAAAAAACTTCCCAGCCTAACCTAATATACATACCTATAATTAAACAGATAAACTATGGGTTAGAAAGGTCTCAAAAAGGCATACTGGTCTCTACACACTAGACACACAGCACAAAGACTAGTTCAAATCAAACTTACTCAAAGTCATAATCAAACATGCCAGACGGGCTGAGGGCAGCATTTGAAAGGAAGAAAGCAATAGACGTTAATAATATACTAACTGAATAAATTAGTTGATTAGCCACCCTAGCAAGTTTGTAGAAACAATATCAGTTTTAAGAATCTTAAGCCACAAAGTTTCAAACATCAAAGCACCAAAGATTCTGGGGTTGGGAGACTCCCTTCCTTCAGTGGATTTCATATCAGAAGAAAAGACTATAATAAGAAAAGTTATTTCATTAGAAAACTATAGATACCTGCAGGCCTTCTATTAGCTGCTAGATTGAGAGTTAGAAATTTTAAAATATGTAATTGTAATCAAAAATAAACAGGGGATTAGAAGAAACAGAGAAAGAAGGGTTTAGTCACATAATGAAAGGTGCTCTGAAGACAGTACCAACAACTCAGTATAATGTACTTTCACTAAAATGAAAGATTAAAACATCATACATTTCTGGAGATAAAAAACATTTTGCAATTTCTAACTCAGGTTTTATATTTGTGTCCAAACACGGTATTACTTTTCCCAGCATTCATGCTAGAAGCCAAGGGTCGAATCAGAGTCTTATTCCGTAAATCATAGAGCCACATTACCCTGCCCCTGAAATGGTGGAAGGCAAGTTAACTGTTTATGTCAGCACTACTATTACGGAACACCAAAGTCTGCAGGGAAGCTGCCATCTACAAGCACCCAGGCCACAGGAGTCTAGCTGGGAGAAGCCCAGAGGAGCCACTCTGGGCCATCTCTGCGACAGGACCACGGGCTGGGGCAGACCTCCAAAGAAGACAATAACCAGGGGCACGACACCCATCCTTAGCTGGCTCCAGAACCTTGCAGGCTGGAGACAGATGGTAAAGCAATATGCAAAACGGCTGGTATTTCCTCCTAGCTAATGTTTGCAGGAACAAAGCTGGAATAAAGCTTAACTTCAACATCCTTTATGCAACAGTTTCACTTAAGACATTTGGGAAAAGTATACAGTAAGTGTACATACCAGGAACTGTCAGAAATTTAACTTTCAGTCTAACTTTGATCAGAAACTAAAGAAGTAGACTGTACCTACTTAATGAAAACTTCATAAACTACTAGAATTCTAGAGCTTGGTACAGTAGTAAAAACCTGTCAGAGCAGCTAGAGGTTGTAATTTCAACTTTCTTCTTTAAACACACTGGGATTTACTGTTCCGATATCATGTAAAGCATAAGAATTTAGAATCCTGTGATCAATTTATGAATGCTAAAGATTACTCGATAGATTTTCATATTCTTGAAAAGGTCAAATAAAAGTTATTTCTTTTGCTAAGGTACCTATTTATTTCCACTTTGTTTACTCATCACTAAATAATGCCTTGCACATGGTGGGTATTCATACCTTTACTGAAGTAATTTACCATTGACTTTTATCTGACGATATGGAGCGTGGAACACTGTAGGAGAAACAATACTGCACTGGGAGCAGAATCACAAACGTGTAGACAAAGTGCTCCCCCACCCCCACCCCCAACTGTGGGACCAACGAAGACACCGGTCAGGGATGAGGGGGTTGGGCCAGACACAATTCCATACTAAAGATGGCAGGAATCTGAGAAGGTGTGCTAAACGTGTTTTCTCCAGAAAGAAGGGAAATCAATTCCATTCTCTTCCCTTGGGGCAGGTGAGTCGTCCCTAAGGCCCACAGAGAAATCCAGCCAGATACTAAACCAGGGGGATGACAAAAGGATTCTGCTTTCCAAACAAAAAGCCCCACTGTGAAGGCAGTAACTACCACCGAAGATCTTTTTAAATCCTAGTATTTTTCTGGAAGGAGTTAGCTCCTAAGGCCAGGAGAAGAAAGGCAGGAAAAGCTATTCCTATGGAAATCTACTAGCAATCTGCAAGGAGAAAGTTAAGTTCAATGTCTAACTCCTTTTTATCAGCTGTTTGTATCATTAAGGAAAATAAGGTATAACCTGAAATACACAACAGCTATATACCAGGAATGGAAAAAGAAATGTCCCAGAAACTTACAAGGAATTTATCCCCTCCTCTAGATACTCTGAAATAGGAAAATAAATTATTACATTTAAAATGACACTGAAGTAAACTTAACAAAAGCAACACAGAGCATAACCTTTTTATCTTGACAATTAAAGAAAAAATACTTTAAAGAGTATGGTTCTCTGCTATTCATGATAAACTGGCATCAGTCCTGTCATAGTAATCAAATAACTTGTAGCCTTACTTAAGAAAAAAAAAGGGGAGACAAAGCGATGCAATTTTTGCTCTCTCTTACTATGCTTACAAGATTGGCCTGGTGATTTTTGGTTTGCAGAAAAATGTTCAGTTGCAGTCCTCAGTCACTATCTGGATATACTCCTGCATCTAAAACCACCACCAATGACAAGAAAGACTCTTCAAAGAATTAAAGCATCAGCTGATGCCAAGGAGGCTTAAACCTGGTAAGAGTTAATTGTATATCATCCCTGGTTGCCACATCCATCGAGCTAACGACTGTAATGCCCTGGGTTCGTGAGGGCATGTTCTACAGGAGAGCTCAGCCCAGAGGCAAGCTGAAAGGCAGGGGACCCCACCCATTCCTTGTACACCCCCTCGCATCTCCTCAGCATGCAGGCTCCTAAGAGGAGCAGAACAAAAGCCAGCCTGTTGGATGTCTGGTTTTCATACCTCCCAGAAGAAGGTTTGAGGCCAGGACAAGATTCCTTGCTGGAAAAACTAAGAATTTCCCTCTCTGACTCAACTGGACGGCTTCAGATTACCTGAGCTAAGAGGCCCCGGCACTATTATACAACCCCAAGCAGAGTGAACGCTGAAATCCTCTCTGGGTAACACCTGACCTCTCTGTCCACTGGTGTGATTCCTAGCTCATTAGGCACTACAAAAAAGCACAGTGAACAAACATTATCTAGGAAGGCGCTCTTGTAAATTACAGCCTTTATATTGTTCTCTGGCACTCAAATCAGCAATTTGTGAAGATATACAGAGAAATCATAAGCAATCACAAACCTTGTATTTAAAAAGTAAAAAGGCACATCAGCTCATTCTCTCCGTCCTCCAGGGAATAAGGGTAGGCAGGGATCAGGACTGGGAGGCAATAGACTTAGCTCATTCTGCAGCTCCCCAACAGGCTTCCCAGGCGGTGGTAGCGGTAAAGAACCCGGCTACCGATGCAGGAGACACAAGAGACAAAGGTTCAATCCCTGGGCCAGGAAGACGCCCTGGAGGAGGGCATGGCAACCCACTCCAGTATTCTTGCCTAGAGAATTCCACGGACAGAGGAGCCTGGGGGGCCGCAGTCCACAGGGTCCCAAAGAGTTGGACACAACTGAAGCGACTGAGCACGCGTGCACAGAGCTTGCCACAGGCGAGTGGCGCTTTGCCAGTACACAGATTGCGTTTCTAGTTCCCTTTACCTCCTCTGAAAGATTTCAAATTCATCTGACTAAACAAAAGTTTTATGGTCTGGAAGATCCCCTAGAGAAGGGAATGGCAACCCACTCCAGTATTCTTGCCTGGAGAATTCCATGGACAGAGCAGCCTGGCAGGCTACAGTCCATGGAGTTGCAAAGAGTCAGATACGACTGAGCGACTTTCACTTTTCACACTAGAAGCAGTAAGCAGGATATCTCCCTTCACAGTTACTCTAATGCCCACCAATTCCTTCCTTAGAGAAAAATTAGTCTGCTTCATTAAGACTAAATGAGTTTCTTCCCATCAACAACAGAAAGACCACACCAATCCTGAAGAACGTTTATTCCAGTAAAGACCCTTCACGACAATGGTCAGTGGAAGCTCTAAGTGGCTGGGGACAGGGCAGCAGTGCGGGGGTTGGGGAAGGGTGGTCCCTGCCACTGACCTGTGCCGGTTTTTATTCTTTCGCTTTTTATGGCTGCTGTGATGACTCCCTGTGGAGGTGGAAGAAGCAGCCTTCTGTGGTTTCACTCCCTGCACAGATCCATCCAGATCCTCAGGGTCCTCCTGGTTGGGCTCGTTTTCCTGATTGTGGAAGTCTGGAGAAGTGTCACTTTCCGTCCCACTTCCTGGCTCCCCTGGAGGGAAGAAACACAAGGCCCCCAAAGCATCATCAGTACTGATGGACTGATGGACAGGTAGTTTGTCCATCAGTCCAGAAAAGAATTTTCGAGCACTAAAATATATAGTACTACCCTCAAGGACCATATACTCCAACTGACAGGAAGATCAGTTCAGTTCAGTTCAGTCACTCAGTTGTGTCCAACTCTTTGCAACCCCATGAATCACAGCACGCCAGGCCTCCCTGTCCATCACAAACTCCCGGAGTTCATCCAAACTCACGTCCATCGAGTCGGTATTGCCATCCAGCCATCTCATCCTCTGTTGTCCCCTTCTCCTCCTGCCCCCAATCCCTCCCAGCATCAGAGTCTTTTCCAATGAGTCAACTCTTCGCATGAGGTGGCAAAAGATACATACAGTCAAAGCATCAAAGTTACCAGAGTGCTGAAAAACTTGTAATCTGAAACAGTGTAACCAGAGGCAGCAGATCTAAGGACAGCTGAGAGACTGTACCACACAAGATAACCTCGCTACATAGCAGTTACTGAAACACAGAATACACTAATGGGAGTAATAATTACACAAGAAGCATTATCAAAACCATTATATAAGTCTTCAGGAGGTGAGAGATGACCTTGGGAAAAGATCCTACAGCTGGCCCTGGTTCCTTGCCAAACTACACAGGAATCTTGACTTTCCATGAAGAGAAAGGGTCAAGGAGGAGAAGAGCTCCACCACCTAAGTTACTCTGAGACTCCTTAAGAATATTATTTTAAAAGTGGTAATAATACCTTTCAGTTGACACATATTCCCAATTTTAAAATATCCCTCAGATACATTAAATAAGCAAATCAAGAACAATTTGTATAAATACATGTTTTTAAGAAAAACTACACATACTTTGGTAAAGGTACACTTTTTCCTCCTGAAAGGAATTCCTTGAAACTTAATATAAAAGGACGGAGGAGGAGAAGACTATCACTTCACTGAACTGAGGAAGAATCCCAAATATGTGTACATGACCTGTTTTTAAAAATTTTCAAAAGGAGTTAGGTGAACAGCAGAACCAAGGATTAGCTTTCTTCTTGTTACGTCTTTGTAATATAAACTTCTAGGAAGAGATTTCAAATTGAGTAGCACAAGGATATTAGAGCTAAAACAAAGAGGTAGTCCCCAAAAAGCAGAAGGGAGAAATCGAAGCAGATCTCAGCAGTGACGAATCCCTGCCTTTGAACACTTTATGAAAACAGAAGAGGGAGCTCTAATGCCATTAAGCTAGAAAAAGTATACTAACCAATCCTGTCCTGAAACCAAAGTGGAATTCATAAAAAATCAGCACAAGAACTTCAGAACTCACTACACAAAGCTACAGTAACCAAGACTGTCTGGTATTGGCCTAAGACCAGACATATAGGTCAAGAGAACAGAATTCAGAGTCCAGATATAAATCCTTACATTTGTGGTCAACTGATTTTCAACAAATGACAAGACAATTCAATGAAAAAAGAACAATCTTTTTGACAAATGGTGTTGAGATAACTGGATATCCACACACAAAAGAATGATGTTGGAACACTATCTCACACCATATATAAAAATTAACTCAGACTGGACCAGAGACTCAAATGTAGAAGCTGTAAAACTCTTAGAACTCACTGGATTAGGCAATGGTTTCTTAGATAAGACCACAAAACCAAGCATAACAAAAGAAAAAATAAGTAAAGTGAACTATATCATTTATATACAATTCTTGAACTGAAAATTACACCCCAAAAGTAAAAACTCAACCCACAGGAGTGAGGCAGGGGCAAAATGGGCAAATGGGGTCAAGTATATGGTCACATATGGAAACTAAACTTTGGTAGTGAGCACGCTGCAGTGTATACAGAAGTCAAAATATGATTTGTTCATATCACACTTATAAATCAATGCTACCTAAACACACACACACACACACACACCCCACAGAATAGGAGAAAATATATTTGCAAATCATATATCTGATAAAGACTTGTATCTTGAATATATATTAAAGAATTCTTAGAACTCAGGAAGACAAAAAAAAAATTAAAACATCAGCAATGGATTTGAAGAGATAGTTCTCAAAAGAAGATATACAAATGGCCAAGGTGCACAGGAAAAGATGCTCAACATCATCAGTCATTAGGGAAATGCAAAACAAAACTACAAGGAGGGAACCCTTCCTAACACTAGGGTGGCTACAGCAGAAAAACAGTCACAGGTGCTGGTGAGGATGTGGAGAAACTGGAACCTTCCAGTGGGGCTGATGGGAACGTAAACTTGCACCCTCGCCTTGGAGAACACCTCAGAAGGTTAAACACTGAGTTAACAAACCACCACCAACTTTACACCTGAGAACATATTCAACAGAGATGGTAACACGTTCACACAAAACTGGTTATAAATGTTCACAGAAGCATTATTCACCGTGGGCGTCCCTGATGGCTCATGGGTAAAGAATCCACCTGCAATGCAGGAGACACAGGAGACATGGGTTCAATCCCTGGGTTGGGAAGATCCTCTGGAGAAGGAAATGGCAACCCACTCCAGTATTCTTGCCTGGGAAATTCCATGGACAGAGGAGCCTGGTGGGCTACAGTCAGTGGGATGATAGAGTTGGACACGACTGAGCAACTAAGCACGCAAAAGTCCGTCAACTGATGAATGCATAAATAAATAAAAATGGTATATCCATACATATCCAGCAAATTTGGAAAACTCAGCAGTGGCCACAGGACTGGAAAAGGTCAGTTTTCATTCCAATCCCAAAGAAAGGCAATGCCAAAGAATGCTCAAACTATCGCACACTTGCACTCATCTCACACGCTAGTAAAGTAATGCTCAAAATTCTCCAAGCCAGGCTTCAGCAATATGTGAACCATGAACTTCCTGATGTTCAAGCTGGTTTTAGAAAAGGCAGAGGAACCAGAGATCAAATTGCCAACATCCGCTGGATCATGGAAAAAGCAAGAGAGTTCCAGAAAAGCATCTATTTCTGCTTCATTGACTATGCCAAAGCCTTTGACTGTGTGGATCACAATAAACTGTGGAAAATTCTGAAAGAGATGGGAATACCAGACCACCTGATCTGCTTCTTGAGAAATTTGTATGCAAGTCAGGAAGCAACAGTTAGAACTGGACATGGAACAACAGACTGGTTCCAAATAGGAAAAGGAGTTCGTCAAGGCTGTATATTGTCACCCTGTTTATTAAATTTATATGCAGAGTATATCATGAGAAACGCCGGACTGGAAGAAACACAAGCTGGAATCAAGACTGCCAGGAGAAATATCAATAACCTCAGATATGCAGATGACACCACCCTTATGGCAGAAAGTGAAGAGGAACTAAAAAGCCTCTTGATGAAAGTGAAAGAGGAGAGTGAAAAAGCCGGCTTAAAGCTCAACATTCAGAAAATGAAGATCATGGCATCTGGTCCCATCACTTCATGGGAAATAGATGGGGAAACAGTGGAAACAGTGTCAGACTTTATTTTTCTGGGCTCCAAAATCACTACAGATGGTGACTGCAGCCATGAAATTAAAAGACGCTTACTCCTTGGAAGGAAAGTTATGACCAACCTAGATAGCATATTCAAAAGCAGAGACATTACTTTGCCAACAAAGCTTCGTCTAGTCAAGGCTATGGTTTTTCCAGTGGTCATGTATGGATGTGAGAGTTGGACTGTGAAAAAAGCTGAGCGCCAAAGAATTGATGCTTTTGAACTGTGGTGTTGGAGAAGCCTCTTGAGAGTCCCTTGGACTGAAAGGAGATCCAACCAGTTCATTCTGAAGGAGATCAGCCCTGGGATTTCTTTGGAAGGAATGATGCTCAAGCTGAAACTCCAGTACTTTGGCCACCTCATGCGAAGAGTTGACCCATTGGAAAAGACTCTGATGCTGGGAGGGATTGGGGGCAGGAGGAGAAGGGGATGACAGAGGATGAGATGGCTGGATGGCATCACTGACTCAATGCACGTGAGTCTCAGTGAACTCCGGGAGTTGGTGATGGACAGCGAGGCCTGGCATGCTGTGATTCATGGGGTCACAAAGAGTCGGACACAACTAAGCGACTGATCTGATCTGATCTGATATCCATACAATGGAATACAGGCATACCTTGTGGATTTGGTTCCAGACCACCACAACAGAGCAAGCATCAAAATAATAAGAGTTACACAAATTTCTTGGTTTCCCGGTACATGTAAGTTATATTTATACTATACTGTAGTCTATTAAGTGTGCAACAGCATTATGTCTAAAGAAATGTACACATCTTAATTTAAAAATCAGTTCAGTTCAGTGGCTCAGTCGTGTCCAACTCTTTGCAACCCCATGAACTGCAGCATGCCAGGCTTCCCTGTCCATCACCAACTCCCAGAGCTTGCTCAAACCCATGTCCATCGAGGTGGTGATGCCATCCAACCATCTCATCCTCTGTGGTCCCCTTCTCCTCCCGCCTTCAATCTTTCCCAGCATTAGGGTCTTTTCCAATGAGTCAGTTCTTCGCATCAGGTGGCCAAAGTATTGGAGCTTCAGCTTCAGCATCAGTCCTTCCAATGAATATTCAGGACTGATTTCCTTTAGGATTGACTAGCTGGATCTCCTTGCAGTTCATGGGACTCTCAAGAGTCTTCTCCAACAGCACAGTTCAAAACCATCAATTCTTCGTCGCTCAGCTTTCTTTATAGTCCAGCTCTCACTATATAGTCCAACTCCACACATGACTACTGGAAGAACCATAGCTTTGACTAGACGGACCTCTGTTGACAAAGTAATGTCTCTGCTTTTTAATGTGCTGTCTAGGTTGGTCATACCTTTTATTCCAAGGGGCAAGCGTCTTTTAATTTCATGGGTACAGTCACCATCTGTAGGGATTTTGGAGCCCAGAAAACTAGTCTGTCACTGTTTCCACTGTTTCCCCATATATTTGCCATGAAGTGATGGGACCAGATGCCATCTTAGTTTGCTGAATGTTGAGTTTTAAGCCAACTTTTTCACTCTCCTCTTTCACTTTCAACAAGAGGCTCTTTAGTTCTTCTTTGCTTTCTGCCAAAAGGGTGGTGTCACCTGTGTATCTGAGGTTACTGATATTTCTCCCAGCAATCCTGATTCCAGCTTGTGCTTCATCCAGCCCAGCATTTCACATGATGTACTCTGCATATAAGTTAAACAAGCAGGGTGACAGTACACAGCCTTGACATACTCCTTTCCCGATTTGGAACCAGTTTGTTTTTCCATGTCCAGTTCTAACTGTTGCTTCCTGACCTGCATAAAGATTTCTCAGGAGGCAGGTCAGGTGGTCTGGTATTTTCAACTCTTTAAGAATTTTCCACAGTTTGCTGTGATCCACACAGTCCAAGGCTTTGGCATAGTCAATAAAGCAAAAGTAGATGTTTTTTCTGGAACTCTCGTGCTTTTTCCATGATCCAGTGGATGTTGCCAATTTGATATTTTACTGCTAAACAATGTTAAACCATCTTCTGACCACACAGGGTTACCACAAATGTTCAATGTGTAAAAAGTGTAATATCTGCAAAGTGCAATAAAACAAAGTATGCCTGTATTATTCAGCATTAAAGAGATGTAGGACTTCTCTGGTTGATTAAGAATCCACCTGCCAATGCAAGGGGGCACAGGTTGGACCCCTGGTCCGGGAAGATTCCACATGCCACAGGACAACTAAGCCCATGCCGGTACCAAACTACTGAACCCCAGAGTCTAGAGCCAGCGTTCCGCAACAAGAGAAGACACCCCAGTGAGAAACCTGTGCACAGCAATGAAGAGTAGCCCCTGCTCACTGCAACTAGAGGAAGCCCGTGCAAACAACAAAGACCCAATGCAGCCCAAACTAAACAAATAAATAAATGCAGTACGAGGAAAGTTATGACCAACCTAGATAGCATATTGAAAAGCAGAGACATTACTTTGCCAACAAAGGTCCGTCTAATCAAGGCTATGGTTTTTCCAGCGGTCATATATGGATGTGAGAGTTGGGCTGTGAAGAAAGCTGAATGCCGAAGAATTGATGCTTTTGAACTGTGGTGTTGGAGAAGACTCTTGAGAGTCCCTTGGACTGCAAGGAGATCCAACCAGTCTAGTCTAAAGCATATCAGTCCTGGGTGTTCATTGGAAGGACTGATGCTGAAGCTGAAACTCCAATACTTTGGCCACCTCATGCGAAGAGTTGACTCATTTGAAAAGACCCTGATGCTTGGAGGGATTGGGAGCAGGAGGAGAAGGGGATGACAGAGGATGAGATGGCTGGATGGCATCACCAACTCAATGGACATGAGTTTGCGTGAACTCCAAGAGTTGGTGATGGATAGGGAGGCCTGGCGTGCTGTGATTCATGGAGTCACAGACAGTCAGACACGACTGAGTGACTGAACTGAACTGAACTGAATACATGCTGTGTTTAGGGGTTTTAAAGTGTAATTACAGTACAAACAGTCTACCGTTTATATAAGTACCATATGATCCAGTAATCCAAATTATGAGTATTTATCCAAAAGAACTGAATCAGGATCTTGAAGAGGTATCTGTGCTCCCATGTTCACTGCGGTTCAGTTCAGTCGTTCAGTCGTGTCTGACTCTTTGCGACACCATGGACTGCAGCACACCAGGCTTCCCTGTCTATCACCAACTCCTGGAGCTTGCTCATACTCATGTCCATCGAGTCAGTGATACCATCCAACCATCTCTTCCTCTGTCGTCCCCTTCTCCTCCCACCTTCAATCTTTCCCAGCATTAGGGTCTTTTCCAATGAGTCAGTTCTTCACATCAGGTAGAAAAAGTATTGGAGTTTCAGCTTCAGCATCAGTCCTTCCAATGAATATTCAGGAGTGATTTCCTTTAGGATTGACTGGTTGGATCTCCTTGCAGTCCAAGGGACTCTCAAGAGTCTTCTCCAACATCACCGTTCAAAAGTATCAATTCTTTGGTGCTCAGCTTTCTTCATAGTCCAACTCTCACATCCATACATGACTAGTGGAAAAACGATAGACCTTTGTTGGCAAAGTAATATCTTTGCTTTTTAATATGCCATCTAGGTGGGTCATAGCTTTTCTTCCAAGGAGCAAGTGTCTTTTAATTTCATGGCTGTAGTCACCATCTGCAGTGATTTTTGGAGCCCCCCAAAATAAAGTCTGTCACTGTTTCCATTGTTTCCCCATCTATTTGCCATGAAGTAATGGAACTGGGTGCCATGATCTTAGTTTTCTGAATGTTGAGTTTTAACAGTTTTTTCACTCTCATTGTGTTCACTGCAGCATCATTCAATAGCCCAGATGTGGATACAACTTAAATGTCCATCAACAGATGACTGGGTAAAGTCATAACAATGGAATACAGTATTCAGCCTTAAAAAGAAGGAAATCCTGTCATATGCCACAACATGGATGAACATGGAGGAATCACGCTAAATGAAATAAGCCAGTGACAGGAAAACGAATACTGCATGATTCACTTTTATGAGGAATCCAAAACAGTCAAACCCACAGAGGCAGAGAGCAGAACGGTGGGCACTGGTGGCTGGGGGAGGCGGTGAGCGCAGCGTCATTCTTTGATGAGAGATCTGCAGTGCAACTCTGCACAGTTCACAACACCACGCTGTGCACTTAAAACATCCGTGGATCTTATGTTTAGTGTTCTCACCACAATTTAAAAACGATCATTAGGAGATACATGGTGAAGGGTACACAAGAAACAGGCATAGATTTCTGAGACTTTCAGCATGATACAGGGGGTGGAGCTGAGGGCAGGTAGGGTGTGGATGAGACAGGACGAGCCATGGTGTGATGGTCGGGAGGCAGTGTGACAGGTACACAGGGATTCATTATTTTGTCTCTATTTGTGTAGATTGAAAATTTACTCTAATAAAGAGTAATAATAAAATGATCTTTTTCTCTCTTATTTTATCCCAGTGATTTCTCCCAAGGTATGCCTTTAAGAATGGGAATGACAAGATTCTTTTTGGTAAGTCCAGGGTTGTTTCCCAACACCAACAACCAATTCTTTGATTCCCGATATACCAACAATTCAACTTAATTCTGACCCTAACTACTGAAGTCAGGGCAGACCCGACAGTTTAAGGGCTCAGTCCCATAAGAGTGCTCCCTACTTTGGACACCACAAGTCCTGGGCCTCCCATACCGCCAACAGACCAGCTATAAATCAGAGGTCGATGATTCACTAGAATAGCTCACAAAACTCAGGAACACTACTTCCTGTCACTGGTTAATTATAAAGGATACAAGTCAGAAACAGGCCAAAGGACAAGGCACACAGGACCAGGCATGGGAAGGGGCGCAGAGTTCCTTGCCTTATCTGGGTTGGGAACCTTTCCAATGTCGCATCGTGTTCACCAACAGTAACTCCATCGTTTAGGGGTTTTCACAGAGGTTTCACTACGCATGGTCAGTCGCTCAGCCATGTCCAACTCTTTGTGACCCCATGGACTGCAGCCCATCAGGCTCCTCTGTTCATGGGATTTTCTAGGCTAGAATACTGGAGTGGGTTGCCATTTCCTTTTCCATTCACTATGCAAGTATGATTAATTAACTCAATCTCCAATCTCAAACTCAGCCCTCCCTGGAGGTTTCAGGGATAAGGTTCAAAGTTCCAAGCTTCTGAGCAAGGATTGGTCTTTCAGGGAAACAGCCCCATCTGAAGCTCTCTGACTGCTCTTTTGCGTACTAGTCATTCTTTATATTCTGGAGCATCCAAGAGTTTTAGGAGCTCTGTGCCAGGAAAGGGGACAAAGACCACATACACCTTACCCCTTACGCCACGGACAGTAACTATACTATATTTATGAATACCCCTCCGACACAGTAATGCCGCTTCTGGGATACTGTCATACAGAAATCAAAACTGCATTATAAACAAGCATATGGGTACAAGGATGTTTACTGTGACACCATTCACAGTGGGGAAAACAGAGATGATGGGAATATTCATCAACAGAGGAGGCACAACCAGACTAGCAGGTATTTTTCAGCTTTTAAAAAGAATGCAAGATGCTAGGACCTCCCTGGTGGTCCAGTGGTTAAGACTCCATGCTTACATTGCAGAGGGCATGGGTTCCATCCCTGGTTAGGGAAGTTCCACATGTCGAGCAGTACACCCAAAAAAAAAGAAATCTTATGGGACTTCCCTAGATCCCACATGCCACATGGCATGGCCAAAAAAAAAAAAAAGACGAATATAAGACACGAACAATAGCTGACACGACGGTCCTTACTGTAAGCCAGGTACTGCTGCACACACTTTAAATATATTAATACACGGAACCCTCACAAAAGCTCTATGGTTACGATGTCCATTTTACAGAGAAAGGAATGGAGGGCTGGAGAGGTTAAGGAACCTGCCTAGAGTCACACAGCTCAGAAGCTGTAGAGCTGGGATTCAAACCAGATGGCTTGAGTCCAAATCACACTCTTTAATCACAACTCAACACTGTTCTCAGTGTGTGTGTTGAACTGGCAGGGCCATGGGTGACAAAACAGTAAAAAGCAGACAGTATGCACCGATCCACTATCTCTATTAAAAACAACTCCAGCTCTGTGTGTGTGTGATTATGTCCAGAAATATGTTAGATTAAAACCAAGCTGTTAATGCTGGCTACCTCAGGAAATAAATAACCTTTTTCACATTCATCTCTGAACAGCCTGACTTATAATAAGAACGTGTTATTTTTCCAGCTCAGTTGTATCTGACTCTTTGCGACCCCACTGTAACCCGCCAGACTCCTCTGTCCACAGAATTCTCCAGGCAAGAATACTGGAGTGGGTGGCCATTCCCTTCTCCAGGGGATCTTCCCGACCCAGGGATCAAATCCAGGTCTCCTGCTTTGTAGGCAGATTCCTTACCATCTGAGCCACCAGGGAGGTCCAAAAAAAAAAAAATCTAATGAAATATAAAAAGATGAGTGTAAGATGGAGAAGTATGGTCAGGACAGTCTTTCTCTCCATTACCCAATTCTATTTATTCAAGTAAAAATTTATCATCTCCCGGGACTTCCCTGGAGGTCTAGTGGTTAAGAATCCACACTTGTCTATGCAGTGGGTCAACTAAGCCAGCACGCCGCAACTAGCAAAGCCCGCACACCACAACTACTGAGCCCACGCCCTCGAGGGCCCGAGTGTCAGAACGAGAGCAGCCCACTCTCCAAAGCGAGAGACAGCCTATGCACCACAGCAAAGACCCAGCGCGGCCACAAGAAGGAACAGCAAAACCATCATCGCAGAACACGCACGTGGTGGAGGGCTGGCTGCGGAGGTGACAGGCTGACAGGCCATGCGGTCACAGAAACACTTTGGATCCAGTGCCCTGCAATAACCTAGAGGGGAGGGATGGGGAGGGAGCTGAGTGGGAGAGGATGTGGCGTACCTACGGCTGATGCACGGTGATATAATGGCAGAAACCATCGCAACACTGTAAAATGATTATCCTCCAATTAAAAATAAAATTTCAAAAAAAGAGAGAAAACTTTGGATCCCATGAAGGGATATGGGACTAACGGAGGAGAGGCTGGGCACAGGGGAGAGAAAGTTTAACTAAAAAGGTGGGAGACAAGTAAGAAAAAGGCAAATTAGATATGGCAAATTTTATCTATGTTGCAGCTCTATTCAAATACATTCGGGAGCAAAATCAACTGCTGACTCATTTGGGGGCAGTTGCTGTGGGAGTTCTGATTCAATGGATGCATGAGTTGGTCATATTCTATAAAGCCGGTACACATGTACCCCACACACACATACAGAGCTGCCTTCATCAAATCAAAGCCCTAAGAACTGAGAACCCAGGCAGTAAATGGTTGATATGGATACTAAGTATTATGGGAGTCAGAGAAGAAAGAGTGGATTATTCTGGAAAAGCTTCACTGCAGGCGTGGAATTGACAGTGGACCTTGAAAGAAATGAGAAGCCAAAATAAGTATAAAATAGAGCACAAGCCGAAGCACAGAGGTGAGAAAACACAAGGTGTACTTGGAACAAATAAATCAAACAACACCTCTTAAACCGAGAGCCTGAGAAGTGACAGTTGAGAGGAGTCATAACTATCAGACTGGGAGATCTAATCTAAGGGGACGATACAAGCTGATGTTAAGAGAACTGATTTGTTGCTTAACCTTTCTGAGCCTGTTTTCTCGTCTGTAAAACAGGAATTCTATATCTCATGTGTTGAGTATCTCTATGATTAAGATATTGAGCTAGACACTGGGGGCTACAGCCATGTTCCCTACTTTCAAGGAACTGATAATCTATGCGTATCCTCAAGGAGTAGCTTTAGATTAAATGAGATAATGCAAAGTAAAGTGTTTCGTTTCCTTCGTGAACACAAGTAAGTGTTCAAATCTCAACATGTTTGAGATCTACAAATACACAAGTCAAACTCCAAACAATCAGTCAAGGTTATGTGCAGTAAAAGAGCTGCTAGAAGGAGATAAGAGAGGAAGTCATCCTGAATTTCAGAACAGGGAAGTAACACCAAACAACTAATATGTATTGCATTCTCTGTGCAAACCTATGTCTTAGGATTTTTAGGCTAGAAGCAGTTTGTAAGAGGGGCTGGAGCTAGGGAGACTAGATTAACCACGGTTAAAGTACAAAATGAGACCACAAAGTAATAATCGCTTTCTTCCTCAGCTCATGGAAGCAGAAGGCAAGTGACAGCAAGAGAACTGGGTTACAATATCTCAGAGTACAACAGGAAGGCATCAGTCAACTAATGCTGCCGCCGTGAAAAGACACGTGTTTGCCTCTCACTGACATAAAACTGAGCAACTCATTCTTAGAGCAAGTAACATCAGACTTTAAGTTAAATAAATCTACAAATGAGACACTCTACTTAAAGGACTAGCTACTGAACAGTCTGAGGCAGTGACTTCAGATCAACATGAAACGTTAAAAGGCAGAAAGGAAGATATGGAGAACCGTGCTCAAGCATCACTTACCTGCGCAATGATGTGGATGCCGGAGGGGTTTGCTGTGATGAAAACTTCAGAGAAGCCCAGGAAAACAGACAGGGGAGACTGCTGATCCTTTTACAGGAGAACTAGATAAAATCTGCCTGTTTTGTTTTCATTATTGTTTTACTTTATTCTTTTAACAAAAATATACAATGCTTTACTAATTAGCATACAATTCCCCTTTGGGACTATGCTAATCCATTCTCTTCCTAGTGCAGGTACATTAGAAACCAAAGCAAACAAAAGCAATGCATGTTTGAGGAAAAATTTCAAAACAGTTTAAAAATAAATGCCCAAAATATAAAACTCCAAAATCCTTGAGATATGAAGACATAAAAGTACAAATTCTAAGAGAAAAGGTTGTTTCCTCCATTGACCAAAGATCAAGAACACAGGAGTCATTCCACAGAATCTGTTATACAAAAATTTGGGGACAAGGGAGAGATTTTATACCATGGAAAAAAGAGTGAAAGGCAAAGCAAACCATTCTGACAGTCATAGTAAAGGGAAAAGAAAAAAAAAGGACTTAGTCCAACTGATGACGTTGGTAGAAAGGAGTCAAAGCCACATACCAAGTTTTGAAGGCGGGAGAACAGAGTACTCTAACAAAATAATTGGGCAGACACACTTTGAAGAAAATGGCACAGCTCGGTTTTAGACAAAATGAGTCTGACTGAGTGGAAATATCTAGAAGACATTTTCTAGAATTTTCTAGAAATGCATGACTAAAGCTCAGGGAAATGAGTTAGGGACGAGGCTAAAAACTCAGAAATCTGTATATAGAGATAATAACAGAAGTCACTGAGTAGTTCTAATTCCCAAACTACCAAAATCCATTTTCCTCAAACCACTGCCCTAATGCAAACAAAACAACTGGATCCCACAACAAGACATGCCATGGGAAAGTACCCAGCCCCCGTACAGAAAGCAGGGTGAGTTTCAGAGTGACCCGACCCACAGGGAGAGCATCCAGTCCATCTACCTAGAGTCTGGTGCAGAAAGGCAAACCCGCAGCTCTTAGTCTCATTATGAGAAATTAGAAAGGAGTCAGACTGTATGGCTTACGTACACAGAACGATACATTTCTCTACAAGGTAAATACAATCTGCTCTCCATTTTAAATTTAAGAACACACAGGTGCATTCCTGTCATAGTATCAGAATTTCCCAAGAATGATTACATTGGGTACATGGGGATTTATTAGATATGTCTGAAATGTTCCATGATAAAAGGGTTATTTTTAACTAAAAAAAAAATTTCCTAAAACTTAATAGGAGTGAAAACACATTTCCGTGTCTTTGAGCAGCTAAAGTCAATCTTCATGTGACTGAAAAGGCAGGAAGGATAGATACAGTAGTTTCTTCCACCTGAGAAACACATAATTAAGGATATCCAAAAGGGCTCCTAACTTCCAAAAAGAGGCAAGAAAAAGACATGCAGTCTTCAGATACACAGTTGGACAGAAGTTAACTATAGGAGTGATGGTGGCTCAAATATAAATTGATGAAAAAGTAAATAAATAAATAAATAAACTTACTCTTTTCAATGAGCTGGTCCTGAACTCCTGCCAAAGCACTCACTGCCTAAAAGAAAAAACTACCAGTTATCAAAAAAATTATTACAGGTCTCAGGAGAGCATTCACAGACAGAAAGGACAGAGACATCCTACTCACAGACAGACGGGAAAGGGAGAACGCACAGCAATTTAACCGAGGGCTTCCTGAACAATGGGCCACAGAAAGATCCTCCCCCCACCCCCACCTCACTTACAGCTGCTGAAGTAACTGAGGATTTACTGAAGAGCCGCTCTGCTTCCTTAAACTTCCGGTTCCTTCTATCATTTTTGCTATTGGAGTTTCTAAAACACACACAAGAAACTCATTGTAAGCACCAAGCTACTCCTATGGCTCAAGCTGAGGACGCCCCAGGACAAATACAAGGAAGTCTTTTTTTGTTTTAATTATGAAGTTCATTACGGAATCCACACCACTTGGATTGACCAAAATGACATTCATGCTGAATGCCTACATACATAGCAGTGTTTTCCAGTGTATGGTATGTGATCCACTGTGACACATGGGATTACTTTAGCTTTAGGTTCAGAGTCATTTTCATGTATTTAATATGTATTTATTTTAATGCCTATTATTAAAAACATCTAGCACAGACTAATGCTATGAAGTATCTCTGTTTAATAACCTGAATTTAAAAAATTTAAGGAAAGAACCAGGGGTCCTCAGAGAAATGACTGATGCCAGGCCTGGGACAAGAAAAGTACAAAGGGACAGCAAACAACCAAGTGCTCAGGATGCAGGGTCATGTCAAAGCAATCGGCTGCGGGGCTCCCTCCGGCCACTTCTGGGACAGTTTAAGCTTTCCTGGTGGCTCGGCTGGTAAAGAATCTACCTGCAATGTGGGAGACCGGGGTTCGATCCCTGGGTCGGGAAGATCCCCTGGAGAAGGGAATGGCAACCCACTCTAGCATTGTTGCCTGGAGAATCCCATGGACAAAGGCGCCTGGCAGGCGACAGTCCATAGAGTCGCAGAGTTGAACACACCTGAGTGACTAACAAGCATCAGAAACAATGATGATGGGTGTGCTGGGGTGTGAAAAGTCAGTGGGTTGTAAATTCATGATTTATGTACTTCTTTGTATAGATTTCAATAAATGAATTTATACTAAATAACAAAATAAATCCAGCATAAAAAGTGACAGTACTAGACCCCAGTGCACTGGGCGTTTTTTGGGTTTTGTTTTGTTTTTAAATCCATGCATCTACAAGGATTCTAAAGAGAGAGAGACAGAATGAAAGGGAAAGAAAGATAAAAAGGGACAACTCTTCTTTCGGAATGCTAGTAACAAATGTAAAAGGAACAGTAAAATTAGAATCATCATTTTGCAACCTCCATTATAATAACTGATTCAGATAAGAATCAACAATGGACACTAAAACCAGTGACAAAAATTGGGGGAGTAGCATATTCACACTTCTAAAAAAGTACAACCTCTGAAATTAATTGTTAATTATGAAGAGAAAAAAATAACTTTTGCAATTGTGAAATTACAGAATCAAACTTAGCAGCACCAACAATGGGGCAATCTGTCATTTTGAGCTGTCTGATAACACAAAGGTAAACATGGACTTCCCTGGTGGTCCAGTGGTTAAAACTCCATGCTTCCACTGCAGGAGCTCAGGTTCGATCCCTGGTCAGGGAACTAAGATCTGACATATGCCATGGGGCAGTCAAAAAAAGAAAAAACAACTTGGAGTTAAACAAGAGGTACACAATCAGTAATGCAACATTTTTGCCAAAAATATTTAAAGGATCCTCATGAAGTCACAACAAGAAAAACCTAGAATTTGTACATTCTACAAGATAATGTCGTAAACAAGTTCACCAATGAAAATGTTGCTGCTGCTGCTGCTAAGTTGCTTCATTCATGTCCGACTCTGTGCGACCCCACAGACGGCAGCCCACCAGGCTCCCCCTGTCCCTGGGATTCTCCAGGCAAGAACACTGGAGTGGGTTGCCATTTCCTTCTCCAATGCATGAAAGTGAAAAGTGAAAGTGAAGTCGCTCAGTCGTGTCCGACTCTGAGCGACACCATGGACTGCAGCCTTCCAGGCTCCTCTGCCCATGGGATTTTCCAGGCAAGAGTACTGGAGTGGGGTGCCACTGCCTTCTCCATGAAAAGGTTGGGAAGATCCTAAATTAAGAGACTAAAGACACATAACAGCCAAATGCAATGCACAAACACTACCTGGTTGAAAACAAGCTAGCAATGCATTTTGGGGCCATTAGGGGAAGTATGAATAAAGACTGTATATTAGATAATACTATTAATGTAGCGCTAATTTTCTAGGCCTAATTGTGGTTAAGAAAGATGTTCTTATTCTTAGGAGGTATCTGCTGACACAATTAGGGACGAAGTGTCCAAGATCTGCTTTTAACTTTTGAATGGTTTAGCAAAAAGTATATATACACATATGTGGAAGAAAGGGGAGCTACAACTACAGAGGGGTGGCGTGAGGGAGATCTTTGTGGGGACAGAACAGTTCTGTATCTTGACTGCGGTGGTGGTTACAGGAAGCTCCCCACGTGATAAAACGACAGAACTAAACATACACATTGTACCAATGTCAGTTTCCTGGCTTTACCATCCTACTATATGGTTACATAAAACCCAACCACTGGGGAAAACTGAGTGAAGGCTATATGGAACCTCTGTGTATTGTTTTTTGCCTATGTATCTATAATTATTTAAAAAAAAAAAATTTTTTTTAAGTATAGATATGGGGATGTATGGGCTTCCCTGGTGGCTCAGATGGTAAAGAATCTGCCTGCAATTCAGGAGATCTGGGTTTGATCCCTGGGTCAGGAAGATCCCCTGGAGAAGGTAATGACTACCTACTTTAGTAATTCTTGCCTGGAGAATCCCATGGACAGAGGAGCCTGGCATGCTATAGTCTGTGGGGTCACAAAGAGTTGGACACCACTGAGCGACTAAGCAGGCATGCCTGCATAGAGGTGTGTGCTTATAAATTACAGAAAGAGGAGAGAAAGCAAATGTGGCAGCAACCTAACAACTGGTGATCGGTGAAGGGTATCAAGAGATCATGAACTAGTCTTTCAATTTTTCTCTAAATTCGAAAATTTTCAAAAAAAATTAGAACATTTTTAAGAATAACATTACTAAATAAACCATGGCACAGTTGGCATACAGGTAGGGCAAATCCTGTGAGGGTGGAACTCTTGACTGATTAAAATGTACAAAATAGCAAGAGGCATGCTGGTATATAAAGTATTATATGCTGTATTCCATTTAAGCCTCACACAACCCTGTGCCATCGGCCAGACTTCCCCTACTGTGTAGGATTTGTCCAGGGTTACTCAGTGAGGCAGGGGCTGAACCAGAGACCAAGCTCAAATGCAGACCTCTGTCCCCCCCACCTTACTACTGCTTCCCTCCAAAGCTACTACCAAGGACATCATAGTCCCAATCACAAATACAGTTGTTGTTTAGTCGCAAGTCATGTCAGATGCTTTGAGACCCCATGGACTGCAGCCCACCAGGCTCCTCTGTCCATGGGATTTTCCAGGCAAGAATACTAGAGTGGGTTGGCATTTCCTTCTCCAGGGAATCCTCCTGACCCAGGGAAGGAACCCACATCTCCTGCACTGGCAGGCGGGGTCTTTACCATTGAGCCACCAGGGAAGCCCCATATGCAAACATTACTAGGGCACAAAGCAACACTACAGGCCTCTGTCACTCACTTTTGGTTGGTCAGATACCGATCCCAGCCACGAATAATGTTGCCATACATCTGAGTGTCTTCCAGGTAGCTTCCTTCAAAAGCATAGATCTGTCTCTCCAAGTTTGCCAGTGTTTCCTGGGGTGAAAGACAAGGAAGCAGTTGATGCCTTTTACATGCAAGCATTAAGTCGGACCAACCTGACATCCTGGTAACAGGCTTAGAAATTCAAGTTAAACGACACCGCCTCAGCCTTCTGAAGACAGGGATGACAGGGGCAGGGGCAGGCTGTTTCAGACAAGACAGTCTAGACCCGTCTTGCTGGGTGCCTTTAAGAATAAAATGAAATAGACTCTGTCCCCAGAAAAATGTACACCCAGGCAAAAGTCTGCATATACTCGGAGGCTTCGTGGAAACCCAGCTGTCAAGAAACTCCGCGGAGAAAGAAGGTAAGCAGTCGCCACTCCCACGCATAGAAGATACCGCTACTGGAGAGGGAAGAGTGAGCAGCCTTCCAGCGCCAACTCGCTCCCCTCCCTGCAAGCTCCGAAAGGCCGCCTGCACTGGGCTGCCGGTTGCTATGGAGACCTGGAAGGGCAGCTTCAGGTAAGATGCGCCTCCCGGTGCTCAAGCCAAAAACGCAAGGGGAGGGAGGGCTTAGCCACCAGGGAGCAAGGGGCCCCAGGCTTGTGTCACAATTCCTAATTTCCTAGACTGAGTCCGCTCCCCCTCACCTGTCATCTAAGAAGTCCCCGAACACATCCCACGCCTGCCCATCAAAAGCCCCATCCAACGGATCTACTCCTATTCCCCGCAAAGACATTAACGCCCCTCCATCCTCCAAAGGTCAGAATGGATGTGTGGGTCTCCCCTCCCACATCCGTCTCCTACCCAACCTCCCCAGAGCCCACAGCCAAGCCCGAGCCGATCTCCTCCACCCTGCCGGCACGCTTGCTGCCCAATAGCTCCAAGAGCCCGGAGCCGCCCGCCCTCATCCAGCCAGCAGAGCTCGCGGACCCTCGCCGCCGCAGGGCTCCCACACGGAAGCCCCCACCCGCGGGCGCCACCCTCCCTCCACGCCTCCGCCGGCCTAGCCTCCCTCCCCCTCCCCCGCTCCGCGCCCCGCCCCCGGCTCCCGGCTCCAGATCCGCCCGGCCGGGAAGTCGAGGCGCCGGCGGGCTGCGCAACGCGCAGCCGTCCTCAGGCCGGCGGACTCCCAGCCGCCGCGCTGCGCCCGGGGAGTAACGAACGGCCCGGAGCGGCTGGGCCCGGACCCGGAGACGGGGACAAGCGCGGGGGCCCCCACCCGGGCACCCCCGGTGCCGGCCCTCACCGCCAGCTCCTGCTTCCGCTTCACGAGCTCCGCCAGCTCCCGCCGGGTGTCGGGGATCTGTGGCGGCGCCGCCTTGTTGTGCATCGCCATGTTGGGCTGAGTCGGGCGGCGGCGGCGGCAGCGCTAGGCTGGGGGCGGTCCCTTCGCGCCACCGCCCGCCAGGGGGCGCCCGCCGCCACACTGCGCCTGCGCGCGCGGCTTCCGGAGGCGCGTTGGGCAACTCCTAGAGCTCCCGCCAGTGGGCTCAGCGCGCCTCTGCCAGCAGGACCAGAGGGCTGGCTTCTGCCCTAGGTGCCGGCCGCATTTCTGCACTGCCGATTCACCGTGTCCAAAATAAGACTTCTCAGAAGTCTCATCAGTGAATGACTTTTAGTGTCCGCGGAATTACTCGAGTCAGAAACCTTTGTACCGGCCTCACCCTTCTTCACCCCCTTAATCCGATCCAAAACCAAGTCCTGTGGACTTGACTCGAGCAGAGCTCGCAAATCTGTTTTCTTTTGTCTGCCACCTCCCTCATTCATCCAGGCTCTCATTTTTGGAGACATTCCAACAGCCTCCTGTTTCTAGCCTTAGCTCCATTTAATCCATTATCCAAAGTGGTGCCAGGATGATTTGTTTTTAGAACACAAATGTGTCACCTTCTGGGTAAAAACCTTTCAGTGGCTCCCTATTGCCCTTTACACAGACAAGCGAGTGTGATGGTTAAGGGCACAAACGAGCCAGAACGGACACCTGGCTGGCGGTAGAAATGGAGGAGGAGGAACAAAGCTGAGGTCTGGAAGATGATTATTCTGTGTGTTTTCAGACACAGAAAACAAATTTATGATTACCAAAGGGAGCAGAGGGCAAGGAATAAACTAGGAGTCTAGGATTAATATACAGGCACTACTATATATAATATAAATAACCAATGAAGAACCTACTCTATAGCACAGGAAACTATACTCATTATATTGTAATAACTTATAATGGAAAAGATTTGTACACTTGAAAGTAATACAACATTGTGAATTAACAATACTTCAATAAAAAATTAAAATTAAAAAAATCCTACCTCTACCATTGATGAGGCTGTGCCACCTTGAGCAGGTAGCTAAATTTCACTTGTCTCAATTTCCTCATCTGTATAATGGAGGTAATAGTGCATACCTAACACAATGGCTGTAAGTCTAATGTTGTTATGGAAAGCTTGGCCTCTCCGGACACTAATGCCAAATCAAATCTTGGAGACAGAGTTTTGGGGGAAGTAGAAAAGGACAGCTCTATCACTTCGCCAGGCAAAGGGAGACACACTGGGCTTCTGTCTCAAAAAACTATGTGTTCCACCCTGGGAGGATGTGATGAAGGGTTTTATAACAATAATTCAAAACTGCTCTCTAATTGTGGTGCTAAGGCTTCTCCTCGTGGTGGCTCCTCTTGCTGCGGAGCACAGGCTCTAGAGAGTTCAAGTTTCAGTAGTTACTGCACGTGGGCTCAGTAGCTGTGGCTGCTGGGCTCTGGAACAGAGGCTCAGCAGAACACGGGCTTAGTTGTCCTGCAGCATGTGAAATCTTCATGGACCAGGGATCGAACCCATATCTCCTGCATGTTGAGCAGTTTGACATAGGTTGGTAAAGAATTTCCAGACACACAGCATTCCAGCAGGGAGCGAGTATATTAAGAACAAAGAGCAGAGATAAAGTAGGCACCGAGAGCACAGTGGGCGAACCTCCTGACAGACCGGAAAGAGTTGACGGTTTTTGTGGGTTAATAGCCAATTTTAATAGCCTCAAGCCAAAGAAAATGCCTGCTGGAAGGCTGGTGTTAGGTGATTGGTTGGGGTGCTATAGGGTGTTTGCTGAAGTGGGCATCTTTGCCTAAGTGGGAGTCAGGAAGTCAAGGGGGCTTTTGGAAACAAAAGGGGCTCAGTTACAAAGGGGCTCAGTCAGCTTCAGAGGTGACCTTGGTTCTGCGCTCCGCTAATGTGGCCTTATGGGCAGGACTCAACACTGCATTGGCAGGCAGGTTCTTTATCACTGAGCCACCAGGGAAGCCTCTATTTATTTGTTTTTGGTGGCACTGGGTCTTTTGTTGCTGCAGAGGGTTTTCTCCAGTTGCAGTGAGTGGGAGCTACTCTCGCAGTACACAGACTTCTCATTGCAGTGGCTTCTCTTTGTTGCCAAGCACGGGCTTCATAGTTTGGGCTCACAGGCTCTAGAGCATGGGCTCAGTAGTTGTGGCACACGGGCTTAGTTGCTCTGCAGCAATGTTCAAATCCTTCATTGGGACTTTTTTAAATAGACAATCATTTTATCTGCAAATAGGGAAGTTTGTTTTCTTTTTTCCCTTTCCAATCTATGTGCTTTCTATTTCCTTTTCTTGTCTTACTGCGTTGGCTAGACTTTCAGTACTCTGTTGAATAAGAATGGCCAGAGCAGATATCCTTGACTTTTTCCTTAAGAGGAAGGTATTCAGTCTTATCAAGTTGAGGAAGTTCCCCTGTATTTCTGGTTTACTGATAGTTTTTTTTTATCATAAATGGGTGCTGAGGTACTTTTCTGGTGGTCCAGTAGCTAAGAATCCACCTACCAATGCAGGGAACACAGGTTTGATCTCTGGTCCGGGATGATTCCGAGAAGACTCTTGCGAGTCCCTTGGACTGCTGCAAGGAGATCCAACCAGTCCATTCTGAAGGAGATTAGCCCTGGGATTTCTTTGGAAGGAATGATGCTCAAGCTGAAACTCCAGTACTTTGGCCACCTCATGTGAAGAGTTGACTCATTGGAAAAGACTCTGATGCTGGGAGGGATTGGAGGCAGGAGGAGGAGGGGATGAGAGAGGATGAGATGGCTGGATGGCATCACTGACTCGATGGACGTGAGTCTGAGTGAACTCCGGGAGTTAGTGATGGACAGGGATGCCTGGCGTGCTGCGATTCATGGGGTCGCAAAGAGTCGGACACGACTGAGCGACTGAACTGAACTGAACTGAACTAAGCCCATGCCCCACAACTACTGAGCCTGCGTACTCTAGAACCTATGCCACACACAAGAGAAACCCTTGTTCCACAACAAAACAGCCCATGCGCAGCAATGAAAACCCAGGGCAGCCAAAGAATGGATGCTGAATTTTGTTACTCAAAAATAATTGACATGATTATATGATTTTTATTTATCTTTAGCTTCTTGATACAGTGGATTACTACATCAATATATTTTCAAATGTTAAATCAATTCACTTTCACATGTTGAACCAGCCTTACATATTGGAATAAACCCTGTGGCCATCTTGCATAATTCTTATTATGTACTGCTAGATTCAATTGGCTAATATTTTACTGAAGATTTTAGTAGCTAAGTTCATGGGATATTGGTCTGTAGCTTTTTGTTTTGTACTGTCCAGTCTGGTTTTCATATCAAAATAATAACGGCATTATAAATTGAAACAGTAATGGCATTATAAAGTGAGCTGAGAGGTATTCCCTACTTTTCTAATTTCTGGAGATTGTACAGAATGGTGCTAATTCCTCTTGTAATGATTGGTAGAATACTTCAATGAAACTATCACCAACTGGGCCTGGATGTTATTTTTTTTAAGTTTTTAATTACAAATTCAATTTTAAAAATAGTTATAGGATTATTCAGATGATCTATTTTATATCAGGTGAATTTTGGTATTTTATGGGTTTTGAGAATTGATCCATTTTCTCTAAGGTGTTAAATGTATGTGTTAATAAATAGTTGTTAAATAATTTCTTTTGACCTATATTCCAGTTCACTAATTCTCCCTGAAGCTTCTGTTAAAGGAGTTCATTGATGGATTTAGTTATTATATTTTTCATTTCTAAAAAGGTTCTAGTTGGTCTTTTGAATAACTCTCATTTCACTCATTGCCATTTCTTGTTCCCTGTGGGTATTTTTAAGTTTGTCATGTATTTCTTGGAAAATAGCAACCATGAACATTTTATATATATTACCTTGAGTTCAAGTATCTGAAGCCTTTGACAATCAGTTTATTTTATCCATTATTTCTGTTGGCAATAATCTTTACTTGTATACTTTAAAAAATAATTGGTTCTTTGCAGAATAAGATTGGAAATACTGGAGGGGAGATAAAATATTTCTTCCTCCAAAGACTAATTTCATTAATTTATTTATATCAGACATCTGGAGGCCCGAATAGTACAGGGTCATTTTCTTTTCTTCTTTTTTTTCCTTTGTATTTAGTACAGGGTCATCTTAAGCCAAGTTCAAGACTTGAGGTTTTCTGAGCTCCCAGCCTGCAAATCCCTGGGAGGATTCAATTTCTGACCCACTCTTTTATTCTGAAAAATATAGCCCTTTGGTGTGCCAAGCTTTTTGTTGGAAAGATGTTCTATTAAATTCATTGTATGTGTGCTCTGGGTTTTGAGTTTTGTCCCATTCAATCCAGCATATTCGATACGCTAGAACCGAATATGGTTTGCCTTTATATTGGAAGTAGTTTCCAGGTATCTGTGCTCCATTTCTCTCTGGATTATTATCTTCACTTTGGGCTTGATAACTCTACTTGTCAGTTCCTGGATGCCTTAAGAATTTTTTTTTTAAGTTTTATTACTATTTATTCATTTTTAAAATTTTTATTTTTTTTTGTTTTTTTTTAAATTTTTGGCTGCACTGGGTCTTTGGCTGTGCACAGGATTTCTCTAGTTGTGAGTAGGGCATGCTCTCTACTTGCAGTTCATGGGCTTCTAATTGTGGTGGCTTCTCTCGTTGCAGAGCACAGCCTGCAGAGCACTGACTCAGTAGTTATGTCCTCGGGCGTGGTTGCCCCTTGGTACGTTGGATCTTCCCAGACCAGGGGCTGAACCTATGTCCCCTGCATTGGCCGGCGGATTCCTAACTGCTAGACTACAAGGGAAGCCCAAGAGATTTTTTAAATTTATCTTTTATTCAGAAATTTTAGCTGTTTTCAGCAGGAGGATTCATAAAAATAACTTCATTTCAGTTCAGTCGCTCAGTCATGTCCAACTCTTTGCGACCCCATGAACCGCAGCAGCACGCCAGGCCTCCCTGTCCATCACCAACTCCCAGAGTCCACCCATACCCATGTCCATTGAGTGGGTGATGCCATCCAACCATCTCATCCTCTGTCGTCCCCTTTTCCTCCTGCCCTCAATCTTTCCCAGCATCAGGGTCTCTTCAAATGAGTCAGCTCTTCTCATCACGTGGCCAAAATATTGGAGTTTCAGCTTCAACATCAGTCCTTCCAATGAACACCCAGGACTGATCTCCTTTAGGATGGACCAGTTGGATCTCCTTGCAGTCCAAGGGACTCTCAAGAGTCTTCTCCAACACCACAGTTCAAAAGCATCAATTCTTTGGCAGTCATTAATAGAAGCCAGAAGTCTCAATCACCCTCTTTCCCCTACTGAACTTCAAGTGCTTCCAAAGCCTCATTGAACACCTTAGGCATTTCTGAGTGCTAGTCTCTGTCTAGAAATTGTTGGTGTTGTTCAGTCATGTCCGACACTTTCCATCCCCATGGACTGAAGCATGCCAGGCTTCCCTGTCCTTCACTAACTCCCGGAGTTTGCTCAAACTCATGCCCATTGAGTCAATGATGCCATCCAACCATCTCATCTTCTGTTGCCCCCTTCGCCTCCTGCCTTCAGTCTTTCCCCCAAGAGTCTTTTCCAATGAGTCAGCTCTTCACATCAAGTCTAGAAATTATTTTCCTGTTTTGGCATCTGAAAAATGTAATGATAATAGAAGCCCCACTCATAAGGTTATGTGGATGAAATGAATTAATGTATGTGCTTGTTGTGCACATGTTAAATGCTCCATCTAGTCAAAGCTCTGGTTTTTCCAGTAGTCATATATAGATGTGAGAGCTGGACTATAAAGAAGGCTGAGCACCGAAGAACTGATGCTTTCGAACTGTGGTGTTGGAGAAGACTCTTGAGAGTCCCTTGGACAGCAAGGAGATCAAACCAGTCAATCCGAAAGGAAATCAACCCTGAATATTCACTGGAGGGACTGATGCTGGAGCTGAAGCTTCAATACTTTGGCCACCTGATGCAAAGAGCCAGCTCACTGGAAAAGACCCTGATGCTGGGAAAGACTGAAGGCAGGAGAAGGCAGCAACAGAGGATAAGGTGGTTGGATGGCATCATCGGCTCAATGGATTTGAACAAACTCCAGGAGATTGTGAAGGACAGGGAAGCTTGGCATGCTGCAGTCCATGGGGTAGCAAAGAGTTGGACACAACTGAGAGACTTAACAGCAACAACACACACACAAATATACACACACACACACACACACAAGTATATATATAATCTTTTTCAGATTATTTTCCCTTATAAGTTATTACAAAATATTGGAGTATAGTTCCCTGTGCTATACAGTAGGTCCCTGTTGGTTACCTATTTTATATGTGTGTGTACAATTGAATCACTGTGCTGTATACCTGAAACTAACATTGTAAATCAAATACACTTCAAATAAAAACTAAAAACAAATCCATCTTTTGTACAAGGTGCACGGCACCTCCAAATTACTGCTCCATTTCTAACTCAGCTGTACACCAATTACTAGCATAGTAATTTTATGCAATCATTGATTGGATTAATTCACTTTAGTGTATAAGTGTGAAAGTGTTAGTTACTTAGTAGTGTCCAACTCTTTGTGACCCCATAGACTGTAGCCCACCAGGCTCCTCTGTGCATGGAATTCTCCAGGCAAGAATACTACAGTGGGTAGCCGTTGCCTTCTCCATGGATTTTCCCAGTCCAGGAATCAAACCCGCGTTTCCTGCACCGCAGCTACCAGGGAAGCCCCAACTTTAGAGTAATATAAACAAATCAACTGTCTTTTAAAATTGTCTCCCACTTGATGAATATACTAGAAAGTTGACCCAGGAGGCTGAATGAAGCTTTAAATTCCAAACCTTTGATTTAAATCAAGTAGCCCTTTTACCTGATATAAACTCACACATCCAGGAAACTTGAGGGTCCAGAACATTCTCTCACAAGTAGGCATAACTGGCGTGTTATGTGCATGTCACACTTAGATTCTGATTAATGTAGCATCATTTTATTCCTCTCATCAACTACTAATTTCCACAAATGGAAGGGTGTTAACAAATATAACCATGTGTGTTATACTAAAATAAACTAAAAATGGATTAAAGATCTAAACGTAAGACCAGAAACTATAAAACTCCTAGAGGAAAACATAGGCAAAACACTCTCCGACATAAATCACAGCAGGATCCTCTATGACCCACCTCCCAGAGTAATGGAAATAAAAGCAAAAATAAACAAATGGGACCTAATTAAACTTAAAAGCTTTTGCACAACAAAGGAAACTCTAAGCAAGGTAAAAAGACAGCCTTCAGAATGGGAGAAAATAATAGCAAATGAAGCAACTGACAAAGAATTAATCTCAAAAATATACAAGCAGCTCCTGCAGTTCAATTCCAGAAAAATAAACAACCCAATCAAAAATGGGCCAAAGAACTAAACAGACATTTCTCCAAAGAAGACATACAGATGGCTAACAAACACATGAAAAGATGCTCAACATCACTCATTATCAGAGAAATGCAAATCAAAACCACAATGAGGTACCATTTCATGCCAGTCAGGATGGCTACCATCCAAAAGTCTACAAGCAATAAATGCTGGAGAGGGTGCAGAGAAAAGGGAACCCTCTTACACTGTTGGTGGGAATGCAAACTAGTACAGCCACTATGGAGAACAGTGTGTAGATTCCTTAAAAAACTGGAAATAGAACTGCCATATGACCCACCAATCCCACTGCTGGGCATACACACCAAGGAAACCAGAATTGAAAGAGACACGTGTACCCCAATGTTCATCGCAGCACTTTACAATAGCCAGGACATGGAAGCAACCTAGATGTCCATCAGCAGATGAATGGATAAGAAAGCTGTGGTACATATACACACTGGAATATTACTCAGCCATTAAAAAGAATACATTTGAATCAGTGCTAATGAGGTGGATAAAACTGGAGCCTATTTTACAGAGTGAGGTAAGTCAGAAAGAAAAGCACCAATACAGTATATTAATCCATATATATGGAATTTAGAAAGATGGTAATGATGACCCTATATGCAAGACAGCAAAAGAGACACAGATGTAAAGAACAGACTTTTGGACTCTGTGGGAGAAGGCAAGGGTGGGATGATTTGAGAGAATAGCATTGAAACATGTATATTATCATATGTGAAACAGATTGCCAGTCCGGGTTTGATGCATGAGACAGGGTGCTCAGGGCTAGTGCACTGGGATCACCCTGAGGGATGGGATGCAGAGGGAGGTGGGAGAGGGGTTCAGGATGGGGGACACATGTACACCCATGGCTGATTCATGTCAAAGTATGGCAAAAACCACTATAATATTGTAAAGTAATTAGCCTCCAATTAAAATAAATTAATTAAAAATAAGTAAATAAAATACTAAAAAAAACCATGTGTGTACCATATAAAATCATAATTATATATAAGAACATATATATAACTTCTAAGCCTTTAAAAACCAAGCCATACTGTGACACCTTAGTACAATAATACAAAAAAATTTTTTTTAATTTTTTAGATACACACGAATGTGTCACTGAATCACTTTGCTGTACACCTGAAACGATCACAACATTGTTAATCATCTATACTCCAAAATAAAGTAAAAAGTTAAAAAAAAATTTCCCAGTTATCTGAATTGATTACTGTTTTCCCTTATCATCAGGATACAATAAGAGTATTTAAAATTTAAATACTTTTAAATAAGTAAAAAAGTATCTAAAAATACAATAAGAGAATTCCCTGGCAGTCCAATGGTTAGGACTCTGCCCTTCCAATGTAGGGGGCACAGGTTCTATCTCTGGTCAGGGAACTAAGATCCCCCATGCTGTGCTGCACGGTGGGGGGAAAAAGGTCTATCACTGGTTACACTTAATGAGCTATCCTTTATCAGCGGTCAGAAAGAGGAAACTAGAAGATGACTGGAATGAGGCCTCGACAGAACTATGAACCACAGAGGATTTGAGGGAGGGGCTCAGAAGCACAGAGCTGTTCTGCAGATGGCTCGATTTTGACAGCTATGACTTGCAGACAAGTCAGCCAAGGTGGAGAAAGGGTGGGGAGTAAAGCAATTGTAAACAGCTAAAATGAACATGAGTCTCTAAGCAATGAATTAATTCAAGACGAAAGCTTCAGAATTGGGACCTCCCTGGTGGTCCATCCTCCAGTGTGGGGGTGACGGTCCATCGCTGGTCAGGGAACTAAGATCCCACAATGCTACACCTCAGTTACTGAGCTCACACTAGAAACCTGGCACTGCAGTGAAAATCCCATGTGCCAAAACTAAGACCCAGCCAAAACCAAGTTGTGTGTGTGTTTTTTTTTTTTTTTAAAGAAACCTTTAGGATTAACTCATTCTACTTGGTGATACCTGGCCTGGCCTCAGAGATGAGTAGTTTTTGTCTTTGACTCTCTTAAAAAAACAAAAGTGTGGGTGGGAAACACTGTCCCATACATTTGGCATGAAAAATCTCTTAATCCAGGAAGCAAAAGTTAACTATGTAACTGGCACCTCTAGTTGAAAAATATAGGAAAAGTGATCATCTATCAGTGTCCACCAGGATGGTGCATGAAGTCAAGCCAAAAGCTGCCAGGAAGCAGGAGTAGCTGCATAAACTCAACAAGGAGGCCCTGGAATGAGATGCCAGGTAAGTACCTAATTCCAGGAAGAGAAAACCATTCTTCTGGATCAAGAGAAAAATTCATCCAAACATAACCTTTTAGACATGCACGTATTTAATATGCACATCCACGGGCCAAATTAGAGCACTTTGGGTGAGGATGCTAATTGCTCTTACATTGTTTCTTCCCTCAGGTAAGCTTCTACCTAATTAACCCTTAAGTATTCACTCTTCAAAGGGGATTTTTTTTTTTCTAGTTTTTGCCCCAAGGCATGTGAGATCTTTATTGTGCCCATCTTTGCATGAAATGTTGCTTTGAGATCTCCAGTTTTCTTGGAGATCTCTATATTTCATGCAAAGATGGGCACAATAAAGGACAGAAACGGTGAAAATCTAATAGAAGCAGAAGAGATCAAGAAGAGATAGCAAGAATACACAGAGGAACTGTACAAAAAAGATTTTAATGACCCTGATAACCACAGTGGTGCGGTCACTCACCTAGAGTCAGACATCCAGGAGTGTGAAGTCAAGTGGCCTTAGGAAGTACTGCTGCCAATAAAGCTAATGGAGGCAATGAAATTCTAGCAGAGCTATTTAAAATCCTCAAAGATGATTCTGTTAAAGTGCTGCACTCAATGTCAGCAAATTTGGACTGGAAATTTGGAGATTGCAGTGGCCACAGGAAAAGGTCAATCTTCATCCCAATTCCCAGGAAGGGGGGTACTAAAGAATGTTCAAACTACTGGACAGTTGCAGTCACTTCCCATTCTAGTAAGGTGATGCTCAAAATCCTTAAGCTAGGTTTTAGCAGTATGTGAACCGAGAACTTCTAGACGTCCAAGCTGGGTTTAGAAAGGGCAGAGAAACCAGAGATCAAATTGCCAACATTCACTGGATCATACAGAAAGCAAGGGAATTCCAGAAAAACATCTGTTTCATTGACTACGCTAAAGTCTTTGACTGTGTGGATCATAACAAACTGTGGAAAACTCTTAAAGAGATGGGAATACCAGATCATCTTACCTGTCTCCTGAGAAACCTGTATGCGGGTCAAGAAGCAACAGTTAGAACCTTATATGGAACAACCGACTGTTTCAAAATTGAGAAAGAAGGACAAGGTTTATTTGTCACCCTGTTTATTTAACTTATATGCAGAGTGTGTCATGCAAAATGCCAGGCTGGATGAGTTACAAGCTAGAATCAAGGTTTCTGGGAGAAATATCAACAACCTCAGATATGCAGATACACTTTAATGGCAGAAAGCGAAGAGGAACTAAAGAGTCTCTTGATGAGGGTGAAAGAGAAGAGTGAAAAAGCGGGCTTAAAACTCAATATTAAAAAAACTAAGATCACAGCATTCAATCCCATGACTTCATGGCAATTAAAAGGGGAAAAGGTGGAAGCAGTGACAGATTTTATTTTCTTGAGCTCTGAAATCACTGCTGATGGTGACTGCAGTCATGAAATTAGAAGATGATTGGCTCTCGGAAGAAAAGTTATGACAAACCTAGACAGCATATTTAAAAAGCAAAGACATCACTTTGCTGACAAAGGTCCATATAGTCAAGGCTATGGTCTTTCCAGTAGTCATGTACGGATGTGAAAGTTGGACCATAAAGAAGGCAGAGTGCCAAAGAATTGAGGCTTCTGAACTGTGGTGCTGGAGAAGACTCTTGAGAGTCCCTTGGGCTACAAGATCAAACCAGTCAATCTGAAAGAAAGTCAATTCTGAATATTAATTGGAGGGACTGATGGCGGAGGCTGAAGCTCCAATACTTTGTCCACCTGATGTGAAGAGCCGACTCATTGGAAAAGACCCTGATGCTGAGAAAGACTGAAGGCAGAAGAAGAGGGAGACACAGGATGAAATGATTGGACGGCATCACCAATTCAATGGGCATGAACTTGGGCAAACTCCGGGAGATGTTGAGGGACAGGGAGGCCTGCAGTGCTGCACTCCATGGGGTTGCAAATAACTGGACAGGACTTGGTGACTGAACAATGCGGGCTCTTAGTTCCCCCACCAGGGATAGAACACATACTCCCTGCAGTGGACAGGAGAGTCCTAACCACTGGACTGCCAGAGAAGTCCCTAGAGGGGATCTTTTCATTTCTTTTGAATAAAATTAGTCAGCTGCTCCTCCCCCCACTAGGTACTAGTCAACATTTAATGTCGAGTACATACAGGTATGAGACCTCAATGGGAATATAATGGTAAGCAAGATCAGCCAACGTTAATGTTGTCTAGTCACTAAGTCACTTGTGTCCCGACTCTTTTGCAACCCCATGGACTCGACAGCCTGCCAGGCTCCTCTGGTCCATGGGATTTTCTAGGCAAGAATACTTGAGTGGGTTGCCATGTCCTTCTACAGGTGATCTTCCCAACTCAGGGATGGAATCTGATTTTCCTGCATTGGCAGGTGGATTCTTTTACCACTGAGCCACCAGAGAAGCCCAATAATATAATTAGTTTCCACCCAAGGGGACCAGCTAGCAGCAGCACTGAGTGACTTGCATCATCTCTCCTTCCCATCTCACACCCCCATCACCACCTGAGGGTGAGGAGGCAGGGACAGGTGTCAACTGGTATGAGGCCCACGACAGATAACCTGCCCCAACTCGACTCTTCTGGGAAGAAAAACCCCTCCACTGCCAACTCAGAAAGCCCTGCTGCTTCATCAGGACCACCACTCAAGTCACTGAGACGTGAAGATCTGGATTCCAGGGCAGGTGTGAGCCCTATCACTCCCATTCCCTTGACACCCTCCACAACTGTCGACTTCTACTCCCGCAATACTGATTCAAAGATTTCCTTAGCACCAAAATATACCTGTGAACACAAGGTCTTCTGTGCTAGCAAAGAAGTACATTTTGAAAGGGGGCTATATTTACAAATTTTATTATTTTTTATTCCAAAAATACATATAAATGAAAACCTGCTCCTCAAATGCAGGGAGGCCTTTGCCTATGATATTGTATTATGTTTACATCACAAAACATTCTCATAGGAAACTCAGTATGCGGCTCTTTCACACACAATTTTTTAAATATGTACATATATACATACATACAACAGATGTAAGCAGCTGTGACTTTTCTACTTACACATAGTCCTCTGGTGGAAAATCAGAAAATTGGGCAAATCCCATATTTTCCAGCCTTGGGAAGGTAAATACAACTTCTCTGAACGTTATTTTAAAAAGATGAAATATGTAAACCACACAACCATCTTTTGACATGTATATGTTGTTAAGATAAAGCAAAGATCCTGCTACATAAATGACTATTTCTCTCAAGGAAGAAAGAATGGAGAAAACCTCTAAATAAAAATGTGTAATTGAAGAACAGCTACGATGATCAAAATTGTTCATGTTCTGTGGAGAAATCAGTTCTCTCCCAGGAAACAGACCCACGACCCATTTCGGCCTCCTATGACATGCAGTCAGCACCCGCTGGCAGTGGCCATGGTCCTCCTGTACAGTCGTGAGCTGAAGCAGGCTCCATAAAGCATCTGTTTGAGTCCAACAGCCAATAATGAGGTCATGTGGTAAATCCCACCCACCCACCCAAACCAACCAAGTGCAAAATCAATTTCTATGACTCAAGAGCTCAACCAGGTCAAAGCTTTGGTATATTCTGGAGGCTATTTTGGTGATAACCAAAGCTTAGTAAGATTCTCTGTTCAGGGGTTTGCCCCCGAGATAAAAACAAACCCGGTCCACAAAGCTTAACAACTATATAAATAGGGTTAACTGTACAAAGAAAACAAGCCACAACTCCCCGTTAACCAAGGGTTTATAGTTTCCTAGGCAGCAGTTCTGAAAGCACCAACTCAAGCCATGATGCTTCCACTAAAACACGATGTGTCGGTGAGACTGTTAGGAAAATAAATGCCCACAGGCATGTGGCCAACGTGTCACAGAAAGAAGTTCAACCAAACTAAGTCATTTTTTTTTACACTGGACATAAGCTGGTCAGCAACAGAAGAAAGACTTAAGGCAGTAAGAGGCATTACAGAGAGCACTGCGGTGCCCCGTGGGTCAGTCCCAAAGCCTTCTCGCAAAGAAAGGTCTCTCGAGAGCCTGGGCTGTTTTCAGTTTGCTAGCTGTCAGACACCTCCTCCTCTTCCTCGTCGTCCTCGTCTTCTTTCCTGTCTACTTCAGAGGTGTCAGAGGACTCGTGGAGCAGAACATACTCTCTACTGCTGAACCCAAACTTAAGGACATCCTTTTCCTTCAGTTCATAGTATCTCTGTGGCTCAATTCGCTTGTTGTTCAGGAATGTCCCGTTGCCGGAGCCAAGGTCAATGATGTAGGGCTTCACCCTGCGGCCAACTGTCCCATCAGCACGGGTATACTCCACAAGCCTAGCGGAGTAAAGGAGAGAAAGCTGTGAGCGAGATCCGGCCTCAGAGCCTCCAGCTCTTTGCTAACAGTCTGGACAATGTAAATACCTGGCTGAGACTCAGTTCAAGTTCAAACTGTAGAAATCAATGGGAAGGCACAGTCATGGATTTCGAAATTGGGAGCAAGTTAAATCGGTGAGAACTGGGCACTGGGAAAGAGGAATTCATGGTAGATCATAGCTTAAAATGCAGAATCCAAGGCCTCTTGCCATGGTTAAGAAATACTTTTTTTTTGTATTTTTAAAAATTTGACATTTTTTGTATTGTTAATAATCAACATAATGCTTCTTTTACCTATATTTCAACATATTTTAGATTCTGTCCCAATAGGAATAAACCAGTATATCTGGACTTCAGAGTCAAGGGAACAGATAAGATGATCAAAATTATTCAAATCAAAACCAATTTGAGCCAGCATGCTACCTCAGTGATTATTTATTAGGCAGGCCACCTGGCTTTGCTGAGCTTCATCGGCTCATCTGTTCAATGGGGTATTAAGACTAGTCCTTGCCTCCCCAGAGGATTGTTGTGAGCATCCAACAATAACAGATGTACTAGAGAAATTGCCAAGATACAGATTCGGCTAACATATGCCAGGCTTTCTCAGCTTTATTTTCATTATCGGCTTTACTTCCATTTACCTATCATAGCCCTGCAAGGGACGTAGAAACTGAGGCCCAGAAGAGCGGCTGGCCCCGGGTAAGTGGCATTGGCAGGATTCAAAATCTCGATTTCGGACACCAACATCTATCCTCTTACACAAATGTTGGCAATTATTCATATAAAGTGATTATACATTAGAGGAATAATACTCCTTAAATTAGAAGGAATTCCCTGACGGTCCGGGGGTTAGGACTCCACGCTCTCACCGACAAGGACTTGGGTTCGATCCCAGGATGGGGAACTAAAATCCCATAAACCATGCAGGTTCAGCCAAAAAGATAAAAATTAAAAAAAAAATACTATTAGGTATGAGGGATATGGGCTTCTTGTGCACACACACATACACAGATCTCACTAATCCTAACTGGCCGAGGCGTCGGGCTTCTGCTGGCACCGTGGTTTCCTCCGCAGATGGACACTTACCGGTACTGAAAGACGGCGTGCTGCTTTGAACAGGAGGGGTGATCGATGGGAATGTCTGCAATGCGGCGGTGCCGGCCCAGGAGGTAAGCACTCTGCCGGTGGATGTACATCACTGGAAGCACTTCATCGTTTTTAAAGGGGTAGAGACGCCACCGTTTTTTGGGGATACGTGCTTCCGGGGGCTCGCTGTATTTAATAACTACACCCCGAAAGGTGTTAGTGTCCTCAAGAAGTGCCCCAGAAAGTTCGAAGCTTGGCTTCTCTTTAACAGGCACCTCTCTGTCCTTGTTGTTGCCTCCAGGTCCAGGCCGAGGCAGCGCGTCCTGAGACGCGTTACTGCCGGCGCTAACTTCGCTCTTCTGGCGGTGCTCGCGGCGCCGGGTGTTGTGGAACTCCCGCTCGGCTTCCTGAGCCTGCAGGTTCTGAGCATCTCGATCACGTCCCTGAGGCTGCCCGCTGCCAGGCCTCTCGCCTGAGCTTCTCCTCTGGTGGGAATGGCCGCGGTGCCTGTCTCGGTCACTGTTTCGAGCTCGCTTGTGTTCCTGTCCTGAGGGTTCTCGGTGTGGCCGATCTTCCCGGCCTCTCCGAGGATGGTCCTCACGTTCCTGAAATTCAAACAGATTCAGGAAAGTAAAGCCAGTTCATGGTCTCTAAACAGAGCTGCATTCGAGATGTCATTTCTGATTTGGTGTTCAGAGCAAAATGTCCCACAGAAATAAGGTTACCAGTGGTGGTCATGTTCGCTTGCAAGGCTACCACCCAGTGAAAGTGTTAGCCGCTCCGTTGTGTTAGACTCTTTGCGACCCCACAGACTGTAGCCTGCCAGGCTCCTCTGTCCATGAGATTTCCCAGCCAAGAATACTGGAGTGGGGTGCCATCTCCTTCTCCAAGCTGCCCAAATATAGCTCTAACAGCACACGCCCAGGTTCAGAGCCTGAGAAACAAGAATACCTACAGGCAAACTTAGGGAAAACACAACTCACAGAGAGAATTAAGTAGTCACATACAAGATAATTCAGTTCAGTTCAGTTGCTCAGTCGTGTCCAACTCTTTTCGACCCCTTGGACTGCAGCATGCCAGGCCTCCCTGTCCATCACCAACTCCCGGAGTTTACTCAAACTCATGTCCATTGAGTCAGTGATGCCATCCAACCATCTCATCCTCTGTCGTCCCCTTCTTCTCTCGCCTTCAATCCTTCCCAGCATCAGGGTCTTTTCAAATGAGTCCGCTCTTCGCATCAGGTAGCCAAAGTATTGAAGTTTCGGCTTCAACATCAGTCCTTCCAATGAACGTTCAGGACTGATTTCCTTTAGGATGGACCGGTTGGATTTCCTTGCAGTCCAAGATAATTACATAAAGAAAAAAGCTACCTTTCTCTTATGCCAGAAATGAAAATGTATTAATAGTAATTTTGAAAGATCTTATTTCAACAGTAACAAAGATTACTCAATACCTAGGAATAAAATTAAGCATTATATAAGAAGAAACCTGTAAAAATTTACTGCAGCTGACCCTTGAACAATGAGGGGGCTGGGGCACAGGGGAACCAACCCTCCAGGCAGCTGTAGTCAGCCCTCTGTATATATGGTTTCTCTATATGTGGTCCCTCTGTATTTGAGGGTCTGCACCTGCAAATTCAACCAACCCAGGACACGGAGTACTGCAGCCTCTACTATTGAAAACAATCTGCATATACGTGGACCAGTGCAACTCAAACCCATGTTGTCCAAGGGTCAATTGTAACAGATATATTTTTTAAAGATGTGAAGAAATGAAGAAACATACCAAGGCTTCTTTAAAAAAGTACTGAAAATCAGCCTAGTAGGATAATGGGGAAAGGATAGTAATAAGCAATTTTCAAAAGAAGTATTAATAAATACCTAATGAACACATGAAAATAGGTTTATCCTTACTAATCTTATAGCTAAAGTATCAGAGTTCAAGAGGGGGACCTGCCACTATGAAGTGAGGCTCCTCTCCTGGGAAGGGGTAGAGAGGAAATCCCGAGCATCAGGACTGGGACCTTGCCCCCACTTCCTCACCGACCCCCATCCCTAGCCCTTGCCTCAAGGCCTTCTCCCTACCATCCATAGAGGTCAAGTAGGAGTCTGTTTGCTCAGAGCCAGACCCAGTTTTCCTAGACTTCCTAACCTCCAAAGACAAGTACCAAGGGGGAGGGAGCCTCAGACACCCATCCCTCCTACTTCAAGACATTCACCAGCTTGCCACCACCATCTGCCTTGAGTTCACCAGAGCTAATCTCATTATCCCCTTTCAGTTCAGTTCAGTTCAGTCGCTCAGTCATGTCTGTCTCTTTGCGACCCCATGAATCGCAAAGGCCTCCTTGTCCATCATCAACTCCCGGAGTTTACTCAAACTCATGTCCATCGAGTCGGTGATGCCATCCAGCCATCTCATCCTCTGTTATCGCCTTCTCCTGCCCCCAATCCCTCCCAGCATCAGGGTCTTTTCCAATGAGTCAACTCTTTGCATGAGGTGGCCAAAGTACTGGAGTTTCAGCTTCAGCATCAGTCCTTCCAATGAACACCCAGGACTGATCTCCTTTAGAATGAACTGGCTGGATCTTCTTGCAGTCCAAGAGACTCTCAAGAGTCTTCTCCAACACCACAGTTCAAAAGCATCAATTCTTCGGTGCTCAGCTTTCTTCACAGTCCAACTCTCACATCCATACATGACCACTGGAAAAACCATAGCCTTGACTAGATGGACCTTTGTTGACAAAATAATGTCTGTGCTTTTTAATACACTATCTAGGTTGGTCATAACTTTCCTTCTAAGGAGTAAGCGTGTTTTAATTTCATGGCTGCAGTCACCATCTGCAGTGATTTTGGAGCCCAAAAAAATAAAGTCTGACACTGTTTCCACTGTTTCCCCATCTATTTCCCATGAAGTGATGGGACCAGATGCCATGATCTTCATTTTCTGAATGTTGAGCTTTAAGCCAACTTTTTCACTCTCCTCTTTCACTTTCATCAAGAGGCTCTTTAGTTCTTCTTCACTTTCTGCCATAAGGGTGGTGTCATCTGCATATCTGAGGTGACTGATATTTCTCCCAGCAATCCTGATTCCAGCTTGTGCTTCTTCCAGCCCAGTGTTTCTCATGATGTACTCTGCATAGAAGTTAAATAAACAGGGTGACAATATACAGCCTTGACCTACTCCTTTTCCTATTTGGAACCAGTCTGTTGTTCCATATCCACTTCTAACTGTTGCTTCCTGACCTGCATATAGGTTTCTCAAGAGGCAGGTCAGGTGGTCTGGTATTCCCATCTCTTTCGGAATTTTCCACAGTTTATTGTGATCCACACAGTCAAAGGCTTTGGCATAGTCAATAAAGCAGAAATAGATGTTTTTCTGGAACTCTCTTGCTTTTTCGATGATCAAGTGGATGTTGGCAATTTGATCTCTGGTTCCTCTGCCTTTTCTAAAACCAGATTGAACATCTGGATGTTCAGTTCACATATTACTGAAGCCTGGCTTGGAGAATTTAAAGCATTACTTTACTAGCATGTGAGATGAGTGCAATTGTGTGGTAGTTTGAGCATTCTTTGGCATTGCCTTTCTTTGGGATTGGAATGAAAGCTGATCTTTTCCAGTCCTGTGGCCACTGCTGAGTTTTCCAAATTTGCTGGCATATTGAGTGCAGCACTTTCACAGCATCATCTTTTAGGATTTGAAATAGCTCAACTGGAATTCCATCACCTCCACTAGCTTTGTTCATAGTGATGCTTTCTAAGGCCCACTTGACTTCACACTCCAGGATGTCTGGCTCTAGGTGAGTGATCACACCACCGTAATTATCTTGGTCATGAAGATCTTTTTTGTACAGTTCTTCTGTGTATTCTTGCCACCTCCTCTTAATATCTTCTGCTTCTGTTAGGTCCATACCATTTCTGTCCTTTATCGAGCCCATCCTTGCATGAAATGTTCCCTTGGTATCTCTAATTTTCTTGAAGAGATCTCTAAGTCTTCCCCATTCTGTTGTTTTCCTCCATTTCTTGGCATTGATCGCTGAGGAAGGCTTTCTTATCTATTTCTTATGCTATTCTTTGGAACTGTGCATTCAGATGCTTATATCTTTCCTTTCCTCCTTTGCTTTTCACTTCTCTTCTTTTCACAGCTATTTGTAAGGCCTCCCCAGACAGCCATTTTGCTTTTTTGCATTTCTTTTCCATGGGGATGGTCTTGATCCCCGCCTCCTGTACAACGTCATGAACCTCTGTCCATAGTTCATCAGGCACTCTATCAGATCTAGTCCCTTAAATCTATTTCTCACTTCCACTGTATAATCATAAGGGATTTGATTTAGGTCATACCTGAATGGCCTAGTGGTTTTCCCTACTTTCTTCAATTTAAGTCTGAATTTGACAATAAGAAGTTCATGGTCTGAGCCACAGTCAGCTCCCGGTCTTGTTTTTGCTGACTGTATAGAGCTTCTCCATCTTTGGCTGCAAAGAATATAATCAATCTGACTTCAGTGTTGACCATCTGGTGATGTCCATGTGTAGAGTCTTCTCTTGTGTTGTTGGAAGAGGGTGTTTGTTATGACCAGTGCATTTTCTTGGCAAAACTCTATTAGCCTTTGCCCTGCTTCATTCCGTATTCCAAGGCCAAATTTGCCTGTTACCCCAGGTGTTTCTTGACTTCCTACTTTTGCATTCCAGTCCCCTAAAATGAAAAGGACATCTTTTCTGGGTGTTAGTTCTAAAAGGTCTTGTAGGTCTTCATAGAACCGTTCAACTTCAGCTTCTTCAGTGTTACTGGTCGGGGCATAGGCTTGGATTACCATGATATTGAATGGTTTGCCTTGGAAACAAACAGAGATCATTCTGTCGTTTTTGAGACTGCATCCAAGTACTGCGTTTCAGACTCTTTTGTTGACCATGATGGCTACTCCATTTCTTCTAAGGGATTCCTGCCCACAGTAGTAGATATAATGGTCATCTCACTTCCAACTTGCCTTGATTCATGGAATTACCCCCTTTATCCCTGATTAAATGAGTCACTGTAAGAAGTCACAGGCTCCGGGCCATCACCTCCACCTCCCTTGTACTCTAATTCCCATAAGGCTCTGTATATGATGGATTCTGCCCCCAAATTCCACCCTTTTTCAACTCCTAAAGCCACTGTACTTTCTATTTCTTCTGGAAATGGGAAGCTTGGCAAAACCATCCTACATCCTCCACGTCTTCTCAGATAGTTCCTGTCTCTGTTCACTCTGCCTGAGCACACTGTTCCCCCACAGCTCTCTCTAGGAGCTGGTTTTCTCCTTCTGACCTCCCCTCAGCCCCCGCCATCTTCAGGCCTGGACATATGGCAGGCATTGCCCTTTCTTCTCACTGCCAATTCTAAAACATTCCCCACCTTTTTCTTTTTCCCTAAAAAGATGCAGCACTGAATCTCATGTAAGACCACTGTCACCCATTACTCTCACCGCTGCTGTCATTTACTAATCCTAAATCATGTCCCTTCACTTTATACCAGTTTTACTTCTAGCTCAAGTCATTCTCTCCAGCATTACCTTTGCTGATTTCAGTACCATGCTGACCTCTCCATTCTTCGCGTTTCTCTCTTCCCATTATCTTATCTGTCACCTCCTTTCTCCTCAGCCACTCACCTCATGGTTACACAGACCTTTTCACTTCTAATAACTGCAGCCCCTCCATAATTTCACTTTCAAGCAGTCCTCTGTCTGCCCATCTTCCAAGTTCGCATTTTACCCAACTCTAACAATCATCCCAGTAAGACTCATCCCAGCCTTTGATACTCTCGCCTCTGCACAGTCCCTCACTCTCTTGATGTGCTCTCTTCCGTTCCCCTCTAACTGAAATTCCAGGGTCAAGCAGTATGATCACTCCCTCAATCCCCTGTCCCATGCCATTCATGCTGCACTGTCCTGGTAAAACCACAGCCAGCATCAAGCACATCGAAGCAGCAAGAGAAAAGCACAAGCCATCTTGACGGTCCCACCTTGGTCCCACCTCAGAAGCATGACCCAAGCCTCCTTAATGATGCCCAGCAACCACCCTACATTTTCTTGATCTATTCCTCCTCCCAGATGACTGTTTCAGCCCTTCCCTCTCTCCCTACATAGCCCTCTACATCTCTTACTTACTCAGAAGGGCTTTTCTATGTCTGCCCACCTACCAGTATCTACACCCATTTACTGTTTTCCCTTCCTTTGCCTGTAAGGAAACTATCTGTGCTTCTGTCTAAAGCTGATTCCCAGCCCTGGGAGTTTCCCTCTCATCCAGAGTATCTCTGCAGTGATTCGTGCCTCTCCTGTACACAGTCTACTTCCCTGACCTGCACTGAACCACCCCTGTCAGCACAGGCGTCTGCTCTTTTCCAAAGCCCATTTCCCATGTTGGCTTCCACTCTATTTCTTCACTCTCTGAGTAAAATTCCTTAAAAGAGTTTGGTGTTACTCAGTCCCCAATTCTTTTTCCATCTTTTTTTTAATTCTCCAATTAGGCTTCACCCTTACTACTCCACTAAAATTGCTGGTCAAGGTCACCAATGACCTACATGTTGCTAAATCCAATGGGCGATTCTGTCTTCGTTTCTAGTACATGTATGTATACTAGGCAAAATCAGTAGAAACTTTGAAGAGAATATGACAAATTACATAACCAGACAACACAAAATAACTAACATTTCAACATACACTCTCAACTATTGATAAGTCAAGTAGGATAACAGATACAATATGATTCTTTTTGTTAACATCTTTGCACAGAATACACACACACACCAACATATAAAGGAAAAGAAGAGAACATAAGCATTATAGAACGCTGAAGTATAAATACCAAACTATTAAAATGGTGACCTCTGGGGATTAAGGAGGTTTTTTTGTTCATGGGGAGGGGTGTGATTCTGGGGCTAATGACAGAAGTAACCATATACTATGTAAATCATCCTCTCACTTTTTATTTTACAGACTTCCGTGTTATGATGATGAATAAGCAATTGACAAATTTTTTCCTCAGGTTTCCACAATCCTGTCCCCCACCTCCTTTAAAAAAAACAAACAAACCGAAATATAGTTGATTTACAATGTTGTATTCATTTCCGGCATATACAAAGTATTCTGTTACACACATAGACACATTCTTTTTCAAATTCTTTTCCATATTAGGTTATTAAATTATATTGAATATAACTCTGTGTTGAACTTTTTTTTTTTTTTAATGGTGGCTGAGTAGTGCAGAAAAGAATATCTCTAAGTACAAGTCAGAGGCCGTGTGTGCTCTTACAATCCAGGTGAAAGTCACTGATTTTTCAACTGCCTATCAAGTCCTCAATTCCCTCTGTTGAGAACCATTTCCAAGTTTCTAGCTGATACAAACAAAGTCAGCTTTTTAAGAGATTATTTGAGGTCAGAAGGGAAGTTAGCATAGATAAGCAAACTAAGACACTCCAAAGTAACAATAATCACAAAACAGTTCCACGTGATAGGCCCCAGGATTTACTATAAGTTGCTGATTTAGAAACCAGAGGTAAAAATCTGCAAGCTGAAAAAAGTGTAACACACACACCTTTCTCCAGGGGATCTTCCTGACCCAGGGATAAAACCTAGGTCGCCTACACTGCAGGCAAATGTTTGCTGTCTGAGCCACCAGGGAAGCTCCTTTATTTATATATATATAAACAATCAGGGAGTAAAATGGTGGTCACTAGGAGATGGGAGGTGGGAGGACAAGACTGATGGTATTTAAGGGTACTAACAGTAACGAATAGTAAATAAGCCATAGATAGGGATCTAATGCCCAGAAAAATGAATATAGACAGTAACACTACTCTATAATGATGTAACTTGGTAAATACTGCTTCCATGGCAATCGTATAACAATTTATAAATGTATCCAACTAACAGGCTACGTACTGTACCTTTTAAATCTACAAAATGTTAACATGCCAAAATTATTAAATCATAACCGTGGCAAGTTGTACAAACACACACACAAAGCTACAAGTGGTTTGAGAGGTTTGATCTGGGTATTGTGGTTCCAGCGGCTGAATTCTGAGATAATGAAGGTGATGGCTGACCAACTCATACAACAGATCATCAAGACTGGCTCTGAATCTTTTTAGGTAGCAGAAGTTGGCTCAAATTCACAGGCAAATCCATTTTGTTAATGCCAGTGTCTCTATTTGCACTTTGTAACCCAGAGGTTCTTTAAAGAGAAGACTGAGGACTTCCCTGGTGGTCCAGTGGTTAAGAATCTGCCAATGCAGGGAACATGGGTTTGATCCCTGGTCCGGGAAGATTTCACATGCCACAGGGCAACTAAGCCTGCAAACCACAACAAGAGTGTAGCCTCTGCTCACTACAACTAGAGAAAGTCCACACACAGCAATGAAGACCCAGCACTGTCAAAAATTAAATAAAACTTATAGGAAAGAGCACAAGACATGACTGAACGCCTGTCCCTGGGGACTAAGGACAGGGCAGGAGTGCCTGCTCTGACTGCTCTTGCTCAACTCAGTGCCAGAGTCCCAGCCATGCAGCAAGGGGAAATAAAATGAACATGCTTTGTAAAGGGAGACAGACAGAACTGCCCCTGTGCCGACATGACTATATGTAGAAAATCCCAAGTTTTAGGTTGGGATTTATTTAGGCAAAATAAATGAGTTCAATAAGGTCACAGGATGTAAGATAAACATACAAAAATTGATCATACTTCTATGTGTTAGCAATGAACAAGTAAATACTGAAATTCAAAATATCACTTAATGATAACTTAAAAAAATTACTTAAGTGCAACTCTAACAAAACGCATACAGGACTTGTACACTGAAACACTGATAAAAGAAATCAAAGATCTAAATAAACAGAGACACATCTATATTCAAAGACTGGAAGACTCTACATATTTAAAAATTCTCAAAAAGTACAAGATGAATATAATTTCAATCAAAATCCTAGCAAGTTTTTTTTATAGATATAAACAAGATTGTTCTAAAATGTATATACGGAAAGACAAAGGAACGAGAATTCCTAAACAATTATTTATTTATTTGGCCATGTCCTGTGGCATGTGTTGTCTTAGTTCCGCCCAGCCAGGGGTCAAACCTATGCCTCAGAGTCTTAACCACTGGCCTACCAGGGAAGCCCCAACAAGTTTTAAAAAGAAGAAAGTGAAAGAATCAGTCTGTCCGATTTTAAGACATTATATAGCTACAGTAATCAAGACTGTGGTACTGGCAGAATGACAGATCAATGGCACCGGACAGAGGACCCAGAAATAAAGGCACACACACACACTTTTGATTTTTGACAAAGCAAAAGCAATTAAAGGGAGGAAAAATCGTCTTTCAACACCTAGTGCTGGAGTAAATGGATATCCATGGGCGAAAAAGGAAATTTGATTTAAGGCTCCTGCCTTATATTAAAACAAACTCAAAACAGATCATGGACTTTAAATGAACATTAAAGAAAAAACATATCTTCAGGTTCTAGGGTCAGGGAAGTTCTTAGACATAACACCAAAAGCATAATCTGTAAAAGGAAAAACAGACAAGCTGAACTCCAAACAAATCAAAAACTTTTGCTCTGAGGAAAACTCTTTTAAGAGAATGAACAGACAAGATACAGACGGAAAGAAAATATTGGAAAACCTCTCACTCCAAAAAGGCCTGGTATCTAAGAATATATTACCAAAAAAAAAAAAAACAAAAACCTCTTAAAATTCGATAGTAAAAAACCCAAAACAATCCAACTAGAAAATAGGCAAAAGATCTGAAGAGACATTTTACCTAAAAGGAAATAAGATGGCAAATAAACACATGAAAAGATGCTCAACATTGTTCGCCACCAGGGACATGCAAATTAAAATCACAGTATCACTATCACTTGTCAGAATGGTCAAAATGGTCACAATACCAAATGCTGGATCACTCACATTATAAAAAGGGATAGCCACTCTAAGGACTAAATTGTGCCCCCTCCAAATTTATATACTGAAGTCTCAACCCCCACACCTCAGACTGTAACCAGATTTTTTGTAGGTAAGGTCTTTGAAGAACTGATTGAGTTAAAATGAGTAAGGCCCTAATCCAATATGGCTGACGTGGTTAAAGAACATGTGAGTCAGAGATGGGAGCACACAGAGGGAAAGACTATGAGGACCCAACAGAGAAGGCAAGCCAAGGAGAAAGGCCTCAGGAGACCAAACTGCTGAAACTTTGATCTCTGACTTCTACCCTCTAGAACTGTGTGAAAATTAATAGTTTCCATTGTTTAAGGCAACCAGTCTATGGTATTTTGTTATGGAAGACCTGGCAAACTAACATAGCACTCTGGAAAACAATTGATTTCTTAGGGGAAAAAACGGAGAAGGCAATGGCACCCCACTCCAGTACTCTTGCCTGGAAAATTCCATGGATGGAGGAGCCTGGTAGGCTGCAGTCCATGGGGTTGCGAAGAGTCAGACACGACTGAGCGATTTCACTTTCACTTTTCACCTTCATGCATTGGAGAAGGAAATGGCAGCCCACTCCAGTGTTCTTGCCTGGAGAATCCCAGGGACGGTGGAGCCTAGTGGGCTGCTGTCTATGGGGTCACACAGAGTTGGACACGACTGAAGCGACTTAGCAGCAGCAGGGGGGAAAAAAAAAAAAACGCGACTACCATACCATCTAGAAACTGCACTCCTGGGCACCTATCCCAGAGAAACGAAAACTTATGTTCACACAAAAACCTGTACAGAAATGTGTACACAGCAGTCTTATGTCTAATAGCCAAAAACTGCTAACAACCCAGATATACTTTAATGGGCAAATGGTTAAATCCATACCACTGAATACCATTCAGCAATAAAAAGGAAGGAACTACAGACAAAAGCAACAATATAAATGAATTCCAAAAGAATTTAGCTGAGTGGAAAAAGCTAATCCAGAAAGGCTACATACTGTGTGATTCTATTTACATAGCATTCTTGAAGAAACAAAATTACAGAAATGGAGAAGTGGTTAGAAGCTGCCAGGAGTTGGAGGGGTAAGGGTGGGAGGGAACTGGGTGTGATATAAAAGAACTACTTGAGGGATCCTGTGGTGATGGAAATGTTTTGTATCTTGACAGAACCGATGTCAACATTTTGGGTGGGGTATTGTTCTATATTCTGTAAGATGCTACTATCGGGACAAACTGTTGCTTTACAACTGCATGCGAATCAACCGTTATCTCAAAATAAAAAGTTTAACAAAGAAAGAAGAAAAAAGAAAAAAAAAAAAAGCCCAGTTTTTGGAGAAGCCCACTGCAGATACAGGAAAACACACACAACACTTTAGCTATGATGGAGAGGTGCTAGGTTTGGAGCCAGTAGAAAACATCTCAGTCCACTTACCTGCTTTACTTTGATTGCTGAGTGGTGAGGACTTCGGCTTCTCTTACTCCGGGGAGACTTGCTTCTTCTCCCTGAGGATTTGTTTTTCTTTTTGGCTGGGGACCTGTTCAGAAAATGGTACACACATTTATCTCAACTTTCATTCCCTCATACAAAACAGCTCCAAGTGTCAGGCATACCCAACTAACACAAACACCATGTCTTTGCTGATCACGCTAAAAGAATCAGGAGCTTCACTTTTCTGGTCCTGTGTCTTCCACATATGTAACTGCCTACTGGAACTTCTCACTTAGATGACAACTCTGGATTCCCAACCACCCAAGACACTTTTCCTCTGTTTTCTGCCAGCTGGGTAATTAGTGCCACCATCCACCCTGTTCCTCAGGCAAAAACCCTAGAAGTCAGCCTGATTCTTTTTCTCCCCTCGACCAACAGCCCCCCATGCTCCTTCCCCACACAATCACAATTTATCAGCAAAGTCTCTGGCTCTATCTCCTGGCTCTCCAAAGTCATTCCTACCACTCTCCTTGATTACTACACTGGATTTCCCCTCCCACCCCCATTTCTAGAAGAACACAATTAATTCCACTTCAGTTTCTGTGTATGGGTTGTTCCCTCTGCCTAGATCTTCAACAAGGCAGATTATTCCTATCATTCAGGTCTTAGGTCAAATAGCAGACTTTTCAGACAGCAGCTCAGGGAAAACCACCTCCCTCCACTCTCTCACTATCACATTAACCTACCCCTCAAATACTTGTTACTAACTGAGACTGCTTTTCCAAATTTGCTTGTTATTTTGTCTCAGGGCTAGAGCACCATCTAGGAGCACCATCTAGAGGCAGACCATCTAAGTTCACCCTTGCAGCCCCAGAACCTAGGACGCTCTTCTTCCCCAACCCTTCACCATTTCCAATTTTATCTGCATATAATTCTACACTATTTTAAGTCAAATTCCACATATTACACATTTGTATGTATTTTTTTAATGTTGCATATTTTCCCACATTATTTTATAACCTAGAATGGTCTTTAGCACATAATAGGTACTCAGTCCAAAATCACTGCAGATGGCAATTGCAGCAATGAAATTAAAAGACGCTTACTCCTTGGACGGAAAGTTATGACCAACCTAGACAGCATATTAAAAAGCAGAGACATTACTTTGCCAACAAAGGTCGGTCTAGTCAAGGCTATGGTTTTTCCAGCGGTCATGTATGGATGTGAGAGTTGGACTATAAAGAAAACTGAGCGCCAAAGAATTGATGCTTTTGAACTGTGGTGTTGAGAGTCCCTTGGACTGTAGGGAAATCCAACCAGTCCATCCTAAAGGAGATCAGTCCTGGGTGTTCACTGAAAGGACTGATGTTTAGGCTGAAACTCCAATACTTTGGCCACCTGATGCGAAGAGCGGACTCATTGGAAAAGACCCTGATGCTGAGAAAGATTGAGGGCGGGAAGAGAAGGAGACGACAGAGGATGAGATGGTTGGATGGCATCATCGACTCGATGGACATGGGTTTGGGTGGACTCCAGGAGTTGGTGATGGACAGGGAGGCCTGGCATGCTGCGGTTCATGGGGTCGCAAAGAGTCGGACAAGACTGTGCGACTGAACTGAATTGAACTGAAAACTACGTCGAATGAATGAATAAATGAAGGTGTCTATCAAGAGACATTCTCTCCCCGCAAGAATATCAGGTAGATTGCCTAGGCCCTCGATATGTAAACTTCTTGGGACAGATAATTGAAAAGATAACGCCTGCACTCCATTTGCAGGCAGATGGGGAAAATCTTTCAACTTAAATTTTCACTGCTATCAACTGGACTATATTCGGTGAAATGCTGGGTACACAGAAATGAAGGGGCGAGAGACTGCGCAACAGGCATTGAGCGCTTAACGTCCAGCTGCAACCCAAGTATTAGGTACCGAAGTAAACATTCTTCCACACAAGCACAACTGGTCACTTCCATCGCTTTAGGATTAAGTCCAAGCTGTCGCGTTCCTCGTTCAAGGTGTGTTTCTGGCGCTAGCCCTGTCCTCCCTTCTCAACGAGCCCTATCTAAGACCCACCCCGGGATGATTCCCACCTACCGGCTACCTCCTCGGGCTCGGTTCCCGCGGTGACTTGGGCGGCCGGACTCGCCGGCCGGTGGGGACGGGCTACCGCAGGAGGAATCCGGACGGCGGTGGACCGGAGGCGCGGACTCCGGGCTGAGTCGCTCCTGCTTCACCACTACCGCCGGCGCTATCGCCACCATGTCCCCGTCCCGGTGCCTTCGCCGGCTCCCCCGCTCCCGCTCGCTCTTCACCTCCTTCATGCCGAGAGATCTGCGGAGCCAAGGAAAATAGGTCCGTTGCCCTCCTGTCCCAAAGGAAATGACGGACTTGCCTCCGGGACTTCCGCTTCCGGCTGCGCGCTCTCCCAGAAGCCCTTGCAGCGGAGATAACGTGACAAGATTCCGAAGTGGGCGGGGCCTTAGTGACCCGTCTCGAGAGGCGGGAGATTCAAGTTTCAAAAGCAAACTTAGGGAAAAGCTCCTATCAAGGATGGCTTCCCTGGTGGCTCAGACGGTAAAGAACCCACCTGCAATGCGGAAGGCTGGGTTGGGAAGATCCTCTGGAGAAGGGATCGGCTACCCACTCCTGTATTCTGGATACTCCAGTCAGTATCCTGGAGAATTCCATGGACAGAGGAGCCTGGCCCGGATACACGACTCAGCAACTTTCACTTCACTCACTTTCAAGGATGTTTAACTAGTAATTACTAAACAGAGACAACCTGCACTCCCAGCGGTAGGAAAGATGTTCTGTCGCCATTCGCAATGCTATTTATAAGAAAAGTGAAAGTGTCCGACACTGCAGGAAGATTCTTTACCGCCACCAGGGAAGCCCATTTGAATTACAGTTTGCTATTTACAAACTATATGACAAATGGAAAACAAAAAAAACCTGACTTGTTAAACAAAATTGTACACGGATTGTGATTACATTTACGTTTGGAGACACCAAGGAAAAAGAAAATGCAATCACAGATGGCAGCCCGTGGGCACATCATTAGCATTTCCCCTCTGTTCCTCCACTATCTGATATGTTGTCATTTCTCCATTTAATTAAAAACAAATACCTTTTAAAACGTGGGAACTTCAGATGCCTTCCACTGAGAATCTTTCCCAACCCTTTGCTAAGGAGTCAGACGACTCCCCATTTTGCAGATGACAAAATGGAGGGTCAAAGAAGGTGGCAAGCATCTAATTCAAATTGCGAGCTAGACGCAGCACAGGGATTCAGAACTGATGTTTTTCTCCCTGCTTCCAAGAGTACCGAGGCGACCTGTTGAGTAGGTGGTCTGATGAGCACTGGAAAACTTTCTGCGAAGGCTAAGTTTGAACTCGCGCGCTGCTGGCCTCACCCCGAAGCCCCGCCCAGGCCATGAGGGCGGAGCGGAGGTTTCCATGGCGACGGCAAACAAGGCCCTGACTGGAGGGCGGCTCCTGGGCTGCTTCTCCCGCCGCCACCATGATTCCCCCAGCGGACTCTCTGCTTAAGTATGACACCCCGGTGTTGGTGAGCCGGAACACTGAAAAACGGAGCCCCAAAGTAAGGACGAGTCTCAGAGGGTGGGGGAGCACGAAGCTCCGCTGGGGTAAGACAGGGGCTGCGCTGAAGTTCGGGAGTCCCCAGGGGCAGAGGCTGAAGTCACTGGGAGTAAAGGACTGGGACCTGAGGAGAGAGAGAGAAGACCAAATGCTGGGTGATCCCAAAGGGCAGATTAGTATGGGGAAGAAAGTCACAGGGCGATGTGACAAGTCTTTTTAGGGTCGCAGGGTCCCAGAATAGATCTGATAGTGATGCCCCATCACTAGAGTAGAGGCCTGAGCAGCTGGGCCAGAAACATCTGTTCAAGGAGATGCAAGCATTGGGTTGGGGTGGAACCAGAGATGCTACATGGCCTCCTTCAGTTCTGAAACATAACTTCTGCTGAGAGGACAGATGGGGGAAAGTGAGTTGGGGATAGGGGAGGGATGTGCAGGAAACCTGGAGCAATCCAGGGGCCCACGGAGTGTGGAGCTGAGTGTCCGAGTCGCCTCCTGCCCCAACTTGTCCCTCCTTCTCAGGCTCGGCCACTGAAAGTCAGCCCCCAGCAGCCTGGACCCTCAGGTCCCGTCCCACAGCCACCCAAGACCAAGCTCCCCTCAACTTCCTGTGTCCCAGATCCTACAAAGCAAGCAGAAGAAATCTTGAATGCCATCCTGCCCCCAAGGTAAGCAAGCAGTGGCTAGGAGGAGGCCCAGGCTTTTGCTTCCCGGAACTTGGGAATGTGAGAGGAGGCACCCTGACTCTGTTTCTGACTGAGATTTCTTCCCAACATCCCAGAGTTTCTCTAGAACTTGCAGATGGCTAGATCCTGGGAGGGTCCAGGGAGACCTCTTCTCTATTCGCCATCATTTCCTGAGTGCTCTCTCACCCAGGCTCCTTCGTGGCTTTAAATATCATCTGTATACTAATGGTTGCCATGGGTCTTTTTGCACCCCTTTCCTCTCCCCTAAACTCCAAAGGTATATATTCTACTAGTTACTCATTACCTTCATGAAGACGTCCAAGGAACATCTCAAACTCAACATGTTCAAAGTAGATCACAATGTCTTTCTTCCCCTAACCAGCTCATTCTCAGTCTTCTCCTTTCCACTAGGGGCTCAGGCCACTTTTCATTCCCTTTGATCTCTCCCATCACATGTCTGGGAATGCTAACATTCTCTTGTCTACATTGTTCTTGTTTTCAGTCACTAAGTCGTATCTGATTCTTTGTAACCTCATGGACTGTAGCACGCCAGGCTCCTCTGTCCTCCACTGTCTCCCAGAGTTTGCTCAGATTCATGTCCATTGAGTCAGTGATGCCATCTAACCATCTTATCTTCTGTCACCCCTTTCTCCTTTTGCCTCTGCCTTCAAATTACTTTCCAAATCTGACCGCTTTTCACTCTGCTCCCACCGTCTTATTCCTAGTGACTGTCACCTGCACTACTGTGATGGCCTCCTACCCGAAAACTCTTCCACTCTCTGCTCCTACAATCTATTCCCCACACAACCCCCAAATCACAAGTCAGATCGTGCAAGTCTTCTTACAGAAACTCTAATGGCATCCCACCTCACTCAGACTAAAATTCAAAGTCCTTACAACAACCCAGAAGACGTGGCAGGACCTGACCCCTGAGGTATCTGGGATCTTCTCTCTCGTTATTCTCTTCTTAGTTCACGGGGCTAATTCCACGAGGGCCTCTGCTTGCTGTTTCTGAAACACATCAATGACTTTCCCACCATAGGACCTTCTCACTGCCAGGGATCCTCTTCCCCTGATATCCTCCTGATTCCCTTGTTCCTTCACTCAGTTCAGTTCAATCACTCAGTCATGTCTGACTCTCTGCAACCCCATGAGCTGCAGCACGCCAGACCTCCCTGTCCATCACCAACTGCCAGAGCCCACCCAAACTCATGTGCATCGAGTCGGTGATGCCATCCAGACATCTCATCCTCTGTCGTCCCCTTCTCCTCCTGCCCCCAATCCTTCCCAGCATCAGGGTCTTTTCCAATGAGGCAACTCTTCACATGAGGTGGCCGAAGTATTGGAGTTTCAGCTTCAACATCAGACCTTCCAGTGAACACCCAGGACTGATCTTTAGGATGGACTGGTTGGATTTCCCTGCAGTCCAAGGGACTCTTAAGAATCTTCTCCAACACCACAGTCAAATCTTGCTCAAATGTTGTCTCCTCAAAGAAACTTCTGCAGACTCCTTTAGAAAAGGAGAGCTCCCTTCTTCTTACCCTGCTGCTTTCTTCCACAGCCACATTGATCACTAACATCCTTTTCAACTATTTTTATGTAATAAGGTGATAGAAGTTTTGAGGGTGATTTTCACTTGCTTCCCTCTCAGCAATGCATGGAATCCTCTCCATCAAGGTGACTCTGCCCTCAGACTTCCCCTTGTGATTCCAGAACCTGGTTGTGTCTCTGAAACAAGGTTCACTATGGGCATCCATATAGGTACACTCCCCCGCCGCCAATACATATCTTCACCTCTTTTTGTTGACACAAGGCTTATAGTCTCCTGTGTCTCCTACCCCCCAAGTCAGTGGGTATTGCCACTGGGCCTCCCATTCAGATCAAGCAACATCCACCATAAATCTGTGCTCAGCATGTTAGGAGTGGGAGATCTGGAACGTGGGTGATGACTTCACAGAGGATCGTGGGAGAATGAAGACTGCCCAGCCCCAAGGTAGGGGCCCTATGGAGGTGGCACCGTGGGTGTGGCTTTGGAGCCACACACTCTTCAAGGAAGAGAGAGATGGGGGACTCTGGTGGGTCGGGGACAGAGCTGCTCCTCCCTCCTCTCAGGCAGAGAGTGCCAAGGGCCACCTCTGCTCAGGTCCTGAGGACCTTGTGTGGTGGATGGGGCTGGCTCAGCCTGGCTGTGTCTGTCCCACAGGGAGTGGGTGGAGGACACACAGCTATGGATCCAGCAGGTGTCCAGCACGCCCAGCACCAGGATGGACGTGGTACACCTCCAGGAGCAACTGGACCTGAAGCTGCAGCAGCGGCAGGCCCGGGAGACCGGCATCTGCCCAGTGCGCCGGGAGCTGTACTCACAGTGTTTCGGTGAGTGGTTAGAGAGGGAGGCTACACCACCCTCTACTGCCTCCTTCCCCTTCCCTTCAGTAGAGACCCAGGCCCTGAGTCCCCCCGAGCTGAGCCCATCCCATCCTGGAACGCCTGTCTCCCCCCACCTACCCCACCCAGGAACTGCTAACTGCACCGTCTTCCCCCCGCCCGTCTCTCCTACCAGTCCCCACCTTGTCAGTCACAGTGTTCCTGATGACTTGGTTCCTCACCCCTCAGCAGCTGCTTAGAGTAAGATGAGAACTTCCCACCTCCATGGGACCCCTTCCATTTGGTTCTTTTCAAAGGTTTCTATAATAAATATAGATTAATTTTTCAATCTGAAAAAGTTCATGTTCTATATTTATATCCATCTATCTACATCAGGCCTTGGTCCAGAAAAGTATTTCAGGGTGATTTGTTGTGACTCAACAGACACAGGGCCTTTTTGTTTTTTATAGCCCATACCGTGCGGCATGTGGGATCTTAGTTCCCCAACCAAGGATTGAACCCAGGCTCTCTGCGTTGGGAGCATGGAGTCTTAACCATTGGACCACCAGGGAAGTCCCCAGACCCAGGGATTTGAGATCTCCTCCTTGGATGCTAGTGTCAGATGACTGGCCCTCAGTCCAGTCTCACTGGCCCACGTGGACTCGGACATGCAAAGCATGTCCGAATCCAAACCCTGTGGCAGCTGCTGCCCAGGGGCTGGCAGGTTCCCTTCAGTTTGAGGGTGATTCTGGCTTGTGCTCCCTGTCAGCATTTATGGAGGAGATGTTTCCAGCCCCAAACCAGTCCAGCCAAGGGGGCACAGAGGATTTCCCAGCTGCTTTAAAACAGCCACCATCTTTATATTGAAAAAGTCAGGTTGCTTTGAATAGCACCCAGTTTCTGCCTAACAGTGGACCAGAAGGGCCCCAGGCTGTAGAAACACCAAGCTCTTGTCTCCGTTTGCCCTGGCCAAGCCAGGCTTGCTGATGGCCTGTGCTCCCAAGTGCTGAGTTCAGAGAAGTCCTGACAGGGCCCCCAAGACCTGCCTGTCTCCAAGTGAGGAGGACACACCCTACTGCCCTTCCCGGTGGAAGAGCGGTTTCCCTCCTGCCTGCTTTCTCCGACCTCGACCTCGCTGTGTGCACCTTGGCAGATGAGCTGATCCGCGAGGTCACCATCAACTGTGCGGAGCGGGGGCTGCTGCTGCTGCGGGTGCGGGACGAGATCCGCATGACCATCGCCGCCTACCAGACCCTGTATGAGAGCAGCGTGGCGTTCGGCATGAGGAAGGCGCTGCAGGCCGAGCAGGGGAAGTCAGACATGGAGAGGAAAGTGAGTGGGTTCACCAGGAGCCTCTGCGAGCCTTCTGTCCACCTCAGGGCCACAGCCTGTCACGCCAGCACCCAACTCTGGCCTCCGAGGGTGCTCTCCCATCACCTCAGCGAGAACCGTTTGGTTCAGTGTCATGGCCGGTCCTGGGGTGACGGAACTGTCTCTCCTTGGACAAGCCCTGCCAGTCACTGGCCTCCCACTGGGTGGCAGTACAGACCCTGGCAATGCCTTGGGTCGGGCAGCTGTGTCCCAAGTCCCCTCCACCCAGGGACTCACACCACCCCATCCTCTTGGTGACGTCGCAGGATGACTGGGGTTTCTGTCCGCAGATTGCAGAGTTAGAAACGGAAAAGCGAGATCTGGAGAGGCAAGTGAACGAGCAGAAGGCAAAATGTGAGGCCGTTGAGAAGCGGGAGAGCGAGAGGAGACAGGTGGAGGAGAAGAAACACAATGAGGAGATCCAGTTCCTGAAGCGGACGAATCAGCAGCTGAAGGTAACTGTTGCACCGGCCCAGGTGGAGCGCCCCCAGCCCCGGCCCCGGCCCCAGGCCCTGCCAGCCAAGCAGAGCAGCCCAAGCCTTTTGTCCTACACTGCCTTTCAGTACACCCAAGGAGTCAAGGAAGCTGACTCTTTTGGGGAGAGGTGAGGGATCAGAACGCAGATTCTCTGTCCTTCTGGTTTTGGAGACAGGTTCTGTTCTCAACTCTGAACCCCCATGACTCCTCAGCCTGGCTCTCCAGTGGATTTTTGTTTCCCTTCGGGTAAAAGTTCCTATCTTCTGGGAGAGGTTGGTGCGTCAAAGGTGGGACTTCTGTCCTGTGGCAGCTGGCATTTCGGAGCCTCCTCAGAGGGGGCTGGGTCTCTCCAGTGGGCTTTCGGGGGTGTGCTTTCCTATTGCAGTTGCCTAGAAAGAGGCACTGCATTTGTGGGGGCAGGGGGTAAGGGAAGGCCCTTTGAGAGGGAAGAACCAAATCAGGAAACTTCTCCTGGTGCACGATCAGAGGAACTCAGCTGTAGGTGTTTTTCATCAAAGCCCTTTTGCTGACAGTATACTTTAATCCGACTGAGCTGGAGGGAGGGAGGGGGACTTGGTGAAAAGGGCTGGGCAAGGGGCCAGGCCTCTCGAACTCCAGGCTGTCTGTCTGGTCCAGAGGTTCTCAGAAGTTGGGCTCCAGACAGCATCATCCTCATCACCACAGCTTTTAGAAATACAGATCGCTGGGTCCGGTCCAGAGCTGCCCAATCAGAAACTTTGGGGTTGGGGGCCAGCAAGCCAGTCTAACCGGGTCTCCAGGCGATTCTGATCCTCGCTCAAGTTTGAGAACCACTGCTCTAGACATACGGCCTATTGGTGTACAGTGTCCATCTCCCATGGCCCTGGCTCGGAGGGGCCCCTGGATGTATCTCCCTCTCCTCCCTAGTTTCACAGAAGCTTACATTCTTATGATTGGCAGGCTTGTGGGTGCTACAAGCCAAGAAGGCCAAGCCTTTGAGATAAAGAAGGGCTTGTGTTAATTGCTAGTGGAGGATGACAGATTTTCTCCTTGGCAAGTTGAACAAAACAAATTTTCGCAGCCAGATGTGAATCTGTTTACTTAGCAGTCTCTGAGGCTGCCTCCCTTATCTGCCTTATTCTTTCATCATAAGCCCAAGTTCCCCAGTGCCTCCTATGGTATTGGCGGCAAGAGCAAAGCAGCATACCTTGGCATCTTTCTAACATTTGCAAGCAACCTTGTTATCCCCGGGGCGAAGGACTCTTTAGAAGTGAGTTATTTTTATTGGCTCAAAGCTGCATTCCAAATAAAGCATTGTTTGCAGTCCCCAGGATAGACCTACTTAAAGGTCTGTCCACACACCATGATAGTGAATTATTTTACTGGCTGCCACAGGAGCAGAGTAAGTAACTCCCAAGTGTCTGAAGCTTTACATACAAGATGGACAGCTCCCTACTCACCAGTAGCAATTTTCTCTAATTGGGTGTCAAGTTGTCTCAGTGGCTGAAAATTTGCTGTTTCCCAAACCTCTTGTCCCAGCACAGAGCTCCCAGGCTCCCAAATGAGAGAGCCAAATGTTTAACTTAGTAGAAGTATTCAGGCCTGAAATGTGAGCCGTGAAAAAACCACTATTTCAACAACTTTTATTCAATTTCCTTTTCAATGCCTTATATTATACACTGAGCAGCTATTGTATGGAAAGCAGGCCAGCTCTGATTTCTCCTAATGCAGCAAGACTGAATGCCAAGCCATAAACCAGCTAATCTAGAAAACATGGAGTTGGAAATGAAGGGAAAAAATCATTGGAGTGGCAGCATCTGGATCATTCCTCCAGGAGACTTTTGTCACCTCTCAGCTGTTTGTGTTAGGCTGCATGTTTCAAATATTAATGGAGTTTGTTTCTGTTTTTCAGGCCCAACTGGAAGGCATTATTGTGCCAAAGAAGTGATAATTTCCACGTGGGTCTCGGCAAGCACTAACGACCCCATCATAAGCCCTTTGTAATAAAAAGCTAGTTTCCTGCGTGAAGGAAGCCATCCCCCGCCCCTTAGCACCACCTACATATCTGTCAGAAGTCACACCACTGCCCGTGTTGTGCAGCACCTCAGGTCTGCCAGCCAGGCTCCAGGCTGGACAACGGAAGGCAGTGCAGCCCAGGTGGTCTCCGCACGTGGCCAACCTTGGCACTTGCCAACTCCGACAGTGAGACTTAGAACTCACCCCTCTTGGCTGTACCCGTCTCAGGTGGAGCGGCTGCTTTCTCGTCGTCTCTCCACTGCATCACTTATTTCCGGTCATAGGAAGCTGCTTCTCTGCCCCGTTTCTGGTCCACAGCTCACCTTGTCCCTTAACCTTGTCCTTATTTGATGTCTTTTCATTGTCCATACTCCAATGAAGTTCTAACACCTCATTTTGGAGTTTTCCGTTGATACCGTTTCATCTTATCCCTGCTCACCAAGTCACTGGGCCCTTTCCTCCCTGCCACTGCATACTGCTGGGTAAGAGGCAATGGCAGGGAGTCACACCCACAAGTTTCAAGAAAGTGAGTGTCTGCCGGAAAGAAATACAGGTCGAGGTGTCCACTGTGAGCTGCCCGGACCTTGCTCCTCCCCCACTGATTGGATCTTTTTACCTTACTCTGCAGAAAATCAAACCCCAGCCCTACAACCCTCTGACTAGCCCACACCTCACATGCAGTTCTCATTATTATTAGTGGCCGGGCCACGGCGAGGAGACAACTGCATTTTATTCTTCCTCATAAGCTAGACTCAAAGTTGGAGGCTCAGAACTCCTCTGGTTTCACAGACCCAGAGACTAAATTAGCGACGTAAATCTGATTCAGGGCAGACTAGCAAAATGACTAAGTTCCATCATTCAAACTTCCCAAGTAGCATAACTAAGAAAGCACTAATATCTCCCCTCGCTGGAAGGCGCTAGGTGCGCGGACCTGACGCCTGTCTGGCGAGGGCTTCCAGGCTCCCTCAGAGAACTGCAGGCCAACAAGAAGAGCTGTGTTCCACTGAGTCCAACAAGCCCTCTATACTTTCATCTCAAATCTAAAGTCACAGCTTTTGCCCTCATCCAGGTGTCCCAAGGCACCAGCCCCCAGATTCCACTAAAACAGCCTGTCTGTGCTCCGTTATCTTCATGGGAAAGAGCTGTGGTCACGGAGATGTTCTAGATCCACAACTCCTTGACTGTAAAGCAGTCATGTCCTAACTGGGTTCTCCTAACAGACCCAATGAGGAACACTGCAAGCTGCTGTGGCCTTTTCTTCGTATTTTAAAGCCTAGGCTCTGTACACAACATCCATAATATTAAAACAAAAAACAGTTCTATTCCAAACTAAACCGCTCATTGCTAGTACAAAATAAATACCACACTCCGTCTTTTCTAGACCTCGGCCCTGTTTCTGTCAGACCCCTGTTTCATGCCAGGGTTATACTCTTAGGACTCAGAGGACTAACTCATTCGTCAGGAGTTCGAGTGGACTCCATCACTGAAATCCTCGGGGGTGAGGAGTTCTCTTTACTCTCACTAGTACTGGTGGGTGGTTTCAACTGTCCAATCTCAGAACAGATGCATCATGGCCTTTGAAATGCCAACTGGGCATGAAGAAAATGAACAGTTTCTAGTTGTGAATCTTCATATAATTTAATAGACAACTTTTAACACGTTACTGCTTATGTTTGGCTTTCTTGTGTCTGTGTTTCTGCCCTTCTGAGTCGGTGGTCTTCTTTTTGTTCCTGTTCCTATTCTTCACGTTGTGTGTTTCATAGTAGCGTACGCCGACTTTTCTAGATCGCTGCTGCCGTGCTTCTCGCCTCCTCTGTAAAAAATGGCACACACACCAAGAGGGGAAAAAAACCAATCAAACAAATGCTGGAAGGCATAAAGAGGCCCCTCTGTTTCTCTGTGCTCCGTTCCCACGCGGCTCCCACGAGTACTGGCGGCAGCACGGACGAGGGCGGCTTCACCTCCCAGACTCAAGCCTGCACCTCCTCTGTAGCTTGTGACAACTCCGAGTGACAGGCTGTGATGCGGCCCAACCCTCAGCCAACGCCCGAATCTTTTCTCTGCACTCCTGCCAAGTGGTCCTCGGGTCTAAGGCTGGACACTCATTACAAGCTCGCCACCTCCCAAAGGGGACCCTCCAGCTCTCGAGAGCCTGGTTACAGAGCTGAGCTTCACGGACGGCAGCCATCTGTCTGCCTACACAACTCGGCTTGTCATGTGTCATTTCCCTGAGGCCACGTAAACCCAGCATTCTTTCCAATAGCAGTCCGCGAGTTTGAGGACACTGATTGGCATTCTTGAAACAAGACATACATTCAGCTGACCTTCATGCAGTCAAGGTCAACTCTTGATCCTATTTCACTGACCCCAACCAGGTCACTTAGGACTGGGGTTCCTTGACTTAAACTCTAGAGCATTAATTTCATAAAGTGTGAGTTGTAAGAAATGGACTTCCCCGCTCTACTCTATACTGGGTGATGCTGAAGACCAAAACACGTGCCTCCTTAGATGTAAGCGTCCTGCGAGTTTTGTCTGGCTGCTCCTCTTCCCTCTGGGCCTTCCTCTTCTTTCCCTTTTTGGGAGGTGCTGGAAACGAAACACGAACACACACAGAAAAGAAATGGGAATTTTTAATTTAAAATGTGCCTGTGAATCCTAAAGTGGGAATGAGCTTGATATGCTGGAGGAGGAAGGCAGAAGGCCGGTGTGAACACAGAGTGGTGTGAAACACGGATAAAATCAGGACGAGGCCAGGAGGCTGCCAGATCGGGGGCAGGGGTGGGGGTGTGCTCCCAGGCCTCCAGTTTATCTTGAAAACATACTCGATGTAGAAGTTATTAGAATGACTGCATAAAGAATAAATATATGAACCATCTGCCCGCCCGAAGAAAATCTGTCTTTGGATCCACCCTTAGATTCCAAGTTTAAAAATGTATTCTTTTTAGAGGAAGTTTCTTGAATTACCAATTTAACCCCAAGAAATGTGCAGAATAAAAACACGATAAGGACTCCCCTGAGAGCTCAGTTGGTAAAGAATCCGCCCGCAGTGCACAAGACCCGTTGGATTCCTAGGTCAGGAAGATCCACTGGAGAAGGGATAAGCTACCCACTCCAGTACTGCTGGGCTTTTCCCTTGTGGTTCAGCTGGTAAAGAATCTGCCTGCAATGCGGGAGACCTGAGTATGATCCCTGGGCTGGGAAGATCCCCTGGAGAAGGGAAAGGCTACCCTCTCCAGTATTCTGTCCTGGAGAATTCCATGGACAGTATAGTCCATGGGTTCACAGAATTGGACACGACTGGGTTGAAGGGTTCAATCCCTGATCTGGGAGGATCCCACAGGCCATGCGGCAATTAAGCCTTGCACCACAACTACTGAGCTGGAGCTCTACAACAACAGAAACCATCAAAATGAGAACCTGTGCATTGCAACGATGAGGAGCCACCGCTCGCCACAACTAGGGAGAGCCTAATAGCAGCAATGAAGACCCAAAGCAGCCATAAAAGATGTTTTTAAAAAAAGATAAAGACAATTTGTGTGATAAATAGTAAGTGGAACCAAGATAATTTGCCAGATATGATAACTATCAGGATGACAGTACAAAAGATAATTCCCGAGATGAAACTTAAATTTCCCAAAGTTTTGAAGATGTATATCGCATCTACCTGATTTCAGTAATTTAACTGTACCTGTATCATCTACATCTTCTTCAGCTTTTCTTTTTTTTTGTCCTTCGGATTTTGCAAAAACCATTTCACTCAGTCCCTTGGATATCCTAAAAGGGAAGAGTCAGATAATGAAACCGTCTGACATTTCCCTCCACTGCCCACAGCCCACACAAACGTGAGGATGCTGACAAGCTCCCAGATGAAAGAAACCTGCTCCTCTTCATGTGGTTAACGCCACTGGTAGAAGCAACACCATTTCTGCAGCCCCTGGACATTTGTAAAAGACCCAACCACTACGCTTCTCAAGGTTCAGGCAGCTGTACATTTAAAAAATGTATAGCAACACCTTCCCCTACCCTATAAAAAACTCCTTATGGCAAGTTTCTGGGAAAATGAATAAGCGCACAGCAATCTGTGAGATCAAGAGGACACTACCTGATTGCTGAAAACTTCTTAGCTTTGGCTTTGTTTAAAAACCTCTGGTACTTGGCAATCTTTTCATCCAGGGCTTGAATAACGGCCTTAGTGGTGCGTCCCACGTGTTCCTCCTCGGACTCTGCATAAGACTCGTCCTCATCGTCTCCTGGGTACTCCTGTTCCTCCTCCTCCTCCTCCCTCTCCGCAGAAAGGCTCTCCAGCTCATCATCGATATCGGACATCTCCAGAGGAACCAGATCATCCCCAGAAAACTGAGGCGCAACGTTGATCTTGCCAAAGTTCTGCCGGACCCGCGCCAGAATCTGCTGCATTTCTGAATCGATGCCACAGTGCCGGGGCTCCTCTTTTTCCTTCTTGAGGATGGATTCCGACTCCTCACCTACTGTTTCTGTGTCTTTCTCTCCTGGGTTGTTCTGGGTTGTTTCTGCAGCAACTTCCAAAGATGAGGAGGATGGAAGCTAATCAGGACAGAAGGGTGGGGGTGGAAGAGAAATGGAATCGGAAAATGAAAACTCAATTTCTTTTTTTATTTTGTTACATTGGAGTACAGTTGATTAACGGTGTTGTGTTAGTTTCAGGTGTAGAACCGAGTGATTCAGTTACACATATACTTGTATCTCTTCTTTTTCAAAAAATTTTCCCAATTTATAATACTGCGCAGAAGTCCCTGCTGAATTTCTGAACTTACACATCATGCTCTCAAACAATGCAGGCCTCTTCTCAGGACCAAGGCAAAGTGTCAAAAAAACATGCACGTCTCAGTCATGTTGTTAATGTAGCATTTAGTCAATGTGCACTAAGCCCTGAACCCAGCATAGAGGATGAGAGGAATACAGCTACGCTCCAAAAGGGTGCATCAACTCAAGAGTACTCAGCCATCAAAACCAAAACCACTAGACACTGTGGACACAGGAGGTTGCCTACACCATCCCTGAGGACTGAAGGATCAGGGCTGCTGAGAAAGCACGTCCCCAGGGAGCACACACCCCAGGGGAAGAATGGAGGCCCAACAGAACGCTGAGGGCCCAGGAGGTGCTAGTTTAGAAAGTGCTGAGGGTGGAGGAGAGGCACCGATGAAGCGCTGCGCAAGAGGAGTGGGAGGAAACGGAAGGTTCAGAACCAGCCCTGAGGTGGCGAACACTTAGATGCCAGGCATGTTTTGGGGAAGGGGCAGAGGGAAACGTGGGCTGGCAGTGTGAGGCCTCATGTAGTGTCACTGGGCACTCAGAGCTGAGGCTGGAAGAACCCATGGGATTTTCCAAAGGCGAGGTGGCTGCACAAAGCACTAAATACATCAGGAATCCATGAAATTCAGGAAACAGTATACAAAATTCCTACATATGCTTTCATGTTTTTCTGTTGAGGTAGATTTTTAGCTTTGGGATTCTCAAGGGAGTTTCTGCCACCACCAAAAAGAGAGAAGGGCAAGTCACAGAGCGGGGAAAACTGACTGTCTCAACTTAACAGCTAGACATGGAGGAAGAGTTAGAGAAAACCCCACCGTTTCCACACAGGGTCACATGGGGGCAAAGATGGTCTCCTTGGGCCAGAGGCCTCAGCCCCACCAGCCACAGTGCTGCCCACCCTGTGGCCGCCCTCCAGAACCAGGGCACATCGGGCTCCCCTTGCCTCAGCTGTTAGGGGATACCGCTCCCGACACCTGGAACCTCTTCTGTGACATCCATGGAGCTCCTGCTTCAGGTTACCAAGGTCTCCCCTAAAAGGCCCCTTCCCCAGAGGCCATCCCTAACCACCTCACTTACAAAGCACTCCTGTCTCCCACAAACCCTCAACCTGGTTTAGTTTCCCTCATGGCAATCGGTACATCCTGACATCACATATTTATCTGTGTACTACGTGTCTTCCAATAGTGTAATAAAAATATGCATTTGGCCTTTGACCCCCAGTTCCTGGCACAAGAGTTCCTAAAACCTTTGGTGTCTCTTGTTATTCTTAGTAAGTCCCTCTGCCCCAATTCAGTTAACGCTAGTGAGATAACCGTGCTAGGACCCAGCTTCAGACTAGGAGCGGCCACCGATCCCAAGCAACTGCTGACAAGGCTGGAAATTGAGTTCAATCACTGACGGCTACTGAGCCTGTCAACTGCACCTGTGTAAGGAAGCCTCTGGGCTGGTGAGCACCCTGACGTGCTGAGAGCGTGGCCTGCCTGGAGAGGGTGTGGACACTCCATGCCACCCTCCACCCCATAGGTGCCCTATGCACCTGACATTCGGCTATTCCTGTCTTATATTTTTTATAACAAACCAGTAATCACAAGCAAATCACTTTCCTGAGTTCTGCAAGTCCTTTCAGCAAATGATCACACATGGGAAGCCCTGAATTCGTAGTCAGCTGGGCAGATGTGTGGGTAGCCTGAGAACGCCATCTATCCTGGCACATGAAGTGGGGGCAGTCTTGTGGGATTTCAGCCCTTAACCTGTGCAGTGTGCACTAACTCTGGCAGTTACCCAGCTGGTGTCCGGAGCTTGCATAACAGGTACAGAAAGATGAAGCCTATCTGGGATCAGCAAACACCTCCACTGGCACATGGACCCCTCCACTGGCACATGGACATGGACATGTGTGTGTGCGCGTGTACAGGAGGGCAGGGCCCTGTCCTGCAGTACTGGTTGTCTGGTGGATTTAGGGGGAGAGGAGAAAAGGTTGAGTAACATCAGTTTCAGGTATGTTGATTTTGAAATGCTGGAGAAAATATTCAAACGGAAATTTCTAGCTGACAATGGAAACTCTGGGACTGGAGCCAAGTGAGAGGATATAAGAGAAATATGGACCCCAAAGACTGGCATGAAGCAAAACTTAAAGCCATCTCTTCAAGAGACTTGGCTGAGCTCTGAAGAAGACCCTAGAAATAGAAAACCAAAGTGCCCAAGTTGGAGTCTTGCGCAGCCCACTGCCGGGAGAGAGACATGGAATGGTTGGGAAGCTTCTCAGGGTAGCTCAGAGCCCCCAGACGTAAGACTTTCCCTGAGCATCCACTGTACCACTCTCCTTTCCCGCCTGATCACGCGATTCCTGAGGGCAAGGACCATGCTATCTAATCCCGTGCTCCCAGTGCCCAGCACCTGGCTGGGCTTGTGAAACAAAACAAACCTTGGAAACGTCTCTGTTCTTCCAGCAGAAGACTAGACATTGAAGCTGTAAGCGAGCACTCGCATGTAATGAGCTCTCCTCCTTCAAAGCCCTGAAGACTGGCATTTACACGCAGTCTCCTATCACACCTCTACTTCCAGGTAACCCCCCACAAGGTCACAGCCAGTGGCACCTGGGGAGACACTGCAGTTCAAAGTTATACCCCAAAGGAAGATGACTGCAGTCCAAAGACATGCGGGTCAGTAACCCCACTTCCAGAGAGGTGGGTCCACCCTTGTCTTACCTCGGGGGCTGCTGGGGGTTCTGCATTGGGCGGCTTGACAAAGAAAGGAATTCGGCCCCTCTGCCAGTCATTGAGGACCATCTTCCCCACAGTCCGCAGGTCGGGCTCTCCACCCTGAAACATTGCAGAAAGATGCCCGATTCAAACAACCAAGCCGCCTCCCGCTTTGGTGGCACGTCGCTGTCCCAGCTGTCAGTCACCACCTTGCCGAGGTTCATACTTCACACTGCTCACACACATGTATCAAAAAAAAAAGGTCCACACCACACATTGTGCACACAGGCCTGAAGCAGGTCCCAGTCTGAATTCTCACAAACCTTGGCTCACCTTTAATAACTTCCCTGTCCGGAAAGCTAGCTTCTCCAGAAAGTCCTCAGTGTTCTCCCAAGAATCAATCTTGTATGTCTTGCTGATATATTCTGGTTTTGCTCGTTCAAGTACAGCACCAATGTGGTCTTCAGGAGTCTTAATTTTTTCAACTTGAACCTAAATGTTGAAGGGAAAGCTCCTGCTTACAAACTTCAGTATGGAAAGAGTGAAGCTCCGCGTGCTCTTTGTAGTCATGTCTGAAAATAGATTTCAACGCCTCAAAGCACTCGAGCCCGGAGGTGATGAGACATGGTTGGCTGGAAGGAGCGCCATGGAGAGCCAACCGCAGCCGGGAACCCGGAACCCCGCTCTAATCTGGCTCTAATCCGGCTCACCACAAACGGATGGCACGGCTTCCGCAAGCACCTTAAACTCAGAATGCTTTGTGCTACTGACTTGCAGAAATGGTTAAAAGTCTGCCGATTCCAGGACACAAAGAGAAGGGGATAAATAGTTTAAGGAAGGAGGGGAGGAACCGTCCAGGATGTATATAGCCAGAAACACTGGCAAAGGTTAAGTGGAATCATTTAAAGCTCTCGGTTGTCTTCAGAAACAAGTGAGGAAATGACCGAGTTCCAAAATGACTCAATCCATAAACCCACGAAGATGAATTATTGCTAAACATAAACAGGCCCTGCTTCCCTCTGGATCCCGTGTGTAAACGACAAACGCTCTTGTGGGATGACGTTGACCAGATATGCCCTTCAGCATCCTCAAACAGGCTGAAGTGGAACAGAGAGGCCGCCCTGTTCAGTGTCATGTTCCTCTAGTCTGGCCAGACAGGCTGACCCCAAGCTGCCTGCTGAATGAGTAAAAAGCAGAGGTCTCCAGAGCTCCCCACAGCACGCTCCCCTCAAAGGCAAACAAAGAGCCTCCCGGGACCAAAATACTCACGACTCCTTTCAGCACAATGTCCGTCTCCGAGTCCTCGGAGGGGTAAACCACACCCGGACAGTCGATGAGGAAGATCCGACGCATCAAGGTAATGTACTGCCAGACCTAAAAGCAGAGACTTCCGTTTCTGACTGCTCCGGGTCAGTCCCGGAGGGGTTTCACGAAGCCCTGATGCTCACCGAACAAGAGAGGGGGCTGGGGCTGGGGGTCAGGTACGGAGGTGGTCATAGAGCAGCAGCCTGCTAGGTAATGAAGCTCCAAAGCCCCTCCTCTGTATGCCACGCACGAGGCACTTCCACGAGGCATAAACTATAGTTTCCATCAGCTAAGCGTCTAAAAATAATGCAGAGGCAGGCTCTCCATCCAGGATTGTGCAATGACGTCCAGTAAAGCTTTCTCTGACGTCTCTAAAAGTGCTTCTGGAAGCTTCACGCTGCTTGGCCCCAGTTCCTTTCAGCAGAACCATGCTGCACCCCACACTCCGTGTTCCAGGGCAGGCCCCCTACCCAACACAGTCTATCTTAAACTTGAATTTTCTTTCTTAAGCCAGACACCAAATTTTCTCTAGTTTTGTTTATCAAAGCAAAAGGTTGGAGTGACAAGAAAACAAGACTCAAGTGGCACACAGCAAACCATGGCAAAAGCAGGCAGTGGCGCACAGAGTACTCTTAGTCTTATCAAAAGGGCAGACACAGCTCCAGGACATCGCCACCTGCGACAAGGAGGCCAAACTCCCAGCGGAAATCTTCATCCGAGAGAGGCAGACAGACATGTCCGTGTCCTGAATTACCACCCTCCGTGGGAAATAAGTCAGAGTAAATAAGACCCCTTGAGCCAGATGTACCTTTGTTTCACCTGCGATGGGGGCCACGTTGCAGACCTTCTTGGAGCGCAGTGTGTTTATCACAGAGCTCTTGCCAACGTTTGGATAGCCAATGAACCCCACACTGATCTGCTTCTTGTCGGTGTGCAACTGTTCAAAGAAATGAATACACGCCACACACACCAGAGTGAGCGTCCTGGGACAAACAGGTTGTGTTCCTTTGCTGCCATAAAGAATACAGTACAAAACTACCGACGCGACTTGGTTTAAAGCCCAGACACGCACCACCAGCCTATTCTGAGTGGGCTGCATACACATCCTCATTAATAAATCAGAGGTGAGTCGGCGCCTCAGTCACTCATGTGAGGCTATTCTTGAATGTTTTAAGGTTGAAAGTATGTAGGCTGAGAAACAAAGAAAGAAACAGCTCGTTAGTCATCAGTTTAGAAGAATGCTGTCCACTGATACAATGTCTTCAGGGAGAACCTTAGCAGATGTACCAATCCCATGACCCACCCCTCCTCTTCTCTGCATACCACATTTTGCATTTTCACTGCCAAAGACAAACGGCAAAAGAAAAGAAAGGCAGTCTCAAAAGCTAGATAGCTGGATGAGAGTCTCAAGGAGGCAGAGCTCAAGAACAGTCTACAAATCAATGGGGGCTTCTGACTAGAGACAGAGGACTGAACATCCATGATTGCCTCACTCCCTCCACAAACCCCCTAGAACCACAGCAGTGAGAATTCACACACACACCCTCACACCCACAGAGCCAATAGCAGTGTGAATTCACATCCCCTCCACCCCCATGCCTGGTCCCCAGAGAGCCAAACACATAAAACAGAAGCATGAGCTAGAGATGAGACAAAACAAACTAATGTGTGATGTTAACAGAATATTACCAGTTAAAAAGCAGTATCTAACTTGACCCACTACAAAATATGAAAGCTACGTGGCTGCAAAGGTAGAAAAACTAAAAACGCAGCAAATACACTGCAAAATGCAGTGAATACAGGCCTTGGGAACAGGCAGTACAGTCCTCTCTAAGGCTGGGACTCAAATCCAGAGGACTGACCAGTGGACTGTCTGTACAGACAGTCACACCTCTCCTTCCCCTGCCCAGCACAGGCGTCCCAACTTCTCTGCCCCGGAGTCTTAGGAGACAATAACTGTTTTGGAACCCTGTATGTCTGAAAATATTCCTAATTTTCAGGCCTGACAAGGACCCTAGATTTAGACATGACAGTTGCTGAAAGCAAGTGTTCAACGTCTAAATACTGAATAGGGCAACTCCAGGCCCCTACTCCCACTGCACTCCTAGAATCCTGGCAACTAAGTCCACACACCCCCAAGCTGGAGACAGGAAGACTCCCTTCTAGGGAAACTCACAGGTCCAGGAGTAAGATCTACAGACGGGGACATCCTTGATGAGTCAGTGGACAGGGCTCAGCACTTCCACTGCAAGGGGCACAGGTCTGATCCCTGGTCAGGGATCCAAGATTCTGCATGCTGCATGGGGCAGCTAAAATAATAATAAGAATAGACCTACAGAGAGCAACATCTAGAATGCCCTCCAACAAAATTCTGTTTCTTCCCAGTCACCCTACGGTAAAGCCTCTCAACAAGCCTACCCCCTGCATAAAGCTTCTATAGCCTTTTTTTTTTTGGTGGCTCACTCTTAAACATGAATGGAGAACCAAGAGTAAGCAGACACTGCAAGTGTGACTCTAGTAGAAAAGACAGGAAAACCACAACCTGGAGGCGACAGTGTCAGTGCAGGAAAATGTGGAGGACAATCCCCAATACCACTATCCTCATCGTCCTCAGACAGAGAAGCCAGTGAATCCAGGAAACAAAAACAGGCTGTTAAAGCGGGGAGGGCGACTGGGAGTTAAATAAGAGCTTTCGGAAGTTAAACATTAAAAGGGAGAGGCAAAACATTTCATGATAGAAGAACTAAATGACTGAATCAAGGTAACTGCCCAGAAAATTGGACAAAATGTCATAAATGTACTGAAGCAAAGAAAATTCAACAATTGGGACTTCCCTGGCAGTGCAGTGGTTAGAACTCTGCACACCCACTGCAGGGGCATGGGTTCGCTCCCTGGTCGGGGAACTAAAACCCCACAAGCCACGTGGCAAGGCCAAAAATAAAAACAAAGAAGATTCAATGTGGTACCTTCAACATTCTAAGAACAAATGGTGTGAGGGTAGAATGAAGAAATTTGCAGAAGGCAAGGTCTCAAAAAAATGTTCCCCCAAAGTACTCTTCCTCAGAAAGCTTTTGGAAAACACATTTCATCAAAAAGAAGGAATAAACCAAGAAAGAAAAGAGATTCAATGAACAAGGGAGTCAACACAGGAAACAGCCATATGAATTCTCAGATGATGGTGAAAGATCCCAGGAAGACCCGGCAGCAGTTTGGGATGTGGCCCCACCTGGACGGGAGATGCTGGACACTCTGAAAGTTTCCACGCTATCAAGGATTTGGTGACACATCAGTGACAAAGCGGAGCTACTTAACACCAGATAAAACTGAAGGTCCTATTAGAAAGGAATTATAATCATAGCATTGTGGATCAGCAGGGACTGACACTTCAGTCATAATACTGTAAACACTGAGCAAATAGTAGTTTAACCAAATGCCGTACAAGGACACAGGAAGTGGGGAGAGAGGACGGGGTAAGAAACCTAACTCTCATTTTCCACAGCAGGAGCTTAACAAACACATAAAACTGAGCAGGGTGGGGAACGAAGAAACAAACTCATCAGATCAGATCAGTCAGATCAGTCGCTCAGTCGTGTCCGACTCTTTGCGACCCCATGAATTGCAGCATGCCAGGCCTCCCTGTCCATCACCAACTCCCGGAGTTCACTCAGACTCATGTCCATCGAGTCAGTGATGCCATCCAGCCATCTCATCCTCTGTTGTCCCCTTCTCCTCTTGCCCCCAATCCCTCCCAGCATCAGAGTCTTTTCCAATGAGTCAACTCTTCGCATGAGGTGGCCAAAGTACTGGAGTTTCAGCTTTAGCATCATTCCTTCCAAAGAAATCCCAGGGCTGATCTCCTTTAGAATGGACTGGTTGGATCTCCTTGCAGTGCAAGAGACTCTCAAGAGTCTTCTCCAACACCACAGTTCAAAAACATCAATTCTTCGGCGCCACCATCAATTTAAACTCATAAGTGTGTACAAAAACATGGAAGAAAATGCCAGAAGTAACAGCCATGAATTTCTTCTGGGAAGCAAGGAAGGGTAGGACAGAGGTCATGTATCCTTTGTTAGAAGCCAGGTAAGATGAACTGAACTCATGAATATAGAGTCACAGGTGCAGAACAGGAAATTTTGAGGAGGTCTGCTTTCAGGGCCTCCCTGAGGAACTAGTATCTGACCAGGGATCAGAGGCTGGAGTCCAGCAGAGTCCCTTCTAGGCAGAGGGGAGAGAATGCATGGCCCAGGAGCCCAGAGTGGAGACAGTGTTAGGAGTGGGCAGGTCATCAACCCGAGCAGAGGGTGGACCATTCAACTCCAGGGACATGGCAGAAAGCAAAGCAACGTTCGTCGGGGAAGGGGGTACAGGCTGAGCTAGAGAACATCTGAGGATCCCCTGAGGCTCTGTGAGTGTTTACATCTCCGGAACACACCATCCTCACTACCAAGAAGATGTAGGAGGTGAGACACACTCTGGGAAGAGAACTTCTCACACCAACCCACAGCCTTCCAACTCCAGGAGGGGCAGGCCAGGTTTCGATACCTTTCCAAACTGCCGCAGAAGCTGAATAAACGCTCCTTTGCCAAAGGGATTAGTAAGACTCGCATGAAAAGCAAGTGTCGGGTAATCCTGGGAGAGGACGGCAACCCATCGTTTCTAAAGGGAGACAAGAAAGAAGCTGGTAAATTGGAAGTTGTTTATTTACAGCACAGGAAGAACCAGAGAGTGAATGGCAGGACGGTGCTTCACATACACAGCTGTCCAAGGAAAATGCTAGCTGTACCTCTTTGAAATATTTTTTCAAGTATGACAGTTGATGCTGTTTTTTGTCTTATAAACACAAAACAGTATTCCCAAAATGCCTTCACTGTTACTAAATGCAATTAACCTAACATAATGTGAAACGGGCCAGGGGCTGCAGCTGCCGCCCCTTCTAAAGGGCCCACACCAGTCCTCCTGTGGGCACTGCGGCTGTGCCACTGCCAACCATCAGGGATCAAAGGTAACTGCCCATCATCAATGAAGCCCATTTGAGTTTTGCTCTCAGTGAAGACACCTCAGTAACTACAACCTCAACAGTGCAACACTTTATCTGCTGCCCCAAATCCTAGTAATCACGACACCTACTTATTCATGGATAACGAGCCACGTGGCCTTGGTTATCTGTTTTGCATTAGCAGCTGTACTTACCGTTGCCCAGGTTGGAACAAGGTCACATTTGTTAAGAACAAAAATGAGATGTTTCCAGGGTTTCTCTTTTTTCAGGTAAGTCTCAATGTGAGGGGAACGTGTACCCATTGGATCTCTAGCATCAAGAACTTGAACCACAACATCTGAGGAATCTATCACCTGCAAATTCAAAGAAGAAAAAGTGATTTGCTACAGTAGTACAAAGGCAAAATGAAAGCGAGAAGGCATTTAAGGGAACCTGGGAAAAATAAAGCAATAACACGGATAACCTCTCAACAGTCTTAGGAGGAGGGCAGGTTGTAGCCAATCGCAAAACCCAGTAGTCAGTATTCTAAAAAGTGTTTTTCATCCTGTGGGTATCTGAAACTTGTCAAAATTTCAAGCAGAACTGGCTTGGATGAAACCAGTCTATTTCACGACTGCTATGCAATAGTGAGTAGAATCATTTATTTCTTAAACCTCTAAGTTTCCTGTTATAAGTGTTATGTATTTTACCAAAAAGCTAAAAAATTTAGTTTGCCTTCATGGTACTAATTTCATTATGTTACCGTTTAATTACGTGACTATACTTGAAAGATTTTGTTACTGAGAACACTACTCAAATTCAGCTCAGCTAGTTGAATAGCACTGGACCAGGACTCAGGAGACACAAAGCCTCCTGCACCAACCACCTGGGTGAGCTGGGGAAGGTACTCAAGCTTTCTAGACCTGCATTCTCTTCTGTAAAACAAGAGGGCTGGACTAAGGAATTTAAAAATTTTCATGCAGCTCTAACAAATATAATAAATCTCAGTAGGAATATCATTTTAGCAGGCAATCCAAAGAAATGTCAATACAAACAGAGAATATATGAATCCATGTAATCTGGCTGTTACTATTATGTTAGTAATAAAGAAAAACGCAGTTATCTAAAACAACAGTAGTATATGCAAAGTCATATCCATCCTGGTTTCTCCATGGAGAGAGGATGGATGGATGGACAGAGCATCAGTAGGTCCAAGTCTGTTTTCTCACATAAGATCATGAAGGCCAAAGGAACCACTCAATGAGAGAAACTTTAAAGTCTTACCTTGTAGAGCTCACCCCATATTCTTTTAGACTGTCCCTTTTTAAATATCTCTTCTTGGGCTTCATTTCTAAATAAGAAAGCAACCAAAGTGAGCAACTGATGCACTATAACGATTAAAAGGATATTTTAAGGAAAAATCAATCACGTGCTCAGGGAACAGGGTATCAGGACTAGTTGTTATCAACATTGGTAATGATTAGAGAAATGCAAATTGTAACTACAATGAGGTATATCTCACACCAGTCAGAATGGCCATCATCAACAAGTTTACAAAAAATAAATGCTGGAGAGGGTTTTGAGAAAAAGGACCTCTCCGACACTGTTCATGGAAATGTAAATTGATACAGCCACTATGGAGAACAGTATGTGGGTTCCGTAAAAAACTAAAAAACAGAGAAAATATATCTAGAGAACAGAGAAAATATGTATCTAGAGAAAATTGTAATTCAAAAGGATGGATGAACCTCAGTATTCAATGCAGCACTATCCACAATAGCCAGGATGTGGAAGCAACCTCCATGTCCACTGACAGAGGAACAGATAAAGAAGATGTGGTACATATATACAATGGACTACTACTCAGCCATAAAAAGGAACAAAATAGTGCCATATGCAGAGATGTGGATGTACCCAGAGACTGTCATACAGACTGAAGTAAGACAGAAAGAGATAAATATTGTGTAATATTGCTTGTGCATAGAATCTATAAAAATGGTACATATGAATTTATTTGCAAAGCAGAAACAGAGTCACAGATGTGGAAAACAAACTTATGGTTACCAAGTAGGGAAAGGGGGGTGGGATGAACTGGGAGATTGGGATAGACATATATATACTACTATGTATAATACAGATAACGACATGAGAACCTCCTACATATAGCACAGGGAACTCTACTTAAAGCTCTGTGGTGGGACTTCCCTGGTGGTCCAGTGGTTAAGAATCTGCCCTGCAAAGCACGGGATGTGAGTTTAACCCCTGATCGGGGAACTAAGATCCCACATGCTGTGGGCAGCTAAGCCCAGGTGACAGTTACTGAGCCCACGAGCTGTAACTACTGAAGCCTGCGTGCCCCAGAGTCCATTCTCCACAGTGAGATAAGCCCCCACAGTGAGAAGCCTGCACGCCGCAACCAGAGAGACGCCTCCACTCGCCACACCAGAGAAAGGCCAAGTGCAGCAACCAAGACCCAGTGCAGCAAACATAAATGATAAATATATATATAAAAAAAATTTTAAGAGGCAGCTATAATTTAGGCAGTCTGTCACAGAGAATTATGAAAAGACAATCAGCAGGACCTGAAATGTAATTCACATGCCACAGCTCCAAAAGAGAGTGAAACTTTGCTGGTAAGGTTGAGAATCTGTTTACTAGCCTCAAAGATATTTACCCAATGTCTCTGGCACAAAAAAAATAGTTTTATGTTTCCCCTATTGCTGACTGAGGGCTTCCCTGGTGGCTCAGATAGTAAAGAATCTGCCTGCAATGCTGGAGACCCAGGTTCAATTCCTGGGTGGGGAAGACCCCTTGGAGAAGGGAATGGCCATCCATTCCAGTATTTTTGCCTAGAGAATTCCATGGACAGAGGAGCCTGGTGGGCTACAGTCCATGGGGTTGCAAAGAGTCGGATATGATTGAGAACTAACATTATTGCTGACTGTACCTTTTTGAGGTAGAAAAAATTCAAATCAGCAAAAACATACAAAGTTCAAAAAGCTCTAGGAAAAAATGAACTTGCTGCCTCTTCCTGCTTGGTCTCAAGTAGCTCGACTTTACCTCCAGGAGTCCCAGGGTTAGCGATGGGTGGAGGACAGCACCAAGGCGGTGGCGCTGATGCAGGGACGGCACATTTCCACCAGTGTGCCTGAGGGACGCGGGAGGGGGCACCGGGAGTGCCAGACTGGAAGACCCTTTCCGGAGGGCAATGGGGCAGCCACCGATCAAAAACCTGCCTACTCTTGGACACTGTCCTTTCCCCTAAGAATTTATCCTTGGGGGGCAATTCAGGATGAGAAAGAACTAGTCACACTAGCATTTTACCCTACAATTGTCTACCACAGGGGAAAACTTTGAACAGTATAAAATCTCCAAACGTGGAACTGGCCACGACAAAAACCTGCTCTGATGTGAAACATTCTGAAGGAGATCAGCCCTGGGATTTCTTTGGAAGGAATGATGCTAAAGCTGAAACTCCAGTACTTTGGCCACCTCAGGCGAAGAGTTGATTCACTGGAAAAGACCCTGATACTGGGAGGGATTGGGGGCAGGAGGAGAAGGGGACGACAGAGGATGAGATGGCTGGATGGCATCACTGACTCGATGGACATGAGTCTGGGTGAACTCCGGGAGTTGGTGATGGACAGGGAGGCCTGGCGTGCTGCAATTCATGGGGTCGTGACAAGTCGGACACGACTGAGCGACTGATCTGATCTGATCTGATAGTCACCAAAATATTAATAACAACAGAGGTGGTGGAATTAGGGGTTCTTCTTTTCTTTCTACTGCATTTCCAATTTAACTATATTTTTAAAAATTGCCTGTGACAGAATATACTGCTATTATTACGAAGAAAGTGTCACTTATTTTTATTTGGGGAGATTAAGAGGCCAATAGTAAATCATCTACCTTAAATTATCTTCCATCTGGCCCCAACCAATTTCACTAATTTTTCTAGTATAAGGGAAGAGGCTAACTCCATCTATGAGATAAGTCACTGAGCTTCTTGCAGGTAAATAACTGTATAGAAGATATCTGTTTTACAAAAGAGCAAATGCTGACATGTGCACGAACTTCAAAACAGTACCTCACACCAGTGTCTTCAGCTACCAAGTCACGATCCTTGCCCTGGTCATAGCTCTCAGTGGATGTTTCTGCATTTTCTATAAGTGACTGCATATCACTTGCAAATAAATTTGGCCGCTTCCTCTGCGCTTTGGGGCCAAATGTTGTTTCGAAGCTTTCAGTATCAAGGATGTGCACCTTTGCATTCTAAAGAGAAAGGAGAATTATAGGTAATGCTAAACAAAGCACAGAGAAAAAGCAAAAAGTTCAAAACCTACCCAGGAAAGGCTTTCTGCTCTCATTTTCACAAAGCTCAACCCATACCAAAATATGTAACATGAATACAGCCTGACTTCTCATCAGAAATGCTTATTTAAATAGCAAACACACTTGTTCCCCTCTTCTTCAAGTTCTGTAAGCTTCCTTGGAGAAATACAAAATACAAATAATCAAAGCAAATATGAATAGCTGTGTGTAAGACTTGCCAAAACTCAGCTTTATTTCATTTATCATAAACTTTTAGTCAAATGTAATTAAGGCTACAAAACTGAAAATTAGCTTCTCTTTTCTAACCCCCTTTTCCTCTTAAAGTTTTCAAACAAGTGCATAAAATTCGCCAAATTCACAGATTTTGTCAAGGACAATCATACTCAAATTTGTGTTTTTTTTTTAAACCAACTGTAAATGCCAACTTTTTCCTGGAAGTTAATTTCCTTCATGGCTAAAAGGAATTGCTTGTTTTGTAAGATGCATTTTAGTTTCAGATAACATTTTCCCTAATTTAGGTAACATTTTTTATTAAATGCACATGGAAAGTCTTCAGATGAAAAACATCTAGCAAAACTCCAAAATAATAGTTTAGATGTGATAAAAGGAACCTGATCCTAACTAGAATTTGATGTGCCTATAAAGGAGTTACGAGCAGAGGAATTTTTGAAGCAGGATGAAAGTCACAGTCTGGGTTAGGATCTATCACATAACAGTATGTTATTAATAGCCAGCAGAGAATATTCTCCGTTTTTAAAAAAAAATCACCTTCTGTCCTCAGTATAGGCTCCTGTATAAGCACCAGCTACTAAATTCAGAAGACAAAACAACCCCATGGCTTCTAAACAGAATCCCCTCCAACTCCTAAAGATCCTTAAGATATTATCATTTTCTCAGAGTCTCTAACCCATCTCTTGGTTTACTTTTACTCACTACACTCCAACAAGGGAACATCCCCACACAAAACAGTCACACTTCACATGAAAACTAGGTTCTAAAGTCACTGGGAAAATTATGACCAAAATTATCCTTAAAAATCTCTTAGCCTATAAAATACAGTACACCTGGATCTGTGTCTGTAAACCTATACCTCAGGAAGTACAATGTAGTGATATGCAGGGTACAATAAAATACACAAAGTACATTACAGTATTTTGACTGTAGTATTGCTATAGAAACATAGTAATTATTATGCACATATAGGTGAATGTGCAAAAGTTAAAAGTACATCTGATTTGACTACGTATGTGCGTGCGTGTGTGAGCTCAGTCACGCTCGACTCTGTGCAACTCCATGGACGCCAGTCTGCCAGGCTCCTGTCCACGGGCCTGGGCTGCACTGTGCGGCACATCTCAGAATCAGATTTTATACTGAGCATGGACACTGCGGTGGTGCAGTGGCAAAGAAGCCACTTGCCAATGCACGAGATGCAACAGACTTGAGTTTGATCCCTGGGCTGGGAAGATCCCCTGTAGAAGGAAATGGTAACCCACTCCAATATTCTTGCCTGGGAAATCCCTTGGACAGAGGAGCCTGGAGGGCTGTAGTCCACGGGGTCTCAGAGTCAGACATGACTGAGCGACTGAGCACACACAAACACACGCAAGGTTTGTCAAGGCCAGAGCAGGAAACTTGCCAGTTACTCTGAGTACCTGCACCAAAATACAAGCTGGCCGCTGCAGCCACGGGCCCTCCGATCTTCACCACCAGACATTTACACACTGCATTTTAAAAACACCGAACAACTGGCATGTGCAACAAAGCAATAAATCCACAATAGAGCTTCTCTGTTCTTCTCATAAACAGGACTCAACAGTTTGTTAAAAGATGGCTTTAGGGAGAACAGACAGAGAGAACAAGAGAAATGAGCAACTTGTCTGTGTTTCACGAATTACACCCATGTGTTTCCCTGACAGAAAACAGTCACTCTGCTAATAGGTGCCATTCTTCTAGTCCATCATAGAACAAAGTGTAACTGACAAAACCCGAGGCAATAACCAGGCCCTGGGTTTTATTCTGTTCTGCAAGTAAACACTTCTCTTTGAACTGTTTAATTCTTGTATGTATGTCAATGTTTTCTTCCCCTCCTGATGCTGGAACCGAAGCTCTGTGCTGTAACTGATGGATATTTGGGGAAATTACTATTCAGTTCATGTAAAAACGTGCAGGCAAGCTTTAGGCCACTTCTCTGGTTCCCTGTGAAACTCACTCCACTCGAGCCAGATTCAGTCCTTACTGCACTTTGAACTTCATCAATTTTAACAACCAATCTGACAAGTACCCTTTCCTTCAGGGGACGAGACTCTTCAAGGAACTCACTGAAGCTGAAAGTACTCAACACCAAAGTCTCCTTTCCTACCAACCCAGTCCTAATTCTACATTTCCCCAAAGTTTGATGCAATTACCACTTAAACCAGTTTGCCTGCAAAAACTTTTAAAAATGGTATTGGTGATAGCCATGATCTGCTGCCGCTGCTGCTACTAAGTCGCTTCAGTCGTGTCCGACTCTTTGAGACCCCATGGACTACAGCCTACCAGGCTCCTCCATCCATGGGATTTTCCCGGCAAGAGTACTGGAGTGGGGTGCCATTGCCTTCTCCGAGCCATGATCTATTTAGCTCTAATTAAGTGGCGGCCTAAGTGCTTGCTTTGTGCCAAGAGCCTTAGTGGATTTTTCATCTGCATCCAATCACCCAGGAAAGTGGAAGCTCACAGAGACACCCAAGGCCACAGAAAGGGCCACAGCAAAAAGGTTAAAAGTCAGGCCTGTACTCTGGTCCACCATGCTATCGAACCTCTCTGACAGAATTCAGTTCATGCTAAAGGTGAGACCTTTAATAACGGCGAAAGGAGAAGTCTCAGAAAGCTCACCAGTACTGCATCAGGCACTATTCTCTATAGAAAAAGCAAGAGCTAAATATGGTAGAGAGGGATCTGTGTTGTCTGCCAGGGACACCCTCTGTCTTACATGTGGCCGGATTCGATCATGGAGAAGAGACATGGGTAACTTGCTTTGCTTCATGACAACTTTGTATGGATCCTTCAAGACTGTGTCCATTTCCTCTTGAAATTTTTGTAATGATGACTGCTTAATCACACGTGTATTTCCTGTTTTACAAAAGAATGTTGCTGTTTAATAAATTGCTCCTTATTGCTTTTGCCTCCATCTTCCCAGTGACACAGTGAAAGGCAAGATTTTTAAACTGCCCTCACTTACCCGAACACCTGACACATCTACCCTAAAGCCATTTTCAAACTTAAAAGGAAAAAACCAAAAAACACAAAAACTGCCTCTTGCACTCATATACAACGAACTAAATCACCAACCCAGACACACAAAGGGTTTCAGTGGTTTTCCAAGTCCAATTTCCTGACTGGACAAAACTGAAAAATTAACATCACTGAATGGAACTGAGATTTGACAGATGCCCCACTTCTGGCTAGACGTGGCAAAGAAATTTGGAGCCAATCACAGCTGATCAGGTAGTGTACGCAGAGAATCCCAGCACAGCACCTCCTAAGAGTCATAGCTCCTGTTTTGATTAAGAAAGCTTGAAGGAACTTTTACAGTAACCAACCAAGCCCTGCAAGGAAACAAAATAAAACTAGGTAACACCTCCCGGAGCACACCTTGGAAGTGAGAGACTTGGAAGTGTGAGACTCAAAGGCACACTGCGGCACACATGCCAAACCCCAGGGGAAGACCACGCCAGGGGGATGGCGACAGCGACAGCAGCTAATGCTCCTACTGCACGGCTTGCTGGGCGCTATTCTAGACACTTATTCATCACCTGTTAACCCACTCAATTACCACAGCAGACCTACAAAACAGGTGCTCTTTCTGTCTTCATTTTGCAGACGGAAAACTGACAAGCACCCTTAAGAACTTGCTCACGGTCCCAGACAGGGTAGAATGAGGACTCGCACCCAGGAGGTCTGGATCTAGAGTCACAGGACCTTGCCACGTGCTAAAGGCCTCTTCTCTAGGACACTTTCCTGTGCTGCAGTTTTCTAGGGGATACCCGTCCCACCCAGAGATGTTTCGAGATGTTCAAGGACAGTTCAAACACCAGGCAAACAATGCCAGGCCCCCTGACATGTCCATACAGCTGGCAGCGCTGAGGGAAAGGCTGAGAGCCCCAACGGAGATGAACGTGGGGTTTCCAAAGGAAGAAACCCTGCCTCCCCACTGCCTCTGGAGCCAGCTACTCGCTCCCGGGAAGGACTAAGAGGTCCTTTGACTGTCACTCAGCCCAAACACAACTGCACTGAGATAAAGGGTTTCAGAGGAACTCCAGGCTAAAGGCACAGACACACCTCAAAGCACCTCCCAAACAGGCATCTCTCCAGGCGATCAGAAATTAGAAGAGGAACACAGGAGCGCTCCGAGATCTGTGAATGCTAGTCATTAAGGATGATCTCGTCTGTCTAAGAGGTTCACTCTCAGAGAACAATGATGAGCTCTTGTCAAAAGAGGAAGCCATTTATGAAAGCCACCGGTACCACTTTTCTCTGCATTTTTCCCATGGCAGGGGCTTCTTATCTCATTCCTTTCTCACACTGTCCTTGACAGTTTCCCAAAACCCCAACACCTTTTAGACACCTGAACATTCTACCCTTTCCCACACAGTGCACATTTTCTAAGGCAAAAGTAGCAGAGGATCACACTCACCAAACCACTTAATGTTTGGTTCCACTCTTGCCACTGTGCCAGAAGCCACCGTTGACTGATACTGCAGAGGCTTAATCACTTTACCACGGCTGTTCCTAAATGAAGGAAACAAAAGATATGGGTTGAGGACAGAAGAAAGACAAGGGCAAATTTCGGTTTACAGAATACCCTTTCCAACAAAAGGACCTCTTCCCCCCACTACCCACCCCCCTGCCACTTTCCTGGTTTTAAATGATCATGAAATACAGATTTTGGTAAACAAAAAGTCCTTCAACATTCAAAATAGATGGCCCCAAGCCATTTAACCTCTTGCAACAGAGCATGTAATGATTTTTGCTCGATGAATAACAACTAATGCCCGTGTTTAAAAATCTGTTTACTGTTTGCTTTTAAATAAAAAGTCACATACTTGAGCCTTTTTAGGATACTCATTTAAAGGCTGGTTTAAATGAATTTTGAGTAGAGGGTGATTTATGCTGGAACTCGAAATTTTAAAACAAACTGCAGAGTAGGTGACTAAAGCAGATTAAGTTCACTGACTTTGTGTTTTAGACACATCTTTTGGAACGGATGAAGAATCCAATCACCAAACAAATTAAGACCAGCTCACAAAACGTCAGAGTCAGCAAGTCCCTGTGGTCGAGGCTGCCTCAGCAGAACTCAGAGTTGTGATGAGTGTTCAAGTCCCACAGCGTGGTAATCTAAAGTCTGGCCTTAAAAAACAACTTTTTTGGCTGCTTTCATGACACTGCCCTATATGCTTTGTTCAAGAAAAGCAGATTTCTATCTGATGGACATTTACCCTGAGATGTAACACACGATTTGTGGAGGCCGAAGCTGTGAGGAACAGGGCTATTGTAGGGTAAGGACTATGACATGATCACTATTTCACCACTCACTACCCATGTCTCTAATTCAAAATTCACAGTTGATCATATAAAACAGTATTTGAAAACACGCTCAGCTGAACAAATGTTGAGTGCCTGCTCCAGGCAAAGCATCAGGAAGATTCTGTATGATTCTGACACATAACTGTTCCTAATGTACCAGTTTCTTAATCTCTTAATGTTTGATCTTAGTTTAATCAACAGCAAAGTAGACAGTAATTCTTGCTTTACATCTCAGAGAGAAAGAGAAGGACAAATTAGGATAGCAATGCTGGCTTGGTATCACATTTGGGGGTGCCTATTTGGGGAAAGTGGGGGTGGGAATATCAAGGGCTTCACAGGTGCAGCTACAAGTCCAGGGCAGGAAGGGAAGAGGGAGGGGACAACAGTGTCCAGGCTCACCTGCGCTCCTTCTGTCTGTACATATTCAGGCGTCGAATTGTGGCCCGGTCCCTCATGTTGTGGCCTCCTGCTCCCTGCACTCGATCTAGGAAACACAAGAGCAGTCTGCACACTGTTTGATAACCAACAAGTCTAACTATAGCCATTGCTTTAAGCACACCAACCAGTTCATTGAAAGTAGGCAAGCTGCCACCTCAGTGCAAAATCTCCACTTTCTCCACGTGTTGCTCCAACAGAATCATTCCTGGAAGCTACATGGTATGACAAAGCTGACCTAATCTTGAATCCTCCGTAGGACTGTTTTGAAAATGGTAACAGGTAATGTTTCTGAGCACTCGTTATGGCACTGTGCTATCCATATTAGAGGCATCGTCTTATAATCCATACAACAATCCTATAAGGAGGGACACATTATCCCCATTGTGCAGGTTAAGAAACTGAGGCACAGTGGGCAGCCATCCTGTACAAAGACAAAGATGGCACAGACAGAATTTGAACAAAAGCACTGGATCACCATCTCTGCTCTTAACCACTAAGATGCCTACGTCTGGGTCTCAGTTGAACAAATACTGAGTACCTGCTCCAGGAAAAGCACTGTGAAAGTTCTGTACGATTCTGATACCTAAGTGTTCCCAATGTACCAGGTTCTTAATTTCCTAATGCTTGATCTTAGTTTATTCAACAGAAAAATAGACAGTAATTTTTGCCTTACACCTCAGAGAGAAAGAGAAAGACAAACTAGCATAGTAATACTAGCTTCACATTTGGGGATGCCTTCCCTGGTGGGCTACAGTCCACAGGGTTGCAGAGTCAGATGTGACTATCAACTGAGCATCAAGTCGCCTGTCTACTCCTGAAGTCAGGCGGTAGAAAACAGGCTGAAACCACAGGACTGGTGGCTCAGCTCACTAAGGTGTCAACTGTGAGAAGCCACTTCCCCTATATTGGCTCAGTCTCTTCGCCTATAACATCATGATCTCTAAGGGCCTTTTCAGGCTTAATACTGTAAGATGCCAGTCTACACAAACTGAATAATTTAGCAGCAGTCCAGGGAAAATATTCAACATGAATTAAAACCAAAACCTTTAAGCCATATTTTAATATGTTTGATTAACTAAACCCAAATGGCAAGGACTCTCACAAGGGCTATCTTGTTCACTCCGTGGTGGAACCTCAAAATTCATACACATCTCCAAAAACATCTTTCCTGACTATATTTACTTATCTGTAACGTTTTCTATGCACTTGGACGACCCCAAGAGCTAAATCTACAGTCCTTTTCTCATTTAAACGGCCAAAGGTAAGGTGGCAGGCAAGTGTGGCCAAGTATAAAAGGCCAGTTGGGTCGGTCTACATCACTTTTATCTGACTTTATCTACCTTACTTCTAGCAATTCCTTGAGCTGTACTCATACAAGACTGACCTATACTGGGGGAGGGGCTTCAACACCCGACACACAGGAAAACAAGAAAAGGTCAAATTTAAGTGCCCTTCCAACTCTGAGCTTCCCAGTCTCACCTTGGAGACTCCCCAAGGCTGCCAGGCCTGAGAGTTCCCTTTCCCGGCTTCAGACCTGGTGCCCGGCATCTACCCTTAACAGGCGCGCAAGACTCAGTCCTCCTCAGTGCCTCTGAACAAGAAATCACCTTCTCCCTTCTCATACCCAAAGGCCACAGTGCTTGAAGTCACTCCAAGCAAGGCCACTCGGGTTCCCTAACCCCAAGCTTCCTCAAAGCCCCACCCTCCGCAAGCCCAGCCGCCCGTACCGGGATTTGTGCTGGCATTAGAGGGGTTGATAGTGCTCCGTCCTTTGTACTTGGGCTTCACCATCTTGCCGACAGGACTGGTACCAGACCGTTGGGCTCGGCCTGCGTGGGGTACAAAAGCTCGTAACTTCCCGAAGCGGACCAAGGAAACTCGCGCGAACCACGCTGGACCGCGTGTGCGGGACGACGTCACTTCCGCTCGCACTCTTCTTTCCCCGCGCGACTTCCTGCGATCGCGAGGAGCGCGCCGCCGCACTCTTAGCTCCGCCCCCACCCCGCCTCTTAGACATTGCCCAGCGTCGAGCCCTGCCCCTCTCACTCCCTAGCAACCGCCAAGCTGCCCTCCGTAGCAACCACCCAGTTGCGGCCTAGAACTCCTAGGTTTAAGAGTCCTGCCTGCAAACGTAGATGCCCCTTCCTAAGCCAATGACGCAAGCTTAAGTTTAATTATCTTCTGAATTTGTCCTCTAAGCCCTTCCAAAAGTGGCCGACTACCCAACAGCCAAATACCAATCAGAACTTGTCATCCCTCAGAAAACTCCACTAGCGTATCATCACTCTCAGGGTTAAAGGAGAAAAAGAGAAACTCAAACTCTTTGCTATCCCTACAGAATTTTGAGTGATCTGGTCCCTGCCTACTTATTTTACCTCATTTGTACCTTCCTCCCTCTGGTCATTTTCGCTGAATGTTCCTTCTGCCTGAATCATTATTTCCCTAAACCTTTGCATGGCTACTTCCTTCCGGTCATTCAGGCCTCAGCTCAAATGTCATCTACAAGTAAGGTTGCAAGATTTAGCAAATAAAAATACAGGATGCTTAATTAAATTTGAATTTCAGACAAGCAATGCAATAATACATTTTAGTATAAATATGTCCCATGTAATATTTGGGACATACTGCAAGGAGATCCTGGAGAAGGCAGTGACACCCCACTCCAGCACTCTTGCCTGGAAAATCCCATGGATGGAGGAGCCTGGTAGGCTGCAGTCCGTGGGGTCGCTAAGAGTCGGACAGGACTGAGCGACTTCACTTTCACTTTTCACTTTCATGCATTGGAGAAGGAAATGGCAACCCATTCCAGTGTTCTCGCCTGGAGAATCCCAGGGACAGGGGAGCCTGGTGAGCTGCCGTCTATGGGGTCGCACAGAGTCGGACACGACTGAAGCGACTTAGCAGCAGCAGCAGCAAGGAGATCCAACCAGTCCATTCTGAAGGAGATCAGCCCTGGGATTTCTTTGGAAGGAATGATGCTAAAGCTGAAACTCCAGTACTTTGGCCACCTCATGCGAAGAGTTGACTCATTGGAAAAGACTCTGATGCTGGGAGGAATTGGGGGCAGGAGGAGAAGGGGACGACAGAGGATGAGATGGCTGGATGGCATCACTGACTCGATGGATGTGGGTCTGAGTGAACTCTGGGAGTTGGTGATGGACAGGGAGGCCTGGCATGCTGCGATTCATGGGGTCGCAAAGAGTCGGACACGACTGAGCGACTGGACTGAACTGAACTGTACTAAAAAAATTCATTCTTTATGTGAAATTCAGATGTGATTGGGAAGACTTCCTTGGTGGTCCCAGTGGTTAAGAATTCGCCTGCCAATGTAGGAGACACAGGTTCAAGCCCTGGTCTGGGAAGATTTCACATGCTATGGGGCAACTAAGCCCATATACCACAATTACTGAGCCTGCACTCTACAGCCCACGCTCCAAAAAAGCCACTGCAATGAGAAGCCCACTCTCAGCTACTAGGGAAAGCCCACATGCAGCAATGAAGACCCTGCTGCTGCTAAGTCACTTCAGTCATGTCCGACTCTGTGCGACCCCATAGACGGCGGCCCACCAGGCTCCCCCATACCTGGGATTCTCCAGGCGAGAACACTGGAGTGGGCTGACATTTCCTTCTCCAATGCATGAAAGCGAAAAGTGAAAGTGAAGTCGCTGAGTCTTGTCCGACTCTTAGCAACCCCATGGACTGCGGCCCACCAGGCTCCTCCGTCCTTGGGATTTTCCAGGCAAGAGTGCTGGAGTGGGGTGCCATTGCCTACTCCGAATGAAGACCCAGGGCAACCAAAAATAAATAAATTAATTAAATTTTTAAAATCATTACATGATTTAATTAAAATCATGAACATGATTTAATTAAAAAATATGATAGGGTTGTTGTTGTTCAGTTGCTCAGTCATGTCCGACTCTTTGCGATCCCATGGACTACAGCACGCCAGGCTTCCCTGTCTTTCACCATCTTCCAGAGCTTGCTCAAATTCGTGTTCATTGAGTCAATGATGCCATCCAACCAACTCATCCTCTGTTGTCCCTTTCTCCTCCTGCCCTCAATCTTTCCCAGCATCAGGGTCTTTTTCAATGAGTTGGCTTTTTGCATCAGGTGGCCAAAGTATTGGAGCTTCAGCTTCAACATCAGTCCCCTCAATGAATATTCAGGATTAACTTTCTTTCGGATTGATTGGTTTGATCTCCTTGCAGTCCAAGGGACTCTCAAGAGTCTTCTCCCACACCACACTTCAAAAGCATTGAAGCTGTTTAGCTTTCTTTGTGGTCCAACTCTCACATCCATACATGACTACTGGAAAAACCAGAGCTTTGACTAGACAGACCTTTTTCGGCAAAGTAATGTCTCTGCTTTGTAATATGCTGTCTGGGTTTGTCATAGCTTTTCTTCCAAGGAGAAAGCATCTTTTAATTTCATGGCTGCAGTCACCATCTGCAGTGATTCTGGAGCCCAAGAAAATAAAGTCTGTCACTGTTTCCATTGTTCCCCCATCTATTTGCCATGAGGTGATGGCGAATGATTGGGTATCCTGTATTTTATCCAGCAACTCTTCCTCCTAGGGTAAGTTTCCAGTCTAACCTGTCTAAATCACAATCTCTCACTCTTCTGCAGTTATTCTGGTATGGCATTCTGTTCTGTTTACTTCATGGCATTTATTACTAGCTGAAATTATTTTATTTACAAGTTTATCAGTTGCTTCCCCAAAACGAGAATGTAAGCATCTTGAGAGCAGGGACCTTGAAAATTTGTTCACCACTGTGTCTTCAAGACTTCGAAAGGCATTTGAAACAAAGCAAGGACTAAAAAAATATTCACTGAAGTAAGGAATGAATAAATGGCATCTTAGCTGGGGCTGCTGTAGCAAAATACCATAGACTGAGTGACTTAAACCACAAACATTCATTTCTCACAATTCTGGCAGCTGGGAAGTCTAAGGTCAGAGTGCCAATATGGTTGCCTTCCTAGTGAGAACTCTCTTCCTGGCTTATAGACAGCTGTCTTCTCACTGTGACCTCACATGCTGGGGAAAGGAGGAGGACTCTGGTGTCTTTCTCTTTTTATTTAAAAAAAATTATTTATTTATCTGACTGCATGAAGTCTTAATTGAGGCATGCAGGATCTTCATTCTTTAGCTGCTGCATGTGAACTCTTAGTTGTGGCTTGCAAACCCTTAGTTGCGGCGTGTGGGATCCAGTTCGCTGACCAGGGATGAAACCTGGGGCCCCTGCACTGGGAGTGTGGCGTCTTAGCCACTGGACCCCCATCTTTCTCTTCTTACAAGGGCACTAATTCCATCATGGGGGCTCCATCCTCACGACCTCATCTAGACATAATCATCCCCTCTTCCTCCAAATACCATCACATTGGGGATTAGAATCTCAATGACATGAGTTTTAGGAGGACACAAACATTTAGTCAATAGCAGATGGAAATGTCTCTTCATTCCTAAGGGGGTATGAGGGTAGTAAGACCCATACTCGTCAAAATAAAGTCTCTCGATGTCTGTGCAGTGACCAAGAAGCCTCCCTCTTTTTTTGGCACCACAAGTTGTCTGGAAGTGTCCATCACTCTGCCTTTACAGGAGGATTACCTGTGAAGAGGTGGTTAGGCAGGAAGAAAGTGGATCCTGGGCTGTGGGGTAGCTCATTCTGTAAAAACAAACAACTTGGTATAAAGCAAGGTTCTCTCATTGTGGGATGGATGATTGAGTTCTTATTTCTCTGAGTCTGAAACAAACAAACCCCAAACTATTTTTTCTAGAGGAAAGCCAGGCCATGTCCTAGACAAGAGTGGGAAATACCTCCTCCCTTGAGACTCACTTTTATTGCCCCCAGGGCAAGCATCATGAGTTTAAACACAACTTTGCTAGAACATTCCTACCTCTGCCATGGTGTTTGAGGAAAGTCTCTCAAAGCTGGTCAGAAGCAACTTGACACCCAGTGAAGACCCAAAGGTGTCCCCATCTGCCTCACCCTGTCCCTTTGGTCCCTCAAACAGAGAGGCAAGAGCCCACTTCCGGAGACGAGACTAGGATAATGTGTTTCTGATGCCTCAATTTGGTTCAAACCAGAATAAACACGAATGGCAAAAATCAGCCCATGAGCTCATTCAGGCTTTGATCAGAGACATAATTTCATTATGAAATTTTGAATCAGGCTGTTGTGAAGTCTTGCCAAGGAGTTTCATTTTCCCAGATGATATGGTGGGTTGTTTCTCTCCTGTTCTCATACTCTGCTTGCGTTTAACATATGAACTTTCCATCTATTTTTATCATGTGATCCATCAATTCTTTTACAGCAGTATTTGCTGATCCTGACAACTGGACTGCAGTTCTACCAGCAGATAAAAGCCTCATCAAGGAAGGTCAGGCTAAAGTTATGGGTTTGGTGTGCCTGCTTTGCTCAATGCATGTGTAATACATTTTTCACATACACCCTTCCTGATGTCATGGTGACCAGAAGAGGCAAGGCATACCTCCAGGCCTATAATTTCTCAGCTTTAAAACTGACATGTTCATTTAACCACCCAGCAAGACTGCAGTGTGATCATATGAATTATAATACATGAAAGCATTGTATACCCAGCACATGCCATGTAGATAGAAGCTTTCTCTTTCCCTCCGGACCCAGAGTTAGCACTTCACTCCCTGGAGTCTTGCTCTGAATAAGCACAGGTTTGTGTGAATGGGAAGATCCCAACAGGAATAGAGTAGGAAGGTGGTTCAAAATCAAGCTTTGTGCCAAGTGCTGACAGGAAAAAATGGACTAGTGTTTTCATGGGAAGCAGAGAATCTTTTTTGGTTGTTGTCATTTAATTTTTTTTATTGGAGTTTAATTGCTTTACAATTTTGTGTTACTTTCTGCTGTACAACAACATGGATCAGCATACGTATACAAATCCCCCTCCCTCTTGAGCCTTCCCCCCATACCACCCCCTCTCGGTCATCAAAGAGCACTGATCTTAGCTCCCTGTGCTATACACAGCACGGAAGCAGAGAATCTCGACCTCACTTCCTTCTTCATTCTGTAAAAACCTTTTCATTGGGATCTAATGGACAAGTAGCAGCAGCTTTTTCAAGAGGTGTTTTTTTCAAAGCATGATCTGAGGACCACCAGCATCAGAAACACTTGGGGGAGTCGATGAAAAATGCAAACTTTAAAAAATTTTATTTATTTATTTACTTATTTATTTGGCTGTGCTGGGTCTTAGTTGTGGCATGAGGGATCTTTAGCTAAGGCAAGCAAACTCTTAGTTTTGGCATGTTGGATCTAGTTCCCTGATCAGGTATCGAACCTAGTCCCCCTGCACTGAGAGCATGGAGTTTTGGCCACTGGACCACCAGGGCAGTCCCCAGACTCTTTTTTTTAAATTGAAGTACAGTTGATTTACAATGTTGTGTTAGTTTTTGCTCTACAGCAAACTGATTTGCTTATACACACACACACACACACACACACACACATACATTCTTTTTAAATATTCTTTTCCATTATAGTTTATCATGTGTGCATATGCCAGTCGCTCAGGCATGTCTGACTCTTTGGGACCCCATGGACTACAGCCCACCAGGCTCCTCTGTCCATGGGATTATCCAGGCAAGAATGCTGGAGGGGTTGCCATTTCCTCCTCCAGGGGATCCTCCTGACCTTGGGATGGAACCTGAGTCTCCTGCACTGGGATGCGGATTCTCTACCACCAAGCCGCCTGGAAGCCCATTACGGCTTTTCACAGGATATTGAATATAGTTCCCTGTGCTGTACCGTGGGGCCTTGTTGTTTATCCATCCTACATGTCATAGTCTGCATCTGCTCACCCCAAACTCCCACTCCTCCCCCCACCAACCCCTTGGTAACAACACATCTGTTCTCTATGTCTGTGAGTCCGTTTCTGTTTCATATGTAAGTTCATTTGTGTCATATTTCAGATTCCACATATAACTGATATCATATGGTATTTGTCTTTCTCTTTCTGATTTACTTCACTTCTCTAGGCCCCTCCATGTTGCTGCAAATGCCATTATTTCATTCTTTTTAAGGCTCAGTAATATTCCATTGTGTGTGTGTGTGTGTGTGTGTGTGTGTGTATATATATATATATATATATATACACCACATTTCTTTTATCCATTCACTTGCTGATGGACATTTAAGTTGTTTTCATGTCTTGGCTATTGTGAATAGTGGTGCTATGAACATAGAAGTACAAATATCTTCTTGAATGATAGTTTTCTCCAGATAGAAGCCCAGGAGTGGAATTGCTGAATCATATGGCAACTCTAAAATACGCAGACTCTTGAGTTTCACCCAAGAACTACTGAAACCAGACTCTCTGGAGGTGGGGTCCAGGAAACATATATCTTAAAAAACTTCTGTAATGATCCCTCTGTACATAAAAATTTGAGATCTGAAAAGCAAAGTCTTTCCCCAAAGTCCCCCTGGGGTTTTCTGATGAACTGACCCGAACTGATAAGACCAGTCCAAGTAAGACCTAGTTCCTTTCCCACCTATCTTAAATCCGGTCTTTTTTCTCAGCAGAGCAGGGTGAGAAAGGCTGCAGCAATGTCTCCTGCACTCTGAAAATATATGTCTTGGCTCTGCCCCAAATGCCTTGATATTTATGCTGCAGCCAGAGGGTCGGTATCCTTTGGCAATGCTCCATTTTAAGGCCATTAGCTCTTAATTAGTGCCAGCTTGTTGGTGTAGGCTTCCCAGCTGAACTAAGAGCAGAGGCTTCTCTACTCAGCCTCCCGTGTTTCTCTGGCAAGTCCTGATGAAGTGACTCCTGCTAGGTGGGGCCAAGAGTTGGGCTCTTGAAGTGGCTGCTCCTCACTCTGAAAGAGTTACCAGCTCCCCACCCCACGCAGAGGCTCTGGGGCCCTGGAAGAACAGAGAAGCACTCTAAATAAATGTTTAGGGTTTTGTTACATTTGCTGAAAGCAAAAAGAGAGAGTCTTCAGACACCCTCAACAGTTTACAAGGGAATATAAGAAAAATAAAGTGTGTTCAACTGGAGCTTTATGGACCAAACTGCCCCCTAACCCCACTTTCAATCTCGAGTTCCAGGGAGATTTTAGACAAGCATATAGCCAGCTGATGAGCTGGGTGGCTATGGAAAGCTATTAAAAGCTGAGAGATTCACCCCAGGAATCTCAAGAAAATTCTCTTCATGGATGATGTATCTGGTCACCACTTCTAAGTGGGAAAAAGAGAGTCTATATTGTTCTTGGCATTCATCTCATTACTCGGTAAGGAGCTCTTCAAAAAGATCCCTAGATTAAGCTTTGGAAAAATAACTAGCAGCATTTTGCTCCTTCCTATCAGTGAGTCCCTGTGGTCCTCAGCATATTCCACTGAAGAAAATCCGAGAAGCAATTTTTTGAGATGCTATTAATGGCCTCTAGTTTGCAGCCGGGTTTAGATAACTCAAGATTGCTGGCTGCCTCCTGAGAAGTGGATCCAGAACACACACTGATGTGGGAATCTGAAGGATAATTCCAAATCGCAGATAATTGTTTAAGCTCCAAGGAGGCTGGAGAGCCCATATTAAGTCATCTCCCCAGGATCAGTGTGTTTCCTATTACACTTGATATCTATCTGTCCAATGATCCTTTTGATTTTTAAGCTGTTAGACTAAATCTTTGTGTAATTCTCCCCCCGCTCCTGCCCACCTCCCTCCTTTTCCTTAGAAAAACACATTTTAAAAATGTTAACCAGGTACCTTAGATTGTTTCCAGAAGAATAATATCACGTTGAAGCATCTGAACTCTACTTCTGAAGCTGATGTGTCAGGGGAACCTCTGTCTGTCAGGTCAGCCTTGCCCTGGGGGAAGCTTCTGCTCAGCAAGACACTGAGGTTTTCCTTGGCCTCCTGCATCCCTCTTGCTCCTTTGTCTAGTCTAGTCTAGACTGGGAACAAAATCTGACTTCCAAAGGAGAGACACAGACTAAGATATGGAAGAAAGTTAGGACAAATACTTTCTCAAGCAGCGAAGCAAGAAGTGGTCAAAACCTTGATTTATGTAATTTTTTAGAACCTTGATTAGAAAAAGACAGATCTGCCAACTTCCTCATTTCAGGAAAAATCGATCCTTCCAACTCACTGTATCAAGGTTGGAGGAATCTTCTAGATGCTTTCCATGTCTATTAGAGAGAATTTAGAACTCTAAGTTGCACTTCCAGCCAGGGATGGACAAATCCCCCAGATGCCTGGCTACTGTGCCCAGCACCTGGGGACTCAGATTTCTACTGTGTCCCTCGCCTCCCAGTGCACTAGGCATAAACCAAGTAGCTTATTTCTGAGGGCAGGGATCTCCTGTCAAATCCACCAGGTGCCTGTTTTTATAGGGCTCACAAGCTAAAAATGGTCTTCATATTTTGCAGTGATCAAAAAAAACATAAAAAATAATATGTTGTGACACGTGAAGCTGTTAAGAAATGCAAATTTCAGAGTTCATTAATAAGGTTTTATTGGAACACAGCCACCCCGCTTGTTTAAAAAATGGTCTGGGGACTTTCCTGGTGGTCCAGTGGTTGGGATTCTGTGCTTCCACTGCAGGGGGCTGCAGGTTTGATCCCTGGTCGGGGAACTTGGGTGCTACACGGTATGGCAAAAAAAAAATTTTTTTAACGGTCTACAACTGATTTTGCTCTACATCAGCAGAGATGAAGAGCCGTCCTGCAAACCTAAAATATTTACTACCTGGGTCTTTACAGAAAAAGCTTGCCACGACTCTGTCCTGGTCTCTGGTGTGTGTTCTGTGCATTGAACATGCATGCAACTGACTAGAGCTGACTGTTAGTTTCCATTACCCTCCGAGAGTGAAAGTTGCCTGTCTCAACATGGAGATAGTTATTTTTTTTCTGCCCTGGGAATTCAAACGATGGGGTTCCCTACACATCTGAGTGTAGCTGATGCTTTAGTGGGCCAGCAGGGGGCTCTCTGCAGAGGTTTATATTTCAAGGGGAGGGGGCAGAGGGAGCCTGCACGGAGGTGAAACCAGAGTCTGGGAAGAGCGATGCTGGCCTGTTTCTGTCAGCCTAAAGGAGAAGCAGCTTCAGGCACAAATCTGAAGAGCCCCTTTTTCCAGAGTCTTTATGAGATTGGTTTCAGCCATCTTGAGGCAACTACCACACAGGTAGAGAAGAGAGAATCTCTGCTTTGTCCAGCGAGATTTAGGAACTCTGGGGTCTTCAAGGTCTGCAGCTAGGGTGGGCAGTTTCAGGAGCATTCTGAGGAAGCCCCCTGGGGCCCAAGGCTGGTGCACATGCTGGCAGTCATGCGGTTTAAGGCTGCCCTGAGCAGCTTCACAGCAATGACTGATGAGGGTGTGGCCAGGAGAGGCAGGGCCTGGTGGATGCCTGTGAGGATCCTGTGGTATTGCTTGTGGGCACATAGGATCTGTGCCCTGGATCCCCCTCCTCGATAAACAAGTGAGACCTGAACAGGCTGGGTGGGGAGAAGTGCAAATGTGAGCGCAAAAATGCAAAATGTGAGTTTTCATACGGCTCAGCGGCAGTGCAGCCAAACTCCTTGAGTTCAAGTCTTGGCTCCACTATTAGCTGTGTGCCCTGCTCACTTCCCTTGACCTCTTCATGCTCAGTTTTCTCATCTGTAAAATGGGCATAATAAAGGTACCCAAGCCACAGGGCTGTGCTGAGGATGAAGTAAGGCAATGCAAGCAAAGGACTTAAGATAGTCTATGTGCTATATAAATGTTAGCCATTGTTATTTTGAGTATGTCTCCAACTGTACCCACAGCTTTGTGAGACTTGGGAAATGCAAGAACGAATCCCACAATCTCTGCTCTCAGAGCTGACACTGGGCTGGGGACACTTAGATGTCATAAAGGTTTATAGATAGTCCATAGGAAACACAGAGGATGGGGAGCACCTTCACATGCAAATTAAATCTAAAGATGACATATGAGTAGACCCACAGAGGACAGCACAGGGATCACATTTTAGGGGGAGGGAACAGCACGGACAAAGGCACTTACATTTTGGAAAATTCATTTGAACTAGGTAGCACTGAATAGTTCTGGGTAGAAGAGAAGATGGGAGGGGGGAGGGGAGTGAAGGGAGGTGACTCTGGAAAACTGGGTTGTCACACCAGTGGTGGCCAATGACAAAGAGATCAAGGTCTGGTTGCTCTGGTCCAGTGCCCTAATGGACTTTGATGCTGGTCTTATTTTTCCTCCCGGAAGGAAAAAGGAGAAAGCCCTATTGATAACTACCATCTCCAGGAATATCATGAGATTAAAGACATTCAAATGAGACCTTTCCGTTCGTTCACTTTTTTTTTTCATTCTTTCGACAAACATCTAGCATGCAATAACAAAAGACGCATGCAATTGGTGGAAAATACAGGGGACATATGGGCTGAGCAAGGGCTGGGTGTGAAGAATGTGGGGCAGCACATGGAAGGGAAAGCAAGACGCAGGAAGTGGTTGGGAGAGGGCTGCAAGAGCTGTGGGGGGAACAGGGATGTCACAGTTGATCAATGGAGAGGAATCAGAAGGACCAAAAGAGGGAAGAAGGATTTTTAGAAAACGAGGGAATTAGGGAGGGGGAAACCATGGGAATGCAAAGAGAATGTGTTTGTGAGAAACTGAGACGCAATGTCTGTGGATATTTTGTTGGTTTGGGGGCAGGAAAAGAATTGTAAATATGCATGGTCGGCAAATACCTCATACAACAAAATACCTTGTGAGAATGGATATGAGGCAGGAGAGAAATCAAACAGTCTTCAGCAGTGGTTCTGCCCTTGGGAGACAGGCCAAGTATACATTGAAGGCAGTTGCTGTTAGTCTCCCAGCCCCTGGGGCAGATCCCAAGTCTGAACCAGATGGGTTTTCTGTGAATCTCAACTGGCACAAGCAGCTGATGGGCCACCGTGAGGCTTTTCTGTCTGCTCCCCTCCTTCTCTGTGGAGCTCGGCCCTTGGGAGGTGGCCCGAGAGGCCAGGATTCCACTTGGTGGCCAAAGTCAGGTGGTTCCAGCTTCAGGCCTGTCCCAGAGTAAGGCTTACTTTGGACTTTACTCTGCCTTCGACGCCCCAGCCCCATGGCGCATCAGATCGAATGAGTGGAGAGCAGTCCGTGCCCTACAGAATGTGGTTTCCTCATGCCCCAGGCGGTGAAGAGCACAGAAGAGGGACGCTGGCCCAAACCAGAAACTTTATCCAAATGTAAAGCCCTAAAAGATGACTCTAACGATAGAGATG